>NW_005871181.1:2923439-3065444 GCF_000147115.1 Myotis lucifugus
ATATATATATATAGATATACTGTGCATTTGGATGGTAAATAGAAGTACTAGTATTAATGCTTGTCATCATATAAAGAAATTGAAGGTAACATACCTACACTGTAAACATATATTTTATATACTTGTAAAATATATATATTTATGTATGAAATGTATAAATTAATTTATATATACATGCATATATATAAATGTGTGTTTATATATAGCATGTATAAATAAATAAATTATACATATATATATATATATTCATATTCTTTGGCTGTTTGCAAGGAGAGTCTGGTAGCCATGAACCAGTAGCCATGAGCATAGCCACTCGCACTCTTACCTTCTGAATGCCATTCTCCAACAAAAGAAAATAGGGTTTCTCAAAGAGAGGGCTGAGGCATGGAAATAATGATTCCTGGTATCTGTATCTTTTGCCAGAAACAGTGAAATGCTAAAATAAAAATGAGAGCATTCCCACTAGGCAACTCTGAGACAATTGGGGAAACAAATAATTAATAATAAGAAGAAATCAACTCTCAAGAGAAACATCTCATGGAATTCTATACCCGCCTGTCATGGCATGAATATGATGTATTAATAGCAGATGCTTGTGGACAGATTATCAATACTTGGAAGTATCAGTCTGTATCAAAAAGCATTTTCAAAGATAAAATGTGAAAATATCTTTACAGATCAGCATTAATAGCACTTCAATCAATCTTAAGGATAAGAAATACTAACTTTGAACTACCATCAAAAATACTATAACAAACACTAACTTTGAAGTCCAACCAACTAAAATATTATCCCCCCAAAACTTCTTTATTTTCCAGTGGGTCAGCATTACAGAAATAATAATTATTATTTTAGAATTGTATCAATACAATTTTTAGAAACCTGTTTGTCTCAGCGCTTATGTAGTATCCTGATTACTACATCTTAGGCATAAAATGCTTACCAACACCTATTCTAAATCAGTTACATATTTTTGGGGAGATATTAGTCATTTTATAAGATTGAATGCAGTGGTGCAAATATATATTACAGATTTATTTCCTAAGTGATAAAATAAAGAGAAAAGTATGAGAATATGTAAAGACATTTGAGTTTAATCAAATCATTGTCTATCAACATACTCTCCTGAAGTTAGGATAATTTATCTGTTATCATTGATCTAATATAATTTAAGTCCTGGTAAAATGACCTTCCACTGAATATCAGTGTATGTGTGGAGATGGTGGAGGAAGGAGAGGGAGGAGCGTAATCGAGTAGAAATAGAATCCTTGCTTTGTCAGAACAAAGACTTAAATGAACAAATTAAAATACCTACTATGTAGCTAGCAGACAGTGCTTATGATCATGCTATGTGAACACATGTATGATATGTCATTGCATAATATCAATTGTACTTAACATGCTAGTCACTTGCTGCTGACCAATGGAATTATTTTCAATTTATGAACTGAATTCATTGAAATAATCCATATTAACTCAAAAGCATGTCATACTTTTTAAGTAATCCCCTAGTTTCTTTGTAGAATTGAGAAATAATATTGCAATATGAGCATTCTGAACTTTGGACTCAAGTAGACTTGGCATTTACTTCCTATTGTCCTTGATAAGGTCTGTAAAGTTATTTTTATAAGATGGAAATAAACATTCCTTCTTTATGGTATTGTATATATGATTAAACCAAGTTATACATGTTAAATCATCTAGCATAATGTTACTAATCCTGCCACTCATATCTGACAGTTTTATGTTATTTTTTAAAATCTGGTGCTGATTACAGTTGTTTATAGGCCCAGTATTTTTTGTGCTTTATTCCCCTATCCCTTGATTTTTGTAAAACTTATGTCCATCTTCCTTCCTCTTTTCCAATTCAACAGTTTCATTTTTATCTCTTTAAAATTTGTTGATTCATAGTTGCTCCTCTACATACATGTTCCATAGTGGATATTTTCTTAAAAGTCAAAATGTATAACATGAGATATGAAATTCTGAAAGAAAGTGCATAAAAACTGCCTTTCTCCTTAACCTGATGAGAAGAAGGTACAAGTATGAACAATTCATGACTGGAAATGAAAAGTTAATGATGAAATTGCCGAAGGACAAAGAGAAGCAATTTGATAGATAAAAAATTTACTGTGTTATCCAAAAAAGCCCTTCTAACAATCAATTATGCTTACATAAGTACCTTGAATTGTGTTAATTAAAACATTGTATTGCTGTTAGACGTAGTATAAAAGACAGAAAAGTACCTTTATAGTCAATATGGAGAGATCATAGGTGCCCCAGGAGACATTTCCGAATATTGAAAATGGATGAATTGGGGGCAAGGAAGAGGTTATCTCTCATAACATAATTTACCAGAATATATGTTAATAGAGGTTTAAAATTATTATTCTGAAATAAATTAAGTAGGGAAAATTATAATGTTTAAAAGTGCTTTTCTTAAAGCAACTTCCAAAAATGTAATAAGCAGCGAGAGAAGCAATAATAATATATTGGCAAGGATTGGCTAATTACACAGCTCAAGGGCCAAATTACTGGACATTTTTAAATAGTTTTTAAAAGAATAGGAAGAAGAAGCAGCAGGGAGAGAATAAGTGGTCGGTACATCCTAGAACTGTGGTCGGAAACTGCAGCTCACGAGCCACATGCAGCTCTTTGGCCCCTTGAGTTTGGCTCTTCCACAAAATACCATGTGCAGGCGCGCACATACAGTGCGATTGAAACCTCATGGCCCATGCGCAGAAGTCGGTATTTAGTGGAAGAGCCGGTATTTTGTGGAAGAGCCACACTCAAGGGGCCAAAGAGCCGCATGTGGCTCATGAGCCGCTGTTTGCCGAACCGCAGTTTGCCGACCACTGGCCTAGAACATTAACTACAGCTTTCCACCAAAACAAAGTTTGCAGAACTCTGATATATGACACACATTTAATTATAATATGAATGCATTTTCTATCAATAATAATTTATTAAACAAATATCATTTTCTATGTCAGTTTAGAAAACATTGAAGTAGTTTATGTTCAATTAAAACCAATCAGGTGTATAACTTTCTGTAGTCAGAAAAAATACAATGATGTCTCCTTATCTAATTTTTTATATAAGGTGTTTCACTTATGTGCTTAAAATTGTTACCTGAATTATCGCAAATGTATGATTGCTGTCTAAGTTATTGGCAAGTAAATCCTGTGCAATGAATTCTTAAACACAAATTATTTGCAAACCAGAAACCTATAAACTTAGGGTTTGCTCTCAGATGCAGCTTCACTGGTGCTGAGCAGGGGCACTGGGGGAACACGCCACGGAAGTCCCACTGCCATGGGAGTTCTAACAGCAATAAGAACACTTACGCAAAAGTAACAACTGCCAAGCGTCCACTACCACGCCCAGGTCTAGGAGTTTGACCCAGATCATGGAGTTTCATATAGATTATCGTTGGCCAAACACAAAGTAGCTTTAACTATCACAAGGGACTGACCACAAATGCAGAAAATGTTACACAGGATGGTCATTTTAGCAATCCATCCCAAAGACTTCCTTTTTTTTAAGACTTTATTTTTAAACTTTAAAAATATATATTTGTATTGATTTCAGAGAGGAAGGGAGAGAAAGAGAGAAACATCAGTGATGAGAGAGAATCATTTTTAGGCTGCCTCCTGCACGCCCCCTACTGGGGATCGAGCCTGCAACCTGGGCATGTGCCCTTGACTGGAATCAAAGCTGGGACCCTTTGTCCCCAGGCTGGCGCTCTATCCACTGAGCCACACCAGCGAGGGCCCTCCAAAAGACTTCTGTCACTTGTTCTGATGGTGGGCGATGCTTATTGTGGAGGAGAGGCATGAGGCTACCATAATGTCGCTGGGTAATGTCAAATGGCGATTTTCTTTTAAATTATTTTCTCTTAAAAGTATTGTGACAAATGAGCTTTCAAAGAGAGAATTACTATTAACTGGTTGGCATCAGTTTCACAAACTATGTCACTCAAATTTCCGCTGCGCTGCTTCTGCCAGTGGCAACCTAGAAGGAAGTTTTACAGACGTGGATACTTGTGCCAGGTATTATAATGTTTGTGTAAACAGTTTATCTTCCAACGGATTGTACAGTAGTAATATATGTATAAATAGTTGAGATTTAGGGAAGATTAATTTTAATCGTATTTCCAGTATAAATAGATTCTCATCCTTAATATACTTCTCCATTGACATTTTCCCTGGAGCCAAATATATTTCATAATGTCATAAATCCATAGGAAATGTTATGTGATCGCCTGTATTCTTATATCAAACAGAGGGAGGAATATGTTACCAGTGAAATACTGCTCAAGATGATACTTTTAAATAGTCATTAGTCTGCACAGCCATGGTGTCGGTAGTCTGGTAGTGTGGAAATTCATTAGAAGTGCTCCTCATAGAAACTCACGTCCTTTTTTAATTTTGTTATTTATTTATGTATTTATTTATTAATTCATATATTTGTTTATGTTAATCCTCACCAGAGGACTCCCCCCCACCCCCACTGATTTTCAGAAAGAGTGGAAGGAACTGGGAGAGACACACAGAGAGAAACATCCATGAAAGAAGGACACATCAATTGATTGCCCCCCACATACACCTGGACTGGGAGCAAACCTGCAACCTAGGTACATGCCCTTGACCAGAATCCAACAGGTGACCCTTCAGTCTAAGGGCTGATGTTCCAACCACTGAGCCAAACCAGACAGGGTGAAACTCAGGTCCTTTTGGCACATTTCAAAAGGTTGTGAACTCAATCCCCAGTAGGGGGCATGCAAGAGGCAGCTGATCAATGATTCTCATCATTGATGTTTCTGTCCCTCTCTCCATCTCCCTTCCTCTCTCTGAAATGATATATATATGATATATATCATATATATATATATGATATATATATTAAAAAGCCTATATATATATATATATATATATATATATATATATATATATATATATATATATATAGGCTTTTTAATTAAATGTTGTCTATTTTCTTGGAATTCTGACATCCCTATAGTACAGCGGTTCTCAACCTGTGGGTCGCGACCCCTTTGAGGGACCATTGGAAAACACATATATAATTACATATTGTTTTTGTGATTAATCACTATGTTTTAATTATGTTCAATTTGTAACAACGAAATTGGGGGTCACCACAACATGAGGAACTGTATTAAAGGGTCGTGGCATTAGGAAGGTTGAGAACCACTGCTATAGTAGAAACTCACTCTTTTTAAAAATGAATGTGCATTTAACTATTGGAGATATACTTTGACTTGTCTGAATTTCCTCCTTTTTTCTGTTTAAATTGATCTTTATCTTTTTGTTTCCGGGTAGTAATCAATTTGAGCTGAGCAGTCTTTCAACAGACATACACACTGATGATAGCAGAATGTTTTGTGACAAGGAGTTGCTGACAGTTACAAAATTGGGGTCTTGTGAATTTAAGGCCTCAGAGGGAAAAGACATCAGAATGTGTATATTTCCATGGAGAGGGATTTATGTTGTTTACTAGTAAATGGTTTGAGGAACGTAAAGATGAGATGCTAAAAATTGTAGCAATGATCCTTCAGGAAATGACGAGACTCTGGACTAAGATGGAGAATGAAATGCATCATGGGATAAGGAAGCTAAGGCATTGGAGTGAAATAGAAAGAAGCAATGCACAATCCAGTAGGACTTCCCACTGGAAGTGGCAAATGGCAGAAGTGAGGGATTGGGTGAAGGCACCTGTTTTGAGGAACAACATAATAATAATGTGGTTATACTGAGTAAATTAGAAGGAGGAATCAAATGAGCTAGCTGGGTTTCAAAGAGGGGTTTAAGCTTGTATATATGCAGGTGCAGACACCTGTTGTTCCCCAATTTCTGGCTAGATCTCCTTACATATTCATTTCTCAAAAAAAGTTAATGCTTTGTTTTTTAAGGAGTAGGCATTTGTTTAAATGTTAATGATACAACTGATATTTACAGAAATTCCAAAAGATTAGGCAAAAATAAATTAAGAAACTTTTTAGGCAAGTTCTAAACCTTATGCCATTCGTAGCTGTATCTCATTTACACTTTTGAGATTCACTTAAAAATAACTGCATGTCACATAATTTCAAATGGCCTTTCTCATCCCAGTATGGTTATTTTTATAATTGTACTCGCATTAGCATAATTCTAACTGACATTTAAACTCTTGGTCTTTACATTTCTCACAGTGTTAATTTTATCCGAAAATGATAGAGTATATCACCATTAAGTCAATGATCAGATATGAAATAAATTCAATTAAATTTAAGACCAAATACCAAGCAAAAATCAAGATAATTAAATTGAAGTGTGATAGCTTTGAATTTGAGATATCTGTTATTTAAAATGCTTTGAATATGAAGTCAACTAAAGTTGTGTGCGCGCATACACACACACACACACACACACACACACACATTTATGCCAAGTTTTTCTCATGAGAAATCCAGTCAGTCAGATGTGCAATATACACAGATGTATCAAATCAAAATTAGTTATACATAGTCAAGCTAATTTGATATTTTCTGATAAAATCAATTAGTCTAGCACTCAAAATAATTAATTTGATTTGTAATCTGGATACACATGGAATCTGAAAAAAAATAGTGTTATAGTCTATAGTATTTGAATTTAAATGTGGAAATTAGATCAATTCATGTGTTAGTTTTTAAAGAATTTGAAATAGGATTAGTTAAATTAACAATGTAAGGCATTATCAATGCTCACTTTGAAAAAAACAAATGTGAATAATAAATGAGCTTTTTAATTCTAACACACTGATAAAAATAATTCAGATTACAAAATTGTTTGTATTGTGATCCAGCATATTTCATCAAAGAAGTTTAATATATCATGATGGGAAAGAAATGTTGAAAATTATATCATCCAATCATTTCCCCTTCATTTTAAGCCCTGTAACTGATATTTTTAGCAATGAACTAGCACTCCAATGAGCAGGGTTACTCTGCCACTTAAAGATGATCTAAATTATGAACTATTTATGCTTATGTTTGTTTATAATTATCCAAATCCCTTTGCTTAAATAATCTTAAAGGAATCTAGACTTTCAACCGGGATACTGACTTTCACTTGATCCTCTTTAATGACTCTAGGCTTTCCCCGCAAACATTTTTTTCCTCCGAAACATCATTATAATCCAGTAAATTTTTAAGTGCTCCCAAAGACTGCCATTCATTTTGGCTCTAACCTCCTTTTCCTGCTGTAACCAAAATTAGCCACATATTAATCTATGCTTTATGCCTAACACGACCCAAATTGTTAACACGAGGTAATTATTCTCAAGTTTCTCCCTTGGCCTGAAATCCTTGAGAATGTGAAAGATTTTTGCTTTATTTTTTTTTCATAATTTAGGCTGATTAGATAACTTTAGTTATCTGTTCCCCACAAACAGTGTAGAGTTTTGAAAGCCCGAGACCTTCAGATGAAATGCACATCAGTGCCATTCATACCATTGGGGGAGGGAGGCAGGGACGCTTGGGAATAGAAGGAGCTGATTTTCAATTGTCACACTGACTTCAGACCTGGACTGAAAGAGCAGCTCTCCTACATTGACATGTGTGACATGAGACCTCCAGTAACGAGGTGGCCAGGACCTCGTTTTTATGCCTCTGCCAAACAGCTCATAGAAGAGCATGCTACTCGGATAATTACGCGAAGCAATAATTCCAGCATTGGATTATTAAGTCATACAGGGTAAAAGGAAGCGTTGTACTGGGCTAGAAAGAGATAGGTGATGAGGTCCCTGAGAAGAGCTCTATTTTATTTTTAACTTCATTATACACTTGCCACTGAAGGGGGTTGAAGGGTCTTTTAGCTCTCGGTGCTCCGCTGGTTAATGAAAGATGTGATATTGGCACAATGCGTTACCTCCCTGTCCATCCCCCGACACAGAAGCACGTGGGTGAGAATGTGGCAGCATTTTAAAAAATTATAACATGTCCCATGTCATTGCATTTTTCCCCACACACATGCCACTGTCTGGAAACAGAGAGAAGGGCTATAGGTAAAATTTATTAATAGCATATGAAAAATAGTCATTTCTCTTTTTATATTAAAATGTGTCTTCTGCCCTAACCGGTTTGGCTCAGTGGATAGAGCGTCAGCCTGCGGACTCAAGGGTCCCAGGTTCTATTCCAGTCAAGGGCATGTACCTTGGTTGCGGGCACGTCCCCAGTGGGGAGTGTGCAGGAGGCAGCTGATCGATGTTTCTTTCTCATCAATGTTTCTGACTCTCTATCCCTCTCCCTTCCTCTCTGTAAAAAAAAAATCAATAAAAATATATATATTTTTAAAATGTGTCTTCTATCACTTCATTACAGTGAATTAATAAAATTACTAAAACTTGAGGATTTGGAAAAAGAGCAATAATGTGTTGCTAACTCAGCAAAAATGTATTGAGACATTACTTTGTTCTGGTTGTTTCCAGGGTGTATTAATTCGACAGGCAACATGTTTCCAACCTTGTCTACCATAAAATCAAGTAGTAGCTGTGGACGGGGCGAGTTACTGCACAAGCGTAAGTTTTCATTCCCCTGCATGTGAAATAATCGATTACTGTGTACAGTTTAAGTGATATGATAAGAGAAACAGTGATCTGTTAGAAAACACTGTTTTATTCTTCTCCCACTTTCAACTGCTTCATTCCTTGTTGCCATGACATTGGTTTAGCACAAGGGAAGCCTCAAATGCCTAGAAGGCAGTCCTCATCGCTTCCAGTCCACTGGGCACCTGGCTAAATGTTTCGCCCCTGCTTCCTTGGTCTTCCAAATCTTCCGAGCCCAAAGCATGGAGAGAATGATGAAATTATTGTAAATATTGACAAAAGATCCTCCCTCCAGTCTCGGCTGTTGTTTTAAGGCAGGCTTATCCTGTATCCTATGACTTAGAACCTACGGTAATGTTTTAGTCTGGATGATACATATAACTTGATGAATACAGCCCTGAGTTTGCTGTAGGCTGTGCACGAAATGATGAAGTGGCCTTTGGGAGCCCAGAGCACATTGGTATTCATCTCACCTCCTAAGGTGAAAAGAAAATTAAGACACTGGAAGATGGAAATCAGTCTATTCGATTCACAGGGACTTTTATCCACACTAAGAGGAATCCGTGCAAACAAACCATCATTAAGAGTTAGCCATCTTCCCTTCTGCCCCCTCTCCGCATTGGGAACGTTCAGGGCGGGATCTGTGTGAAATGGTAGGCTGTGCACTGTGTGTTCATTTGAGGGCCATGGGCAGGGCAGGGTGCCGGGAGCCAGGAGTTGAAGCTCTACAGGGGACTGAGCCGAGTTAATTACTTTCCCTAAGGCAGAGGGCAGAGGGCAGAGGGCAGAGCTGGAGGTGGATAACAACAGCTTTTCCTGGGCTTCTCAGAATGTAATCCCATTAGATGAGATGTTGCCAAAGCAAATATTATTGGATCTCAGAAGGCTCTGGCATTTCCTACGTGTTGTGGAAGCAGACATGTGTAGGGAGAGGCTAAGGCATATCTAACCAGTCACATGGCATTTACATGTGCTATGACTTGTTCCCCGGTTCGTATGTAGAGGCAGTCTTACACTTCCTCCCTAAACAAGGTAAATAATACGTTTATTGTCAGTCCTGAGTGTGAGAGAAAAGGCATTGGCGACATTTTGAGGTACTGCTCGTGTTGTTGGAATGCTGCTTATACCCGTAGGCTTTCCCGGCACATAGAGGAACGTGCAATTTCCATTGTGATCTTTTTAAAAGAGGAAAATGCACACTTTTCAAGTTAAAAGAGAAAGGTAAAAATATGAAAAGTAGTATTGATTGCTTTTTTGCATGTAATTTCTTCATTAGTCTTTATGTACTTTTAGGCCAGTGTATTGCAAGTGGTAATTTCAAATGTGAGTCACTTTTACAGCAAGAACATTAACTTGATTAGCATTAATTTCTCTGGGAAAAAAGGAAATATAGAAGCAAGCCCTGCAATGAATGAAATGTAAATAATGTAGTTTAAAAAACATTGAAAATCATGTTTGAAAAAACCCCACAATTTTATACCAAAATAAAAATAAAAGTGGGAATGAATTATATATTTTATGTATATTTCATATATATAATTTGATTTATTTTTCACGAATTAGGTTTTTCACAATGCTCACATTTTATTTTGTAATCATAGCCTGGGGTATAAGTAGCATGATTATTTAAGCCATCAAAGGGACATAAATGAATATATATATGTATATATATGTATATATATAGTATATATATGTATATATAATCTGTATATGAATGTGTGTTTGTGTATATATGTTTTCTTTTATTATTATTTCAGTATAATGCAGAGCAAAAATATTTGCCTAAGGCAGAGTACAAATATTCCAATTTGATTTCCAACAGTAAACACTTTGTTGTTTAAAAATATATGATGCTCTTTCTAACCATAAGCTGCTTAGGAAATGAGAATCTCATGAAACAAACAAACCATATTACAATGAGTTTTCCTGATAGCTGTGCTAATAAATGATTCTTTTATTTGTATTATGTGTCCCAATTTCTTTCTTATTTCCCAGTCCTCTTCATTCATCTGCATTCTTCTGTATTAAGGAAGAAATTGAACTAAATTGCTCAACAAATATTTATGACGCTTGCTTCCAATCATCTACTGAGCATCTTTTCTCTATGCTAAAAAATCTGATTAAAACATTGCAACTGTGTATCCCAAATGGTTAAGATTTCTTTCTTAATATTTATGACTCAATTTGTTGCATTATGTCTAGTCATTTGAAGTTATTAACAAACTTTTTCTCACTGACTTATTTCATATAATTTCTTTAATGTATCTGATTTTAAACAGACTTAATATTAATCATTTGGAATTCTGTGATATAAAATAATTTTTACATATTTATATGTTTTAGAAACTAAATTTGTAAGATGTGATCATAATACTATTTTTTAAATTCTTATGAATTCAGTGTCAATTATGTAGATTCTTTAAGAATCTTTGAAGGAATAACCTTTATAGAGTAGAACAAAATGTTGAATTTACTTTTTTTCATAACATACCATTCTCATTCATTTTTAAGTTTGTTACCAGTATAGACTATGTTATATTGTTTATAGTAGGAGAATAGTGTACATTTTGAATATTAACATTTTCAAAGTCCTCTAGGCATGTTTCACAGGTATTTAGAGGATAGATTCACAAGGATTAAACAAAATTAATTAATTGAGTGATCAATTAATTAATTAAAAAATGGCAGGGTATTCTCATATTGAGGACTTTTAATTTTGCAAGAATGATTTCCCAGCCATTCTACTGTGATGAACCAAAAGGAACACAAGAAGTAAAAATAATGGGACATGATAATTGAGAGCTAAACTGTAAGTCATAAAATCCAAATGGACAATATCTTTAAACGCTTACATAATGTACCAGATAACAAAGCAGTCTTTTATTGAGGTAAAAAAGAGTCAAGAAAAATGAGTTCAATATTGAAATAGTATTTAAATGTCACTCACCCAGGTTGTATGTCATCCGTGAGGTGTCACAGGTTTGAGAGACGGGAATAGGGCTAAATCTATAATGAGTAATGAATGGGAACGCGAAGGAAGGCAATTTTCAAAATTCAATTTCATCTTCGCCCTTATCTCTTAAATGATATCTCTCTTGGCTAATAGATTTTAGAAAATTAGAATTATTTTAGATTACTTGCAATCTATTGATCACTTTGAAGTGTTTCTTAAATTACAATTTCTATCCATAAAGGAGTCATTGGCTGCTGATTGATGTATATATCTTTCTTTGTTCTGCCAAATGGTCCTAAAAATGGATAAAGTTGTTCTTTGATGTAGCTTCAATGATTATGCTACATTATTATTTGATTCCATTTCCAGTATATTAATATAATTATTTGATTTGTGAAATAAGTATGCTAGTAATATATATACTAGAGGCCCGATGCATGAAAATTTGTGCAAGAGTAGGCGTTCCTCTCCCCAGGCTGCCAGCATTGGCTTCCCTCCGGCACCTGGGACCCAGGCTTTCCTCCTCCGGCCACCGACAGGCACCCAGGACCAGGACTGGCTTCCCTCCTACCCCGGCTTCATCAGGGATGATGTCCAGAATGACATCTGGTCTAATTAGCATATTACCCTTTATATATATAAATTTAAGTCAGAGAAAATCACCTAAAATGTCTACCTAGGGCCCAAACCGGTTTGGCTCAGTGGATGGAGCGTCGGCCTGCGGACTCAAGGGTCCCAGGTTCGATTCCGGTCAAGGGCATGTGCCTTGGTTGCGGGCATATCGCCAGTGGGGAGTGTGCAGGAGGCAGCTGATCGATGTTTCTCTCTCATCGATGTTTCTAATTCTCTATCCCTCTCCCTTCCTCTCTGTAAAAAATCAATAAAATATATATTAAAAAAAATGTCTACCTAGGGACCAAAATCCATAGTCAAGTTTGCCAAAACCAGTCAAAACTTCCATTTGAACAGAAAGCCAAACTACTTTTTGTGCAGCCTGCAGACCTTTTTCTTCTCAACATTGAGCTTTAATCAGATGGGCAGATGTTAATATTTCTAGTTAGATATTCCAGGATGAATGTGGTACAGTAGGTTCATGCTGAAGTAAAGAGTGTGGCAGGTATGCGGCAGGGAGCGACCCTCTTAGGGAGCGTCACCTTTGGGAGTAGAAATACAGATGTCATGTTGAACCTTTGGCCATCCATATTTCATCATCTATCCAGAAGAGAGAAGTGGATAATGGACCTGCTGCCTCTCTGGCAGTTAGTGGCTGTAAACGATTGTGATGTACTTTGTTAGAAGTAGACATTATGCAATCAGCCTGGACCTTGAGCGCTATGGAGCAAGCCATACATGAGGCAGAACTAAGAAATTCTTATGGTCCATGGGAGACTAGAACCTAGAAATGACTCTAACAGTGCCGTACAGGCATGCTTGCTTTGTTTTGTCTCAAACAGGGTGTCTCTGTCATGGAGTGAGTGCATACTGGGTTGTGAAGCTATCTGTGATATTGACAATTTGTTTCAGAAATTTTGTGATCAGTTTTTCCCCTGAATCTGTTTTTTCTCTGATAGGCTTTGGAGCTGAATTATACCAGAGTTTGAAATGAGGCTGTTGATCTCACTTGTTTTATAGTCTTAGACAAGTTTTGTGAAATCTATGGGTACCATTTTCCTCATCTGAAAAGAAATAAGCCTATAGACCTGGCTTTCAGATATGTCAGATACGCAGATCACACCCAGATATGTTTCTTTAACAATGAGCATGTGCCCTTCAGCCTGGTGTCCCAGCTGAGGCAGTTCTGCAGCCTTCTCAGCACATTTTATTGAAAGACCCTTTTTTTCCGTTTCTTTTTTGAAAGATCTGTTTGTAGACTGGATCCTCCCGTCTTAAGGGTCTCAGCCCTCAGCCATTCAATTATTTCTTAAAATATATTTTTATTTATTTCAGAAAGGAAGGGGAAAGGAGAGGGAGAGAGATAGAAACATCAATGATAAGAATCATTGATTGGCTGCCTCCTACATGCCCTCTACTGGGGTTCAAACCTCCAACCCGGGCATGTGCCCTGACCAGGAATCAAACCTTGACCTCCTGGTTCATAGGTCGAGGCTCAACCACTGAGCAATGCTGGCCGGGAGCCATTCAGTTCTTTCTAAGTGACTTAGGGATTTCCTGAGTGTGATTAAATGCTTGTTTTTATACCATTATGATGTTATTAACTCATAATGTTACAGAAAGTGGACAGATAGATATGTTTAAACATATAAGTGGTATTTATTATTGGCTGATTGAAACCTAATAAGTTATTTAAAATTTAAGACAGTTTAGAATGTGCCCTGTTATTCTGAGCTTGATATTATATCAGGCATATAAAATTCTCTTGTGCTAACTGCTTACCAGTGCTATTGTCAGAAACAAATACCAAACTGACTGGAGAATGAAACAGTATGGAACATGGAGTAACTCTGAACTAAATATGTCATTTTATTCTGAATGTTATTTATCTCTTGATGGGGGGGGGTTAGGGGTGGAGGTAGAATTACCTCTTATATCGCAAGTAGGCCAATATATTGAAAACAAATACGCTTATGAACAAATTACATTGCACACTGACAGTAAGGATGAAGTTACACCAACAGAGAACCGAAACACATATTATTCAAGTGTGCAAAACTTCATGAGGATTTTGTAAGAGGTGAATGCTAAATTGGCCAGACGACAAGAGGCGGGTCATACGTTAGGTCAGAAGTAGACACTTTAGTTTCATGAGTCATTGGCTCAGAAAACTGTCATAAAGGTGTTAAGGAAGAAGAAGAACAAGAGGAAAAGGCACAATAAAAAAAATAGTATATCCATCACAGACTATGTCAGCAGGGGTGAGAAAAATAGCATGATGCATGGAATCAGGGAAACAGAGAACCCAATTTGTCAGGAAAAACTTCTCACACCTGGCACTTTTTTGACACACAAAAAATGCAATGACAACATTTTCTCTCTGAGTTAAGACCCCAGCGTCTATGAAAAATAACAGAGTGATCAAACGTTAGACCTGACAGAGAATGTTATGATTAAACCAACATTTTAAAGTTTTTCACAAAACATTATTTCTCAATTATGTGATTAATTTGTCAACCACAGTATTTCAAAGCAAAGCATCTAAACATAAAACCAGAATTAGAAAAATCGCTTGGCTTTGGAAAGGTATTATAGGTAAAAAACTGGAGGGAGAGAATGTAGATATATTCATTTCAAGTAACTTTGCTAGACCATCAGACGGGCAGAAAATATTTGCAAAAAAACATATCTGATAAAAGACTATAATCCAAAATAGACAACTCCTACAACTCAATTATAAGAAAGCAAACAATCCAACTAAAACAATGGACAAAGACCTTAATGGACACCTCACCAAGAAGATAATACAGATGGCAAATAGCATATGAAATGAAGCTCCGCACCACATGTCATTAGGGAAATAGATATTAAAACAGCCTGATAGTACTACACACCTATCAGGATGACCCAAATCCGAACACTGACAACGCCATATGCTGGTGAGGCTGTGGAGCAACAGGAACTCTTATTCATTGCTGGTGGGAATGAAAAATGGTGCAGCCACTTGCAATCCCCAAGCAAACCCTATGATGTAGCCACTGTTCTTGCCACCACTCAACAGAAAAAGAAAGTGGAATAAGAATAAATGAGATGCCAATCGCCCAGTCACGCTTGTTGCCTCCACCACACAATCATGCCTTTAAAAATGCCATTCGCTTAGTCATGTATTTTCAGTTTTTACATTAGAATGCCTATTTTTGAGTGATTGAACATTTGGCCTTCTCCATACATGCAGTTTGCAAAAATATGTTGTCAGTCTATTTATAGCTGACGTAAGTGCATTCGAACAAAGACTTTATAAGGTTTTTGCTAATAACATAGTTTAAATTCTATATATGGCTTACACAATCTTCTATGTGATATGTGGATTTAATAATTTTATACATTCCCCATCATTGTTTAAAAATCGTTAAAAAAAACATGATATAAACTTGAAATGGTAAACTTGACTCCGTTCCATTTCTTTTCTATTGAATCGCAGAAAAATAATTCTAAGCCATCTGGCTGCTCAAAAAAAAGTGAAAACTTGCATTTTATTTTGTGTTCTCTTTTGACAGCAAGCTTTGCTTTTCGGTTTATGAAGCATATTGCAGAGTTTCAAGCAATGGGTGATTGTAAATTACTTGTAGCAGGTGCACAGACCATTTATTTACCAGCTTTCTAATACAGAAAAGTACATTAAGAAAATGTTGATTTTTTTAAATCATTCAGTTATTCTCGCCTATGAGTACATTCTCATGGCATTTTATGAGAGAGAAAGGCTTCGTTTTTAACTCACCATTTATATAACAGGCCCAAGTATCCACGATGCTTTCCAAGAATAAAAGTGGTGACACATACGTTGGCCATGCTGATGGCCAATGTTTAACCCTCATCATTCTACGTCAGTTTCCTGTTAGAGACAGGACAATAAAGGAACACATTTTTGTTGCTTTACTGGAAAAACAGTACAATGTTAAAACTTTAAAATGACACTTATTTGGGATTTGGGAACCTGTGTCTAATATAATTCCTCGCAGTGACCGTTTGTAAGTGAATGAATCTGTGACTGAGTGACTCACTAAATGCATTAATTTTGTAAAAGTCATGCTCATAGGACACACATGCACGCACACACTTCTCCCCAATATCCACACAACAGAGACAATGTGTGGATTTTTATATTTATTAAAACTGGTGGAGTCCAGCTGGTGTTGCTCAGGGGTGGAGCGTCGACCTATGAACCTGGAGGTCATGGTTCGATTCCCTGGCAAGGCACATGCCCTGGTTGTGGGCTCGATCCCCGGTAGGGGGTGTGCTTGAGGTAGCCAATCAATGATTTGCTCTCAACATTCATCATTGATGTTTCTATCTCTCTCCCTCTTGCTTCGTCTCAGAAATCAATAAAAATATACTCAAAAAACCAAAACAGGTATAAATAAAGCTCTTATTTTTGGTTTCCTAATACATCAAAACCTGTTTGATTTTGAATACTCATTACATTTGCAGGTTAAGAGAGGGGGAAGCCACAGATGTTGGTCTAAAACATGACATTGAAATGTGACCAGGAGGAGGGAAAAAATAACTTAAAATAGAAATGGATTTAAAATATAAAAATAAGCAACACTTCCGGAAGGTCTGCCATGAGGAAAAGATGAAACCAAAGCCCTTTCTAAATTGCTATCCGAGGAAAGGATTAGGGGATTACGGTGATTCTTGGGGAAAGGGAAAAAAAATCAGCAAAAATAAAAGCAGTTCAGTGAAATGTGCTTAGGAAAAAAGAGATAATATGGAAACAGTTTCTTCTTCATTCTTACGGAAGACCACTTATTTCTTACTAAAATTCTAAAAGTTTTATGATGTTGGAAAGCTTTCGGGTCTCAAACTTGCTTTGAGCCATCCCATTTCTACCTTTTTTCCTCCTTCTTACTAGCTCTCCAAATGATCACTAATGTGTCATACGAAAGTTTGCCAATTAAGAAAAAACCCCACATCTGAACAATCACTTTGAAATCGATTTTCTACTGGTTATTGTAGCTCATTCAAAGCTAATAGTTACTAGTATTTGATAATATTAAATGACTTTTAAATGAATATTTCATCTTAATGTCACCTGCAGATAATGTGATCTGCTAAATTTTACTTTTTTGTGGTTTATTCTAAAAGATAGTACTTCTTTGGCTACTTGATAATTCTTTGGATGGTTCAGATTTAAAATATGCTCAATTGAAAATGAAGTAAAAATTTGTATGTAAATAAACCTTCATAAATAATAAAAGCAAATTTTATATAATTAGAAATGAACGGTTCATATTTATATCAAAGGAATAGTTTGAAGAGTAATCCCTTCACCTAGATTCTTACTGTAAACAAGGATTAAAATCATTTTAATTAAAATGAAATTGTGACATTTTAACTCTAACAAACAATATTATTTCTTAGTAAAGGGTATTTCAATATCAGGATATTTTGCAATCACCATATTGACAGCAGACATGATAATAAACATGAATTACAAGGGGGAAATAATGTTTCTCTCATCTAGACCAAACTGATCGCTGTACTGCCCAGAAATCAATTTCACTAGGAGGTAAAGCAGGAGCTTAAATGTGTGTCTTTATTCTAACACAGAACTGTACTACTGTTCTTTTACTAGGAAAAAATAGACATAATTTTAAATTTTAAGATAAAATGTAATTCTTAAGAGCAAGGGCAATAGCCCTAACAGGTTTAGCTCAGTGGACAGAGCATCGGCCTGCAGACTGAAGGGTCCCGGGTTTGATTCCAGTCAGGGGCACATGCCTGGGTTGTGGACTGAATCCCCAGTGTGTGTGTGTGGGGGGGGGGCGGGGGTAGGGCGAGAGACAGCCAATTAATGATTCCCTTTCATCATTGATGTTTCTATCTCTCTCTCCCTCTCCCTTCCTCTCTGAAATCAATAAAAATATATATATTTTAAAAAGAGCAAGAGCAATGAATGTGACAGCTGAGTTTGGATTTGGGTTCTGCAATTCTCTTGTGAAATCGTTGTATAAGCCACTTCTCCTTTGGTGGGCTTAGTTTTCTGAGCAGCAAGATGGGGTAACAGGATTGCTGAGAGCATTAAACTAGACTTACACATATAAAGCACTTGCCAAAATTCCTGAGACATAGTTCAATGAGTCCTTGTCCTTATTGTTGTAAATGTTCATGTTATCATCTTCACCAAATGCATGCTCCCTCTAAGACTCTGAGCTATTCCAAATGACAATTAAGATGATCAAGTAAACTAATTATTTCAGTGTTTTGAAACAAATTAAAACAAAAAACAATTGGTCTTTACTCCCCTCCTCAGGTAAAATTTATGTGATTCTTGCTTTTTTGGAACTTTCCAAAATGTAAGTCATGATTCTCAGATTGAAGAAAAGACAGTAAATATATTTGGGGGAGATTAAGGAAGGTTTTTTTTATCCTCTTATTTAAATAGGTACCTCCCAAATAAACATTTTTATGACTACTAAACACCTGGAATGGTTTTATATTGCAAAACATATCCTATATAATAAAAGTCTAATATGCTAAGTGTCCAGTCATCTGGTTGGCTGTTCAACCAATCAAAGCGTAATATACTAATGATATGCTAAGGCTGCTCAACCACTCACTATGATGTGCACTGACCACTAGGGGGCAGACACTCCGATAGGTTAGCTTGCTGCTGGGGTCTGGCTAATCAGGACTGAACTAGATGGGCTGGACACACCCTGGAGCCCTCCTGGGTCCCTCCCTTGCCCCAATCATGTACTACAGGGGGGTCCCTCGACCTGCGCCCTCTCGCAATCTGGGACCCCTCAGGGGATGTTGGAGAGCTGGTTTCGGCCTGATCCCACAAGCCAGGCTGAGGGACCCTACTGGTACAGGAATTCATGCACTGGGCCTCTAGTATAGGTAATACACTGGTTGTATTATAGTTATATGTCTTTTTCTTGGTAATACCCAGTGTAAAATTATTTTAATAAAATAAAGAAAATAAGGGAAACTGTGTAGCATGAAGAGTCACGGGATCATAGGTTTCAAGGCAAAAAAAGCACATCAAGATTTAATGGATGAAGAAAATCAAGGGCAAGTTGGAATGTCTTCAAAGGAACCCCATCCTTAGTGCCGGAGCCCTTCATCTTCCACAGCATATTCAGCCCGAGCTCCACACGAAGTCATTTCAATTACATTTAAATTGGCCGAAACAATCAGATAGCTTGTTCTCTCCTAAATGACTTGCTTTTGCAATGGTTGTAGAAGCTATTAGCTTTTTTATTTTTTTTGAAAGCAGGTATGAGGTATGAGGATTTGTCTCTGGGGATGCACACTGGTCGTGAATAAAGAGCTCCTGAAAATGGCACATGACTTTCAGCCAGCACAGTCCCAGACTCTGCTAAGTGACAAGTGACTTGGGGAGGCCTTGAGAGTCAGATCTCTGTCAGAGAGGGAGAGTCGTGTTGATGTAAAGGGAATAAAACATGACCAGGATGGAGAAGTTTAATGTCAGCACTAACCTGAAGATTACAGGCATCTAAAGAGAGCTTGTTGTTCAAGTGACGGCTATGGCGTCTGTTGGGGTTACACTGGTGCCTGACCCGTCAGTCACCTAAAGAACTCCAAGATGGTTTTCTATTCGCTTCAAATTCTCTACAAGCTTCCTGTTCCATTTTCAGCTGTGCCAGCACTGAACACATTTGTAGGTGACAAAAGAGCCCACATATCCTTGAATAAATGTATTTTTTATGGGTGTGATATGTGAATCTTGGGAAGGATTGGTACTATCTCAATCACCTCATCTATAGGTAATTATAATACCCCTGGCTCAGATCTGTGGAAAACTTAAAACTGCTGTTTATGGCATTTAGATCCAACTGACTGGTACTTGACAAGTTAATGATAAAGAGGTTATTATGGCATGACCTAATTTGGTTTTAGGAATCACCTTCTTGAAGCTTTAGTGTGTTTTTATTTTAAGTACTAGAGGCCCAGTGCACAAAAATTTGTGCACTCGGGGGGATAGGAAAGGAAATAATCCACTTAATGGGGAGGTCCGTGTTCTGAAAGTTGTAGCCCATGGACCAAATCCAGCTGCCCTTTCTGTTTTATACAGAAAGCCTTTTGGATCACAGGTATCTGCAATGATTTATGCATCGTCCATGATTGCTCTCACAGTCAAGAATCTTGGGGTCCACAAAGTGTACTATGTTTACTATACAAAATTTAATATATTCACAAACAAAAGTTCACCAAACCATATTGTGAAGCATAATATATAGTTAATAACAATTTTTCATTTTTCCTCCTTCCTCATATTTTAATTCGTAGAAATATCAGTCAGTCATGACTTGTATTTTATATTGGTGATATATTCTATATCCTATATAATAAAAGCCTGATATGCTAAGTGTCCAGTCATCAATTCAACCAGTCAAAGCATAATATGCTAATGATATGCTAAGGCCACTCAACTGCTCACTATGATGTGCACTGACCACCAGGGGGCAGACACTCCAACAGGTAGGTTAGCTTGCTGCTGGGGTCCAACTGATCAGGACTGAGTGAGATGGGCCAACATGCCCTGGAGCCCTCCCATGGCCCACCAACCTCCTGTGTCCGTAACTGGCCCCAATTGTGCACTGTTGGGGTCCTTCGGATTGGGCTGTGCCCTCTCAAAATCCCTCGGGGGTTGTTGGAGAGCTGGTTTCAGCCCGATCCCGCTGGCCAGGCCAGTGACCCCACTGATGCATGAATTTGTGCACCAGGCCTCTAGTAGATATATAATATCTGTATAAAACATTTACAATGTTTCTATATTGGTAAAAGGCTCTCCATTTAAGTCAGAATTCTGTTTCAAGAAATTCTATTTCCTAGTATCATATATCTATAAATTGTGATTACTGGAACTCAATGCAGGTTTTGTTTGATTCCAAAAACAACATTCTAATGTTCTTTTTATGATAGTACATTGCATGAGAAATATCCTTCCAAAATATTCATAGAGAATTTAAATCACTATTCTCCAGTTAAATGATGTTGAAGTGAGTAACTATTACAGCATTTGCCAATGATAGGTCTAAATCACGGCAAGGAATTTGTTTCCTTCAAAGAGAACATTTCTGTTATCTTGAGATGAGAAGAGAAAGTTAAGAAACAGATTAGATAAACTGTAAAGGTATGAAAGCCTTGAGTCTACCTTGCAAATCTCAGTGTAAATCATTTTGACCTCCTATGCTGTACTTTATCCATTAGCCTCACTTTTGTTTGATCTTGCAATCATTTTTGTTGTTGTTTTTAAGTTCCTACTCCGTTAGTTTTCCAATAGCATTTTGAAAAGCAAACAAATATGTAGATAATTTTCTGTCATCAAAGATATAGTTATCATCAGCAACATGCAATTATTTCCTATACTTAATAAGTATGAATCAAGGTATATCACTTTTTAATGGTTTACATGTTTTAAAACACAGAGCCTATGTTTAGCAACTTCAGAAAGAGCCAAAGTGCATTTCTTGGTTTGAGCTTTTACTCTTGATTACAGAAATAATCCGTGAAATAAGTGCATTCCTAATACAAATCATTAAAAGTTTACAATATTGGAGCTATTTGAGCATTGTTAACCTAATATAGCTTCAATGATGACCTAATATGGTATTTTTCTGCTTTTTTCTTACATTGAGAACATCACTTTTTACTTGTCCTGTAAAATAACATGCTCTTGATTTTTTAGAAGCAAGATCTTGCTAGTTATGTGCATGTCTTCTTATAAATACACTAGAGGCCCAGTGCATGAAATTCGTGCAGTCAGGGGAAGGGGTCCATCAGCCTGGCCTGCGCCCTCTTGCAGTTCAGGAGCCCTCAGGGGATGTCTAACTGCCAGCTTATGCCCACAGGGAACGGGCCTAAGACATCAGTCGGACATCCTTAACGCTGCTGCAAAGGCAGGAGAGGCTCCCACCACCACCGCTGCACTTGCCAGCCGTGAGCCCGGCTTCTGGTTGAGCGGTGCTCCCCCTGTAGGAGTGCACTGACCACCAGGGGGCAGCTCCTGTGTTGAGCATCTGCCCCCTGGTGGTCAGTGCACATCATAGCGACTGGCCGTTCCACTGTTTGGTCGATTTGCATATTAGCCTTTTATTATATAGTAGAGGCCCGATGCACAAAATTCATGCAAGGGGCTTGGCCCTTGCAGCCCCAGCTTCATCTGGAAGGTCATCTGAAAGGACATCTGGAGGTCATTTGGCTGTTCAGTCTAATCAGCATATTAGCTCTTTATTATATAGGATTGTGAAAGTTGTGGTGATTCCTGTTAAAAAGTGGTAGGTGTAATTAAATACCATACTTGCATTTAGCAGATTTTTTAAAAAGCGGAAGGGCACCTAAAGATTTGGACTAAACAGGCCATTTGTAGCTATAGAGTTTTTTGTGCCCTGCACTTAGTGTTAATAGTTCTTGCAGCCACCCAGCTTTCCAAATGCCCTCTATTCCCCCCCCCCCCCTACAGTGAATAGAAACTATAGAAGGTAAATGAGAAACAAGCTTAAACTATGATGTTATGGCATTTGGATCAATAACTAGCACTCTAAAGACAGAAAAGTCAACCTTATAGAACAGCTTTTCAAGCAAAAGTGCATGTTGCTCCTGAAAATATACAGTTTCAGATACATTAGGGATACAATTCATAATAGCTGAAGGTTTATTATTTCGGAGAACCAGGACACAAAAATGTTGTACAACGTATACTCACAGGCATTTTAAAATTAAGTAATATTCAGAGATGAACATTGTGTGATAGAGAAGCTATTAATTTTTCCGTGTTTTCAACACAATTTTACTAACTGAAATTAGTATATAACCCTCTTTTTTAAAAGCTTAAGAAAACCAGGAATGTCCAACGTCAGTTGGTCATTCATGTATTCCCGTAACTTCAAAGCACCTACAGTTTTATGGACATTTAATTGAGGATGGTAATAAAACAGTTTGATCACAAATCCTAACTTTAGTAGAAATAAATGCAAGATCAATAATCTTACATGTAAAGAGTCTAACCTTGAATATACAGTATCAGCTGTCTAGATTTCTTTTCACATACAGGTAACATCTTTTGGGCAACTTTTAATGGCTTGATAGAGCAACAAATACTGGAAAAGTTAATGTTTAGGTTTATTTTATTAAATAGTGAAGAGAAGTTTTATAGGTATACCTGTATACAAGGAGTGAGCAATATTTGGATAAACTTTCAATTTGCTGCTTCAGATTTTGACATAGATTTTTCCCCCAAGGATATTCTGTTAAGTGATTGAGAAATGAATATTTTCAGGCATACGATGATATAGTATAAAGTGTAATTCATTTAAAATAAAATTCTAAAACTTAGCAAGATCTTTTGGTAGTTACGAAATGGTATAAGAGAAATCAGAAATATAACTTCTTCCGTATTTCTTATCTTCTCTCCATCCCACTTGTATAAAAAATCTTTTTTCAGGGGAGGCGGGTAAAAGAAGGCTAGAAAGAATATAACCATTCATTGTGTAATTGAATCCTTTATGATCTAATGTGACAGCTGTCACGGAGGGAGACTGATAGACCACCAAACTAGCAGAAAGCTATATCCAGGAGCAATGCTTCAATTTCAGTTCCTTCCAGGATAGAATATGGGGCAGAACTGTATCTCCCACAATCTTTGAAGACTTTATTTTGATGTCTTCACTCATTCTGTGAACTAGCAACACTCATTCTGGGAACTAGCAACAGTCTTTGCTAGAAATAAGGTGTGTGTCATATGTAAAATCTCTATATGTAGGGATTTGAGGGCCCTGTTTTTCGTTAGGGACCTTTCATTGGAGACAAAAGGGATTATTAGTGGAAAATATAATGTTTAAACTAGAAGTAAAAGCAAAGTTTTACAAATGAAAATCGGTTACCTAACATTGACAATTGTTATCACTGCCCATATTTGTCTGAAAATGTATACAGGGTTCGTGCTAAGAACTCAGAACACAGAGATAGGGTTGGAGTTGTTTACCCTAAAGAAAGAACAGATGCATTGACATATGTCCAGATGAGTACTTAGAACTAGAAATTCAAATCTCCTTCTGGAAAACTTTTGGTTCTGACATATGGTAGACAATGAATCTTTAAAAACCATTGGCTATGGACCAGACAGAAAAAATGGGATTAGGATTGGTTAAGATTTATTTACAGAGATTAGTTGAATCGAGCATGGAAACCAATGGAATTGGCTATATTCCTCTGATTTTCAAATGATGGACAAAAATTCCTCCAATCTTTACAAAATACTCTTTAAATGCTCTGAAATTTACATGCAACACAATTTTTCTAAACACGTTTCCTTGCCTTTGTTAAATCATATGGAACATTTTGCCTACAACATCATTAACAGTTCTAAGAGGAATATAAATTTGTAGTCCCCAAATTGTGGAAAGAGATGCTCAAATTTGAATAATTTTACTTTTTCTCTCCATTACCATAAAAATGATGGATTCAAAGCATAACAATATCCACATTTAAATGATATCAAGTGAAATCATATTCTTTCTCTATCGCTGATGATAATTACATATAAAAATACCTCTCCATTTTTGTAGATTTACATTTATGTAATTCAGAAGTTTAAAATAAGAAGTGCATATCTGTCAGCTATTATTTTAAACAAGCCCAAACTTATATAGGACATTTATGCATTTCAAAAAGATGGAAGGCATGGTTTGGTTTTTATTTTCTTTTTTGGAGGTATGTCATATATACATGGCAAAAATAGTAATTTTCAATCATTGTTTTCTCTATTTGAATACCACATTCTCTTTCCCTTTCCTTCTCACTTGCTTGCTTGCTGTTTTTTCATATGTTATGTTTTCACTGGACCCAAAACATATTCTACAAAACACCAGAGACTCGGAATATGTTTTCAACAACCTCTGCAGAAATACATTACATTTAGCCCAGCAGTTTCAACAACGGATGACTTGTAATATACTTAGGAGGTGAAATTTGGGATATAATGTGAGTAGCCAGCACTGTATTTATCTGAGAAAGAGAATAATAGTGACTGGTTTGGTGAGAATAACCATCAGCTTAAATTATCCAAATTTCCGTGTGGTCCCAGAACTAATCTGTTTTTTTGGGGGGGGTGCAGTTGATGCTTTAATTTCATTCTCCAGAAAGCATTAAAAACTTTTCCATCCTGTTTTAAAGTAAGTATTAGGGAAAAGAGTAGAAAACAAGAACGATTAAGTTTTGCCAAGTGTAAATTTCCAGAATATTAAGAAGTCTGATGTTTTTTCCACACTAAGCAATTTGGATAAATCATATGCCCTGAATGGGAAAAGGGTATGTTTCTGACTTCTGCAAAATTTCAGACTATAGATATTAAGAGGAATCAAGTTAATTAGACTGTTGGTAATTAAATATTCCACCTGTGGGGATTTTTCTGATCGGTTCCGTATGTCTTGAGGACAGATTGCCACGGGAAACAATTGTTACCTGAATTGATAGCCAATATTAAATAATCCCTTTCACGTGAAAGTAAAAACCCTTGAGAAGCAATATTTTAACTAAATTTGCACTGCTCGTGAGTAGAGAAAAATCAATCCGGCTTTCTGCGTAGAACATAAGAATTCCTTCCAAGAATTGCTTAATGTGACAGATCCGTATAATTAATGTTTTATAAAGGAAATTTCACAGCCGCCACTTGAGGCGAGGCAGTTTTATCATCTCTGGATATAATACAGCACACCCTCTGCTTATTACCTTAGATGGTAGATCGTCTTGTGTTACAGAGTGATACCCTGAAGCAGTAAACATTTGTGCATAGATAGCATAGAGCTAACCTCCCCATGATTGGCCTTTTTTTAAAAAAATATATTTTATTGATTTTTTACAGAGAGGAAGGGAGAGAGATAGAGAGTTAGAAACATCGATCAGCTGCCTCCTGCACACCTCCTACTGGGATGTGCCCGCAACCCAGGTACATGCCCCTGACCGGAATCGAACCTGGGACCTTCAGTCTGCAGGCCGACGCTCTATCCACTGAGCCAAACCGGTTTCAGCTTTTTTTTCTTATTTCCTGAAGCTTTGGTCACACTGTTGCTCTGTCTGTGTTCTCAAGGTCTTCTGGTCCCATCATCGGGACTTTCCTCACAGATGGCTTCTTCCTTCCTGTCCCCACACCCATGTTCAGATACTCATCAACTCACAGCTCCATGATAGAAACTGGCGCCTAGCTTGTGGCTCTGGCCAGGTCTCGTTTATCTCGCATTCATCATATCTACTGGTTCCTTAATGTTTCAACTTCCTCCATTCCTGAAAACATGTAATGAATTAGAAACCAGAGAACATATTTCATGGCGAAATCCCCCTGTTACCAGCTCCTGAACAAACCACATATGGCCGCCCAGCAGAAAGATTTCTCTAATTCTATCCATCTGCTTTTCGCATCCCTAATTTCCCCCTGAACACATCTTTTTCCTTGAGTATTAAACTTCTTAAGTCTTCTATTTAGAATATTTCTTGCTAGAGTGAAGTAATTAGAAATCAATATTCATTTGATAAACATGCTAAATAGTTTAGGATGCTAAGTTAAGAATTGTTATATATCATTACTTTATTCCATTTGATTATTTTTTGTGTAAATATTTTAAAAAGCTGGGATTTAAAAAGCATGAAGTACAGCTATATATTAACTGCATGGATTTTTATGGCTAGTTCTTGTCCAAGTGGGATATATTAAATAAATCTATTACCACCTGCGCATAGAAAGAAGCTTTAATAATTAAAATTAATTACTTTTTCCATATACTTGCAAGTGATTATTTTTGGCCTTCTAAAACATATGAAGATATCCAAACAATGACAAAAATACAATCCAAGATCTATATCCCAAGCTGTGGGAATGTTATGTTTTTAAGGGGAACATGAATAGATATTTTTTTTTAGTTTATGCTCTAAATGTTAGTTAATGATCTATAGTTTATGCTCTAATTGTAAATTTGAATTATATTAACTGTAGGTTTGCTAGATCTAACTTTATAAGAAACATATAATTGAAATCAGTACTTTCCTTCAATATTCTTCCATTGATGTTAATGCATAGACTAGGGAGTGTTATAAACTGGAATGTTTGTGTCCCCACAGACAATTCAGATTTTGAAACCCTACAATAAGTTGTAATGGAAGTGATTAGGGTTAGATGAGGTCCTGAGGGTGGAACCCTTAATAATGGGATTAGTGCCCATGGAGTAGGGAGAGAGCTTGCCTCTTCTCTCTGTTCCATGAGGGTGCAAGGAAGGTTGGCAGTCTGCAATCTGGAAGAAGTTTCTCCCCAAACTCAACAATGCTGGCACTCTGACCCCAGACTTCCAGCTTAGGAAGCATGAGAAATACATTTCTGTTGTTTATAAGCCACCCAGTCTATCCTATTTTTCAGGGCAGTCTAAACAAAGACGGAGGAGTTTAAAATAATACTTGTGCAAAGTCCTCTAATCAAGGGTTAATAATTCACTCATTTCCTCAATCGTTATTCATCTTTAAAAATGCTTCTTCCTGGCCCTGCCACTTATTGTGTGACCTTGGACCAGTCCTGTCCCCTGTTCCTCAGTCACCTTATTTAGACAATATTTCAGAAAAGCAGTTGAGTTTAAGAGCTTAGGTCATGAAAGCTGACTGCTGCACAGGTAGCCTGCCAGTTCAAAGGAACCTTTATTACTTGGTGTGTGTGTGTGTGTGTGTGTGTGTGTGTGTGTGTGTGTGTGTGTGTGTGTGTTACACACATCGGTAACTCCTTAGCTTAGGCAGTTTGTGGGGATTTGCCTAACACATTTAAAAGGATTTGCCTTCTATATGACAAGATGGTCTAATAACCTGGGTTTGGGGTGAGTTTAAGTTCCTTGAAATGTTCTTGTGATCTCAGTGATCATTTTTACTAAATTGCAGAAAAATGATATGACAATAAATGCATGTTCAAGTAACCAAAAAGGTACATATTTACTTAAATAGTCATTTAAAAATTCTACAGGAATTTAAGTAGTACTTTTGTAAAATGGCAGCTTTTTTATTGGAACACATTCAACTACTTGCATTTTTTTTACTGGAGAATTTTCAGTTTCTGGGGTCTTTTATTTATCTATATGCATGAAACACATTGTATGCTTAGTATCAGTAAAGTTTTTATAAAACCTCATGTCAGGTGATTTGAATTTCAAATGGTGCTCTGCTTTTACGGTGTCAATCACAGTAATACAGAAAAGCAAAAATCTTCACAAATGGGAAGCGCCACAGTGGAATGCTCAAAGTATTAATAACGAAACTAGATCAGTTACTTTTATCTCCTCATTGCTTACCTAACCATTGGGACCCAATATAAAAGTTACTTTTCAAATACACAGATGATGGCTTGTTAGATCATTTATGACAGGAACTGATAGGCCAGAGAAATGAAAAGCTAAAAGAACACCCATTTTCAGAAATTGTTGTAGTTTCCCAAATTGTAAGAAAATGATTGCTATGATGAAAATGCTTGATCATTTTAAATGCACAATGACAAATGTATTTTTAGAATGTACTTGGCAAAGAGAATTTCAGAGCCCTTTTTGATTTTTAACTCAGCTTTTAAATGTTTACTAAGTTGAATGTTTTAAAAATGACCCTTAAATACATTTGTATGATAAGGCAGTATTTATTTATTGTCTGATGTCTTCATATACATTTGATTAGCCAGTGCTTCCTGCTGGTCTTAATAAATCATCCCATACAGAGCAGATGTGCTATTCAGTAATCCTAAATCTAAGGTCTTTCTTCGAAAGTGTGCATGTTATGTCTTCAAAAGCATTCAATTTCATATCAATAAAAATATTTAAGTGCATAAATGAGAGTTCCTCTTAAATAAGCATTCTAAACTACCAGGAGGCTCAATGGGACTGCGAATCGCTGCCCCTTTGAAGAAGACCTATATCATTAATCTGTAATCAGCCCCTGACAGACTCACTTGTTCAATAGACCAGCTGTTGGGAGGGCAATTTTCATAAAATTAAGAAATCAATGTTAGAACCATAGGAAGTGTTTGATGTGATGCAGAGGGAAATTAGTAATAAAGCTAAAGTGTAGTAGTTCATAAAGAGATGACATTCAGATCACCTTAACCCTTTACACGAATAAATTTGAAGTTAAAGATGTTTATACTTAGGAATAGTTTTTTTTTCACCTTCCAGCATATGCTCTGAAAGTTCTGGATTTGTGTTTTGTGGAAAAGTAATATCAGAAAAATATAACTTAAAAGAAAAAAATGAGCTAGTAAATACCATGTTTCTAATATGTGTACCTAGGTTAAGTGAATAACATGAGTAACTAGATTAAAATAAACCCAGCAATAATTAATAAATAAAATTGTACAAAATAGTTCATAACTTTAAAGATTTGAGTTTATGTAAAATATAAGTCTATTAATATAAATAAATGTATGCAAGTTATTTAAATACAATTTTTAATTAAATAAAAATAATTTAGAAATAGATTATTTTGATCATCAAATAAGTCAACATAAAATTATTTATAATCTATTCTAATAGAAAATAAACACAAATAATAACACAAGATCACTTTTATTGGCTAGTCTTAATACCTTCCTTGAAAAAAAATCAAAATCATTTGATTTCTAAAATTATCAACCAATTGCATCCGTATAATTTGATCAGTATGAATAGAATATGCATGTGCAGTATATATCAAAGGGCCTGAAATTAGGTCCTATAATTCAAACAGGTAGGAAAAAAGTGATCATAGAATTAAGATATAAATCCAATAATGGAATTACTTCACTAGCCTCAAAGCGCTCTACAGGTGTTATTTGATTAAAAGTAAATTCTTATGGAAAGAAAACCGGTTCTAAAAGGTTTCTTATTGACAAAGGAAATACCATCAGTTTTCTAAATTGAAAATGTTTCTAAATAGTTTTTTAAATAAATTCTCCACTAAAATATTTAGTTGAAACACTTTAACACCCAGCATTTATAAAGAGCTATAAAAGATCAATGTGTTGTTTTTTATTTTGTTTTGTTTTTCTTTAGGCAACAGTAAACCTATCTTGTGCACCTGTCCATAGCCTCTCTCTCAGAGAAATGCAACTTTATTTTTTTAAAATATACTTTTATTGGTTTCAGACATGAAGGGAGAGATATAAACATCTATGATGAGAGGGAATCATTGATCAGCTGCCTCCTGCACGCCCCACACTGGGGATAGAGCCCATAACCCAGGCACATGCCCTGACCAGGAATCATACTGTGACCTCCTGGTTCATAGATTGATGCTCAACCACTGAGTCACGCCGGCCGGGCAAAATGCAAGTTTATTGATGAGCCCACTGAGCAAGGCCTGGCTAGCCGGGGGAGCAAATCTAAAGACTCACATATTGCATCTTTCTGTGCACAGGTTTTACAGTTTCTTCCAGAAACTTCAGGAAAACAATCACAGAGCAAAGAAAACCTCAGATTTGGTGCCTTATCATAAATATACTCTTTCAAATCCCGTAAACCTTAGTTTCAACCCTGTCATTCTGCAACTTCAATTTCCTTAATGATACTGTGATGGTGAAATAGAACAAGCCAACAAAAACAGAGCTGCACATTATCACACATTCTTTTCATGGAGAATAAGGGGCCCATTTCCTCCCCTGGCATCTGAGCAGGCTCACTTAGCTTTCATCACTGGAAGAAGGCTTTTTGAGTCCCAACCATCCTCTACGCTCCACTAAAATGAAAAACTTAGGAGATAAGGAATATTTTCTGTCTTGCCTAACAGCTACTAGTATGTATTCGGTAATTAGAATAGCAACTGGCTTTTTTTTTTAATGCAAATCAATTTCTTGAAGAAACAAACGAATAAGCAAAATGTATACAGGTTGTAGCTGGGGCTCCTTGTAAGAAAGCTTTCCCTCTCTTCTAAGTGGAAGATTTGTACGTTTCTAATGTCTATGATTCTTACAGAATATCTATATGAAAATACTAACGTTAAGCCAAAAGAAATGCTTATTATAACATTGCATTCTTTTCACAAATGTTATTACATCAAAACTCTACAGTATTTGCAATGATACTCTAAAAATATTTGTGAAGTAAGAGACAGTGTTAAGTTTTACATTTTGTTCCAATTAATTTTATTGAAACACAGGGATTAAGAAGCATATCCCTCTGGCTTTGATTTCTGTGTTTGGCAGGTATCGGGGGGGAATCTGAGGGGCCAGCGGTCAGAGTAGCCAGTTAAAGCAGCAAGTCATACAGGAAAGAATTAAGACTTGCATCACCCACCGCAATGGTAGAAGCCAGAGACCGAAACTGGAAGGTGGCTAACACCCCCTTTTCCATGTTTCTCCGTGGAAGGAGCACCCAGTGGAGGGTCAGGTGGGTCAGCACAGATCAACTCACTTTGGAGGGCACCTTGACCAAAAGGTCCGGGCAGTTTTGTGGGTTGGGGGATGAGTGTGGGGGTACATCACAAGGGAAGAGTGTTAGGAATGGAAAAATAGGGTGTACTTAGAGTTGGGAGGAATGTCCTCAAGATCTTCCCTTTTGCCCTACCGGCGTGGCTCAGTGGTTGAGGATCAACCTATGAACAAGGAGGTCACGGTTCTATTCCTGTTCAGGGCACATATTGTGTTGCGGGCTCAATGATATTCTCTAGCATCATTGCTGTTTCTCTCTCTCCCCCTCTCCCTTCCTCTATGAAATCAATACATACATACATATATATTTCCCTTTTGTCCTCATGAAGAGGGCCTCTCTCTGCCCAAGGCCTCTGATGAGACCTGGGAATGGAGGTGCCTCGGCCATGAATTAAATGTGCTAAGAACATGCTCTGCCAGAATGCCTCAAGGGAGTTGCCTGGAGCCAAAGGGAATAAATAATTGTACCATCCTTTTTTTGTTAATCTTTTCAATTACAATTTATATTCAATATTATTTTATATTAGTTTCAAATACACAGCAGAGTGGTTAGACAATCATATGCTTTACAAACTTTTCCCTTTGATAGTTCCCAGGACCCACCTGGCACCATCCACATTATATAATGCTAAAGGCCCGGTGCACGACATTCATGCACTGGGGGTAGGGGCTCCCTCAGCCAACCTGTGCCCTCTCATGGGGTCCTTAGGGCTGCTGTGAAGGCGGGAGCTCCACCACCACTAATGCGCTCACCAGCCATGAGCCCAGCTTCTGGCTGAGTGGTGCTCCCCCTGTGGGAGCGCACTGACTACCAGGGGGCAGCTTCTGCTTTGAGTGTCTGCCCCCTGGTGGTCAGTGTGCATCATAGTGAGCGGTCATTCTGTTGTTCAGTCTATTTGCATATTAGCCTTTCATTATATAGGATTACAATATTATTGACTAGATTTCATAGGCTGTACTTTCATCCCCATATTTTGTGACTTCCAATCTGTACCTCTCAATCCCTTCACTTTCCCCCACTATAATTGAAGCATGCTTAATACTGTAAATCCACTCATATTTCTTGAGCAAATGTGCTCACACTAAGTGTCACAAATATTATCTCCTGTTTTTACTCAATTGAATCCTCATTAGAACCACGTGGGGTGGGGCATATGTCAGTCTGAATCTTAAAATGAGTAAGTATAGCTCAGAACAGTCAAGGCCCTTGCCCTAGGTTATCCACTAGTCAAGGGCTAAAGCCGATTTATGTCGTTTTTGTCGGTATTCAGTAATATTTTAGCACTGCAGATCTGCTCAGGGCACAAGACACTCGAAATGATAAATAATCCATGGCAATGTAAATAGCTACCGTGTACATATTTCTCTCACTTTTTTGCAGTTCTTTCTGCCATCAGGAGACCCCTTTTGAACTGACAGGAAATAGCGGGCATCTTCAGAGGGGTCCACTTTATCATGATAAGAAAATGATAGATCTGCTATTTTATTGTTGATACCATGGTGCTCGACCATTTTCTGCGGCAGTTTTAATATAGGTTTTTGGTGGAGCTTGGAGTATTTATTTCCATTACATGGTAATAACTCTATCCTGTAGTTGAATACATTTTGGAACTGCATTTATGATGATGAGATAGGATCCTTCAGAAGACAAGGATGCCCCTTTAGGTGTTAAGATAACTGATGGCAGTGTTTTGTCTGTGTTCCTTCTTGTACCTTTGCAATGATGAAAGTAGGAGCTAGAAATAGGAAAAATGAGCCATATGTTGTTTCTGTCCTCAAGTAGCTTAACATGTAGATGGGTAAATAGACAAGGAACTCAGTAATTATGAAAAGGAATCAATCATAAAATGATGCTATTGAAATGCATAGGGTAGAAACCCACCTATGTCTAGGAAATAGATATGTTTTCCCTACACTGATCCATCTACCTAATCCCATGTGTCATTACTAATTGAACTGCCAAGGCAGAAAGGGTTATTACTGGCAATATAGCCAAACAATGATTAGATCAACAAAACAGGATAGTATTTGTTTTCTAACATATTTTTATTGATTTCAGAGAGGAAAGGAGAGGGGGAGAGAGAGAGAAACATCAGTGATGAGAGAGAATCATTGATTGGCTGCCTCCTGCACACCCCCTACTGGGGATGGAGCCTACAACCCTGGCATGTGCCCTTGACTGGAATTGAACCTGGGACTCTTCAGTCTGCAGGCTGATACTCTATCCCAGTGATTCTCAACCTTCCTAATGCCGTGACCCTTTAATACAGTTCCTCATGTTGTGGTGACCCCCAATTTCATTGTTACAAATTGAACATAATTAAAGCATAGTGATTCATCACAAAAACAATATGTAATTATATATGTGTTTTCCGATGGTCTTAGGCGACGTCTGTGAAAGGGTCATTCGACCCCCAGAGGGGTCGCGACCCACAGGTTGAGAACCACTGCTCTATCCACTGAGCCAAATCAGCTAGGGCAGGATAGTATTTTTTAAATGTATTAATCCTAAAAACCAAAAGGATAAAAATTATGGGCTGTTTGAACCTGGGGATGGTTCCTAAGTGTGGACATCATGGACATGACCAAATATTGAGGATCTTTTGGTGTGCACCACTTATGCTGAATGACGTTAGGAATAGGACCAAATTTCAAGAACATTTGGCATAGCCCAAGAGTCTCCCTGGACGTTTTGGATGGGATCACATGTCCTTCGATGATGCTTGACTCATCTCTTCTCTTATGCAGTCCATCTGCTAACAAGTACTATTGATTCTTTCTTTAAAATGTCAAGTCTACCATTATTTTTAACCAGTTCTACTACCAGAAGTCTGGTCTTGGCCATTGTGGTCTTTCTCTTAGACATTGCAACATGTCTCTACCATTCTGTCTGCTTCCACCTACCTCTCCCCACTCTAGTTTTTTAATGCAACATAGATCGATCTTTTATAAAACAGAACTTAGATGACTGTGACACTTCTCTTATACAACTGTCATGCTACTTAAACTTACTCATGCTTAAGGCCAAAATCCATATAATTGCTTATAATTTCTTATATTATTGTTCCAACTAAGCCATGCCATTAATTCTCTGACCTCTTTCCTACTAATTACCACTGATTTCTAAGTCCAGTCCAATCACACTGGCTCCCACATGTCTCTGCTTTTGCTTTGGTACTGACATACTATATAATATTTAAATATGGTTTAGGTTTACTGTTAAGTGTCTGTCTCCTCCAATGAAGATGATTTATGGAATTAGATGTGTGTGGTGTTTTTTAATTTTTTCCTGTTAGACTTTGATCTGTTCCAGGGACAAAGATACCCAGCTTAGAAAAGGTGCTGAATTAATATTTCTGATTAAAGGAATGATTTGTTGCATACACGATTATTTGATGAATTTAGTGGTATGAGAAAATGAGTCTAGTAAAATGTGTTTTTCAAAATACCCTTATTTTAAAATGTAATGATACTTATCTATTTTATGCTGACTTATGCTGCCATTATGAACAGTCTCAAGATCTCAGGAGCTTAAGATCATAAAGGTTTAGTCTTTGCTCACAGTGCGTGTTCCAATAGGATTGGAAATTGAGAGTTTGGGTGGACTATAAATAAACATTCCCTTTGGGGACCCAGGCTCTTGGAACGTCTATCATCTGGAACGTCATGATGTCAGGGAGAGGAAAGGACAGTCTTACCCTTCTGTTTAAAGGAGCTCTGACTGGAAGTAACATTTTATTGGCTTTATATTCATGTAAATTCAAGGAAATGGGACAGAATATTATCATCATGTGACTAGAAAGATCTTATCAGACATGAAATATAATTTGTGAAGTAATTCCATTGAGTTTGACATTTTGATGTTGTTATGCTTAGCTTTCTATGAATGTACTAGGTACAGAAGATAATTTATCATCTTCCCTTGTTTACATCAAAGGCTTGTGCACTAACAATAGTTGCTAGACCAAGGAGTCTAACTCACTAAATGATGAAAAAACATAAGTCTTTTATATCAAAATGTTCTCCATAATATGAAGTTTAAAATGTGAACTACTGATTTACAATGACACACAACAGAATTGTATTCAAACAAAATTTTACTGCTTTTCCACAGTACAAAAATTCAATAACACAAACAAGAAATTAATATTTTGACGAATAACACAAAACCTTGAGAAGCATTTAGGTTTAATGATAAAAAACAACTCATTTTTTTCTTTTTTAGCTTTGATGTGTGGAGGAAAATATATGGTTTGGAATAGACACTTGGATTCTAAAAGAAATGAATAGTTTCTTGTTGTTAATAATTTAGAGAGTAACTTTTAGTACTCATTGTAAAAACATTGGATTTTAAAATTATTGTTCTAGTTGGTTTATTTTTTTTTATTTAAGCCAGGGGTGGGGAACATCTGGCCTGCAGACCACATGAGGACCACGAAATCACTTGGTCTGGCCCTGCCAAGGCATTAGATGTGAGTTAATTAAATGTTTGACCAAAAATAGCAGGCTAATTTTTAAGCTGATAATTTTCTGTGGCTATGAATGGTGTTATAAATATCCACATGGCCCTTGGCAGAAAAAAAGGTTCCCCACCCCTGAGTTTAAGCAAATTCAAATGAAAGACTTACTGGATGAGAATAATGTTTGATATGGAGAAGTTTCAGAATTCAAAATAATACTGATTTTTATAAAAAATCTTAATGTAGAGACAGAGATAAGTGAACCAGAAGTGTCCTTGAGATGTGTCCTTCCCCCTTGGCTATTACTTGCTATATGTGTGATGACTCTGCAGACAGCTGGCCAGTGGGAGAGATGATGGGCTCCAGCCAGGCCAAGAGAAAGGGGAATTAAAGGCAGTAAATGGAAATTCCCTCATTCCTGCGCCAGATTATTTTAGAACAGTGGTGCAATGATCTGTTCTTCTCTGGGTGAACATACTAGTACATATTGGGCATCAGTCAAGTAATTAGGATCCACCAAAGTATAGCATATACACACACATAAAGCAGGTACACACAAAATTAAGGAAACATAAATCTAATCAGAGTACTCATTTCTGAGACCTGTTCATTACTGTCCTCATCTTCCCAGGTTGCTGTAACAATATGCCATAGGTCAGGTGGCTTATAAACTACAGAGTTTTTGCCCGGCCAGTGTGGCTGAGTGGTTGATTATCAACCTATGTGGACCAGGAGGTCAGGGCACATGCCTGGATTATGGGCTCGATCCCCAGTGTGGGGCATGCAGGAGGCAGCCAATCAGTGTTTCTGTTTCCATCTCTCTCTCCCTTCCTCTCTGAAATCAATAAAAACATATATATATATTATTTTAAAAAGAAGAAAAGTGCCTTGTTATATTGAACAAAGAAACTGATATAATTCCTACTCTCAAAAAAACAGAGGACTCATCATTAATATCCTCTCCTCTAAAGAGTCATCTTGGAAAGCATCGGTCCTTTGACATTAGAGATCTGATGTTATTATTCACATTATTATTTTTGAGACATTCAATGATTTTCAGCCCCTTGTAACACCCAAGGCCATGCACGCGTTAATTCCTGCATAGCAACCACTTTCGACCCACTTCTCCTCAAGGCACATGGAGTTGAATGTCCCTTATAACTATCCCGAGTGATGCATGCCTCCAAGGAGAAATGCCCCCATTCCTGACTGCTTACTCTTTGGCAAACGGTGTACTGAGTGTCTCATATGCATTAATCCACTTACCCGTAGGTCATAGGAGCAGCTTTTACAAGATATGGACAAGCTTTTGGCTGCTCTCTTTAATACATTACATCTCTGCATTTATTTAATCGAAATTGTGTAAATAAATGAGGGTTATCATGAAAATTAAATGTTATGTGATAACTAATTCATTTGGAAATAATTTAACAGGCCCTAGATTTTACACTAATTGCTTTATGAGATTAATGAATTTACATAGTTATTTAAGTCTCATTACTTGGCAGAGTATAGGAGAAGGAAGCTAGTGGACTAGTCCAAGAACTTCATTTGGCCTAATGGAAGTGGAGGGGAAAAATCCCTGCCTTAAAGCAGGGGCAGCTTCTACTTTCTATAGAGAACTAGCCGTCAAACACCTCAATCCAAACTTAATTAGATACCCTCCATAAATCATCCCCCACAATTATTTTTAAATTGGTATTGCAAGCAAAAATAATTTAAATTTATTATTTATTGGTTAGATAAAGCACGTAAAAACCTGAAGGAAACTTCTTAATTTTCTTTTAATTAAAAATATGATTTTCTCCAAAAAAATACATTTTCTGTAAAGACATATCGACTTCTTTTACTGCTCATGGAACTGCACTTTCTGGTTCTCTCAGCCGGGCAGGAAGCCTGGACTTTGCACAGTCCCAGGCTCTAAATGACCAGTTTGTCCCATAGAATTGATGGAGGAGGATGGTGTCCATTCACACTAGAAAATGCATCTGGCACTTAGTCTGAACTGGTGAGTAATACTCTATAGCAGTGGTTCTCAACCTTCTGGCCCTTTAATACAGTTCCTCATGTTGTGACCCAACCATAAAATTATTTTCGTTTCTACTTTATAACTGTAATGTTGCTACTGTTATGAATCGTAATGTAAATATCTGATATGCAGGATGGTCTTAGGCGACCCCTGTGAAAGGGTCGTTCGACTGCCAAAGGGGTCGCGACCCACAGGTTGAGAACCTCTGTTCTATAGGAATGAATCTTCAATACTGACAGAAAAGAAGATTGTGCTAAACTGAATTAGAGTCACCAACCTTGATATGTGTTTAGCGAAGTTGTGTGCAGTGTAGCCGACAGGAGCTTTAGTGAGTTGTATCCACAGCAAAAAAAAAAAAAAAAAAAAAAAAAAAAAAGGTAATGGCACTTGTGTTATCTTATGATCTTCTTTTTCCTGGAAATAGTGCCTCACCTGCATCAGCGCGCACGTGGACAGTCTGTAAGACCTTAATGAAACCATCCCTACTAGTCCAATCAAATTTTACCTTGTCCTTACCGAGAAGGTAACATCATACTGTTGAATATGGCCCAGGAATGTTGCCCTCTCTTTGGCCTCTGCAGAATTAAGTTTTGTGCAGGAAAAAGACTCTGCAAAATCTTTTTCTGTTCCTCTAATTTCTTAGGATTTAAATATTTAAAGTCTCAGTTTTAAACGGGGAGAGTCCATTGAAATAGTTAAGGAAAGAGATAGGGAGCCAGTTAGTAGTTTGTCCTTTGATCTCTGGTCCTGTGCCCCCTCCCCTTAATCAGAAAGTCCTTGTTTTCCTTTTGTTGAATAGGTCTGGCTATGGTGATTGTCTCTCCAAAGACATGAAGGTCAAATATTTGGTACAAATGTTTCTTCATGGGGAGCGAAAGCCCTGTTCTAGGCTCCTCAATTATCCTCCCCTAGGAAATCCCACAATTCAGTGATTTGAGCTTCTATGGAGATGGGAGGATTAGTCTACAAAAGGTGCTTATGTGAAAAAGGAGTAGAAAAGAGACTTACATTTTGTCAAAATTTCCTCTAGCATGCCTGATACCAGCAAACGTGGGGTATGGGTACTGTTTTGTTCTGTGTGTTTTGTTTAAGGTCTTATGGTGCAGGCTGCCCTCTGTTCTCATTCATTAACCTCAGCATCCATGGAAGTTACACGTAGAGTGGGAATCAAGGGGTTCCGGAAGAGGAAGGGAAAATGTCCTGGCAACAGTAACTCTGTTCACCTTTAAGATTAGCTTGGTTATGCTCCTAACTGCAGACCTGGCTGAGTCACTAGAGACAAAGAAAATTCCCGGAAGTTGATTTCCGGGAAACAGAGAAAGAACCAGTTATTATATAACATCTGTGTAATGTTATACAATTTCTATTGTAGCAAAATAGCAGTTCTTCATCTTTTTTTTCCCTTCATGGGTATAACACTCAATTTTATCTGTATCAAGAACATATGCTTTCCCAGTTTTCCCCAATAATTGGTAGGTTATGTTCTTTTATTAACTTTTAATTGTTGCCTCCTTGACCCCCGGGTGAAAATTTCTCTGAAGTTACAGCGCGTTGACTCACTTCAAAATTCCTCAACGATCTTTGTGAACAAGTACAGATGTTGCCAAACTGCCCAACCTCCAGGTCACTGGCTTTCCATCCGAAAGGCTCCAGTGGTGACTGAAAATTGCCTTGTGACAAGAACCAGATGTGCTGGCTGTCTAGAAGCAGAGCTGGAGAGGACCTGGCTATGTCTGTAATTTCTGGCAATGATACTCAAAACCTCACATCCTTAACCTTGGACTGCAGGCTCACAGGGGAATGAGGGACTGGCATTTGACATGATGAATTACGTGTTTCAAGGTTGCAAATGGCTCAATGAGTTATTTCAAGAAGTTCCATTTGAAAAAGTTTATATTCCCATGTTAGATTGTGTCTACCTTGAAATGCTTATAAGTATTAAGAAAACCATTTAATCAATAAAACATATTTAAAAAAAGAAAATCATTTAAATGTAGACGTTATGAAGAAAAATACAAAAACTTAAACAAGGGTAATATAAAACATCCAAACCATTTAAAGTTTATAAAGCAGCATCAATTTCAGGTCACTATATTCCTGGGATTTATAAAGGACTAAAGGCTCAGTGCATGGAATTCGTGCACTGGTGGGGGCGTGGCCTGCGGGGATCAGCCCGCTGTGGGAGTGCTGGTCAACCCAGTGGCTGTGGACCCGCCCTCTGAGCCACTGCTTCCTAGTCCAGTATCTTCCCTGGAGCCAGAGCACTCACCTCTCCAGGGGACCCGGTCGGGCTGGGCCCAGGGACAATAGCACTGAGAGGCGGTGGGGTAGGCCTCAGTCCCAAGGTGGCCACGAACCCGCCTCCTGGCCTCCGGTGTCAGCTCTGCGAGCCAGATGGCAGCACTGCATGGCCTGGGGCCTCTGGAAGAGGCAGCAGGAAGTGAGCAGGGGAAGCCTGGGGCAAGAAGGCGACGATTGCAGCCCAGGTTCCTGCCTGTGGGCCCGGGTTCTCAGGGGAGCAGCCACTCATCCCAGTCAGCCCAGCCGCCCTCCCACCGTGGTAGCGCACTGACCACCATGTGGCAGCTCCTGCATTGAGCATCTGCCCCCTGGTGGTCAGTGTGCATCATAGCAACTGATCGACTGGTGGTTCTGGTCATTCCGCCGTTTGGTTGTTGGGCTTTTATTATATAGGATTTGGTTTCCCTTCCAGAGGAAAAGTGGCCTGCTATTTCCTTATTTATTGAAACCTCCATGCCCCTGGGTGCATGTTGTTTTATGTAAAACTTGTAATATAAAAAGTGCAGTTTTATCTCTTTTGTTTTTTGGTTCTTTTCTTTAACCTACCTTATGGAAAATCTATGCAACACCTTTCATTTAATATCAAGAACTATGCTAAAATTTTAATCTTATAAAAGTATTCATCCACTCCAACATTTATATTTCCTCCTCAGAATAGCACTTGTTAGATGTTTTCATGTACATATCACCTTTATCCTCCTAAACAACCCTTGGATTTTGAATTATTATCCATCATGGGAGAAGTGCAAAGACTGAGTTTTAGAAAACTAATTTTCCTGAGGCCATACAGGTAGTGAGTGGCATTGTTTTCTAATCTGAAGCTTTATGACCATTCTCATTCACATCATTCCATAAATTAAATGCTATGTTTTTAAATCTATGAATATAATTAAAGACTAAACATCTCTGGACTACTAAGTCAAGGACAAGGCAATGCTTATATAAAAATCAATGGATAGGTCTGAGAGGTAGAATTAACTCAATATTTCTTTACGTTAAGTAAAGCAAAATGTAGGACGATGAAATTGAACACTCTGTATGTGGAATCTAATGAACAAAATAAACTGATGAACAAAATAGATCCATGGTGCAAATTCTTACTTGGCTTTAGTATTTGGGAGTTGATGGGCTTTTGTGACTTTTGGCCAAGGTAATTAGAAATGATGGTGCATTCATTCTCACTGATTGACATGTTTTATCCTTGACAGTTGAACAACTTAAGGACAAAGTGTGTCATTGATTAGCTGTCATCTCATCTCTTTTTCCCATGGAAGACTGAATCATATGCATTTCAAATGAACTAATGTTAGTCAAAGGGATTACATAATTAAGGCTTTTAACAAAATATTAAATGAAAAAGCATTAATAATTAAGAACAGTGATCCATTAGTAACAAGGAGAAAAATTTTAATGGAAATATTACATTAAATAATTATTACATTTAAAAAAGCAAACTTCAAGAGGACAAATAATGAATATATGGGGACTCAGAAATTCAAGTATGTCTGGGTAAAATATGTCATTATTATTATTATCAAATTATAGCACAAATGACTGACAAAGGAAAATACTTTTCCATAGATATATTAAGAGTTTAATTGTATATGTTTAAATGGAAGATGACATTTTGCATCTTATTTAGATGAGATTAGAAAATAAATGTAATCAGTAATTATACAATGCATATATGGGCATGCATTTTGCATATGGCATTCACTAAATTAATAATTTTGATTCAAAGCCATTAGCTGTCATTGTCAGTACATTAAATTATAGTTACATGATTTAATTAACTAATGTATTATAAGAAACCTTTTTTTTTAAAGCCATTTTCTTTTGTAAAAAATACATTTTTATTGATTCAGAGAGGATTGAGAGGGAAAGAGGGATAGAAACATCAATGATGAGAGAGAATCATTGATCGGCTGCCTCCTGCACACCCACACTGGGGATCGAGCCTGCCACCCAGGGATGTGCCCCAACCAAATCCATTTTCTTATTAAAATAAGTTTCTGGATTATATTTCATTTACTTTTTAAAGGAGGCACTTTTAGGTATACATTTTCAAATAGTGAGATGTGAGATGTAACGTTTCCCATAAATTAAATCCAAGCAAAACAAAATTGATTACAGTTCTCAATATTTTATTCATTTTCCCCGTTATTTTTAACATATAATGTATTTGGGTAGAACTCTATGTACTCAGCTGCTATCAAATAATCCTTTTTGTACCCGTAGTATCATGACCTCTCAAAATACAGCGTTAGGTTGCCATCAGTGCTTGTGACCTACCTGGTCAGCACCTAGTGGACTGCCATTGGGTCCATTAAGACCATGGTGACTCAGATTTCTCTGTTGTTGAATAACCATATTGGATCAGATGATGCCTCCTGTCTATAACCCATGACATATTTTACAGGGTAATTTTTAGGATGAGGAACATAGGTTTTGGGTGATTCTAAAATATGTTAATTTGGCAAATGATTGAAACCTCTATGAGACTTGATTTGTAAACCCTGAAATGGGAATAATAAAACAGGTGATGAAATAATAAACATATGTTGAATTTATTTTTAAATGAATTCTCATTTAGTCCTCATAGAAGCCTTAACATGGAAATATGGTTAGCACAATTTTGAAAATGAGATTTTGAAGAGTATCTAATTCCCATTTATTGAAAGTCCTAAATTAACCTTGTCTCTGGCTCAAAGTAATCTTTCACTGAAACATAAGATTCCTTGTTTACCTAATAGGATAAAATCAAGTCAAAGTACTTTAAACTATAATTCACTATTAAAATATTAAAAATGATGATTTATGCAGAACAGTTGAATCCAAGGTACTAAGCTTATATATAACATGTTCAGCTTTCACTTTTCTGATAGAATAATGTCAGGATTCCTAAATAATTAAAGATAACCCAATTTATCAAGGTTTGCTGTATAACCAATATATTCTGTTTATTAAAATAACACACTAAACATAATAGACCCCATGATACTTTCCAAACATCTTTATACTTGTAAAGTTGTTTTAAGATTATACTTCACAATTATAACTTAATGTAAAATATGGATCATATAAGGGGTTTTGTAAGACCCGTCAGTGATTGAAAAGGAGTTATACTTGGGGAATTTTAAACTATGTTCACAGGACATGCTTTGTAAATGTCACATACTGTTAGAGATGTGACAGTGAGTAAAATGATCAAGTAATAGAAATGAAAAATATCAGCCTCCAGTCAGCAGCAGAAAGTAGCCAATCTGGAACACCAGGTGGAGAATTAACTGCAATTCAATTATCTATATTAAAATGACTCCTAGGTGCAATTGAAAAAGATGCAACATTAAAAAAAGAAAAATGGACCATATGTAGCGGGTAAAAAAAAAAAAGTCAATCCAAACTGAATGACTGTTGTCCATAAGGCATTTGTTTTGTCGTGGGAGAGATTGATGCATGTGATTCTAGCCACACTGCCCTCCTTGTGAGAAAGACACTCTGGTGTCCTGTTCTTTCCTAATTCAAATAGACAAAAAGACATTTTTAAATAAAACGAATTCTTTGCCCTTGGATTTTTCTATTTCAACTTTGTAGTGATTGAGTTTAGAAGTAGAATTTAAAGAATAAAAAAATACATATAAATATGACAGAATAGTTTGAATCACAGCAATCAGAAAATTCAGGTTGAAACAGCAATTCGATGCTAGATTACCTATCAGATAGCTAAAGACGAAGTGAGTTGATGATGTCCAATTGTAGTGTTGGTATGGGCAAACTGGGACGGGTCCTGTTATATAAAACTAGAGGCCCAGTGCAGGAATTCGTGCATGGGTGGAGTCCGGCCAGCCGGCCCTGCTTGGGGCTGACTGGGGCCAGGCTGGCCCCATCACCGATTGGGCTGGTTGGCTGGCTGCAGTGCACATCACAGCAACCTGAAATTCTGGTTATTCTGGTGGTTCCTATCGTTCCGGTCACTTGCCTTTTATATATATAGATTAATGGAAATATGCATTCAACAGCATGTCCTAGGGCAGTTTGGAAGTAATGATCATATTTTAATATGTTCATTGACTTTGGATAAGCAATTCCAGTTCTGGGAAGCTATCTGTCTGAAGGATGCTTAATTACCTATAGAGATACATGTACACAGGTGTTCACGGGAACATTATTTATAGTGGGGAAAGATGAGAAAAATGTGGGCTATCCCAGTAGTAGTACATGTTTGAAAATCAAAACTAACAGAAAATAACGTAACAAGAAAAAAATATAGCGAGAAAGCAAAAGACATTAGTATAGCCACTGTGGCCAAAAATGTGTAACATTTTTCATCTCCCAAGTGTGCTGACAGTACTTAATAAATGATTTCCTTGTGAATTCATTTAATAGTGTGTATAATTAGAAATGTAAAACACACCCATATAAAAATGCAAGGGCTGGTGGCAATATAAACAAACATGTAATTGATTCACTTTTTAACATAGTGATTTCAGTACACTTATTAACATAGGTAATTGAGTTAAAGATTGTGTGCATGCATTTTCAAAAGATTAATCAAGTCACATGTATAAATTAATAAGTACCTGGCACTTTAAAATCATTTCATTTGCATTTTTTTATTATTTAAAACACTTGACAAAACATTACTTTTAATGGTTGCATACTAACAGGATTTGAATATATACCTATTGCTGAATATTTTGTATTTCTAATTTAAAGATATAAAGGTTAAGTTTGTGATGACAGTGTATAAATAGGTATCATATATCTTAGTAATCAGGTTCCTCATTTTTGGAGTCATGGAATATTAATGATGCTTTGAAGTTTATGAAAATATTTTAAAGTTCTACAGAGGATCAACAGTGTGTTTCCTAAAAAGACGGCAACATTCGCAGATGATGTTTGGTGGTGGGTGTTTCTATTGAGTGTTGTGCTTTTTCCTTTGTTATTTTGATGGGCCTTCACCATCCTATTGTCTGTGTGCATGGGTTATGCTTATATGTATAAAAAGTTCATTGGTTGATCTCTTTCCAACCACCCACCCCCCCCTGCCTTCCCTCTGAGGTTCCACAGTCTGTTGGATGCAATTCTGTATAAAACTCAAGCCCCCAAAGATCATGACTGCTAAAGCAATCTGGATAAATAATTCAAAAGGGATGTAAGTTCCAGATAACCAGGGACGCTGTGTTTGGTAACTGCTGCACATCTAAGGCCTCAATGAGGAGTCCCCTGGCGCAAAGTGGAAGCAATGTATATCATTGCTGGATGCTCAGGGTAGGGTAAGCAGCAAAGTCAAGTGTGTGTGTGTGTGTGTGTGTGTGTGTGTGTGTTGGGGATGGGGGTGGAATAAATGAATAAAGGTGAAAGGAAATAAAAAAGATGAAAGGGAGAGAGAGCATATGTTAGGAGTAAGGAGAGAAGACTCAGCCTACAGATTCAGCAACATGAAAAGAAATAAAAGTAACTGATTTTAGCTTAGGTAATAGTCTGAACTCCAAACAATTATATCAGCAAATTCTCCTACAAGTAAAAGTATGAAAAGGAGTAGAGAAAGGTTGATATTTTATGTAGACTTGTCTTTGAGTTCCTTGAATTTTTTGCAGCGTAGTTAGTATACTGCCTAACTCTTAGTTGAGAATCAATAAATACTTTTAAAATGAATGCTGAGCTGTGGTTCTACTTTATATATCATATAATTTTATGTCCCAATAACTCAGAAAGGTAAGACATTATCTCTGAGTTACAGGGAAATAATCTAAAACTCATACACAAAATATCATAAAAAGCTGTTAAACAGTAGATGTAAATTTCAAACTCAGATCTGTGAGATGCCAAATTTGACAACTTTCTCATTTCCTGTTACTATTTGCTCTGCCACTATGTGCACACTTGAAAAATAAATAATTAGCCTTGTGTTTGCATATATGCAAAACAGCTAGTCCACTGGAAGAAAATAAAGGTAGTCAAAAAGCTAATGGAAGCCCTAACTGGTTTGGCTCAGTGGATAGAGCATCGGCCTGTGGACTGAAGGGTCCCAGGTTCGATTCTGGTCAAAGGCATATCCCCAGTAGGGGGTGTGCAGGAGGCAGCTGATCGATGTTTCTCTCTCATCAATGTTTCTAACTCTCTATCCCTCTCCTTCCTCTCTGTAAAAAATTCAATAAAATATATAAAAAATCTAATGGAAGCAAAAAAAGACTTTTAAATTATTTGAAAATCATAATTCTAATTATGTTTCACAATGTAATATATTTTAAAATGACATTTTGGGGCTTTTATTGTTTCTGTTGCTTAGGTAAAATCAGGTTGGTGGAATTTTGTAAAACTTTCAACAGCAGTGATCTATGTATGTTTAAATCCCTTTGCCTCATACAATTGTATTGAGTCTAAAGAGACAATTGATATTCACTTAAATATTCAGAAAGTTCATCAATCTTTATAAGAATTTTCATTACTATCGTAGGCAGAAGTTTAAAATGTATCTGTCTGGAAAACAATGAGAAATATAGGCATTTCCATTAAGAAGAATGTAAAACTATCAATGTTTTTTTCCAAGTCAACTCATTTGCCAAAAATTGAACACCCATACATTGATTTTTCCCTGATAAAATTAGTTTAAAAAAAATCTCTCATGAGCAAAAGTTCAGTAAGGATGCCAATGAAGAGAGTCCTCCTGGAGCATTTATCTTCATTCACTCAGACAGGAAAGGAAAACATTTTATAATGCCTCTTTTATATAGATATGATTTCCATAGAACTGTTTTTTAGATATATTTTTATTGATTTCAGAGAGGGTGAGAGATAGAAACATCAATGATGAGAGAGAACCATTGAACAGTTGCCTCCTGCACGCCCCCTACTGGGGATCGATCCCACAACCAGGGCATATGACTCGACCAGGAATCAAACCGTGACCTCCTGGTTCATAGGTTGAAGATCAGCCACTGAGCCAGGCTGGTAGGGCCATAATGCTTTTTAATGCATTATTGCCTTTCTCCTCCAAAGGGATTTTGGGGCAGGTAGGATACAATGAGATCTGAAAGGACCCCATTGTTGATGAAGGACAATCAGTTGTCACTGAATACACCTTCACTGTGCCTTGAGAAATCACTACCACCTCTGTGCACTACTATGTCTTCCTGACCCTAACTCTTCCAGCCTTTGAAATGTACTCTCTGTTCCTAATTCTGTTCTTTGAGATTCAAGACAACACTCCACAACCTGCTTGTGTTTTCAGGGAATTAAGATGCTGGTAATGATCACAAGGATAACAGCATAGTTACCATCATAATCATTGCAGATATAATAGGCACTCCACTGTCTTTCTGAAGGTTTTTTTCCCAGCATGCCCGGAGCTTGTAAAGGTGCAACATTGTTTGTCATAAAACCTTGAATGGAGCCTAATTTCTGCTCTACAGTAAAATCTTGATATAATGATCATCTGTTCATGTGTTCATAATTTTATACATTCTATAAAACATAGGATTTTGAAGATGAGAGCAGTAAATTTACAAGGTTTTATTCTGACAATGTGTTTTTTCATATATTTTGATATGTTTTGCAAATTATACTGTGATAACTTTTTGTGGTATGCAGGTGGCTATGCTCAGCTCCATGCTTAAATTAAACACAATAAAATCATAGCATGCACTTCTATATTTTTTATTACATTGATTTTCATACCTCATGAATATTTCTCACTTTCTAATGTGCATTTTTGTACGGCAATTATACTGGAATGTTCCCAGTCAAAGTAAACTCTATGGAATTATTAAAAACTGGTTTATCAATGTCCGTTTACTCCAAAAGTTCAAGTTCCGGTTGTATCTTGATAAAATTAGCGAGGGAGCAGGTACACATGTGAAAAAGATTGTTTCTTGAGAAACACTGAAAATGTTCTACGTTCATGTTGGGTTGAAAGACATTTACAGAGACAACTGAACCTTGGAATTGTGTCCTTAGCATGAACCAGAGTATAAGGTATTTTGCTACATGGTTGAAGCCACAGACTCTGAAGCCAAATGCCTGTGTTCAAGTGCTTCTGCTACCCCTTGCTATCTGTGAGGCTCTCAATACATCTCTTAATTTCTCCATGCCTCACACTTTAACATTCTTGATCAAGAAAAACATGAAAGAAAAGAAGGGAGAGAGAGGGAGGGAGGGAAAGAGGGCGAGAGGGCAGGAAGGAAAGGAAGGACAGTGTATTCATATAATGGGAATACTGTGATAACAAACGGATGGTGCTAAGAACTGTGCTGTCCACTAAGTGTGCTCTCTACAAGTTTATGCAGCCACTACTACCACTGTAAGGTGGAGATGACCCTCATGTTTTACAAATAAGCAGTGTTATGGACATTGAATTATAGCTCATTTAAAGTCAAATCATTACTCCATTGTTAAGAAAATATTAAAATCCACTCTTCAGTTTATGTAAAGTCTGTTTTGTGTTTTTGTTTTTGTTTTATGGGAGACATTTTTCTCTGTATATTATGAGATATCAAAATTGGCGATTTGTTTAATTGATTTACTCCATTAGTGATATGTCCTTGATCTCTTACTTTAGATACTATCAGGAAATACAAAAGAAGTAGCATCAGGTTTCTGTTGGATCACAAATGGAGTAAAACTGGGATTTTAAATATGTCTTTGAATACTGGGCCTCTAACCCTTTCAGTGAATGACTTTGGGCAAGATATTAAACTTTTCTAAATCTTGATTTCTCATCTGAAAACTGAGAATCATAATAACATTCTTCATGATTCATTAACTAATCCAGTTGTCTTTTCCAGAAATATATGCATAATTGGGTGTTGAAATATGCATGGGAATATTTATTGTAGCATTATTTATAATAGTACTAGTAAGCAGTGCCATTAACTATATGGATAGATTTCCCTTCATAGGGAAATAAATATAAATTATTTTATAAGAAATCTCTAGCCTGGGCAGTTTGGCTCATGTTTGAGTGTCGACCTCTGAACCAGGAGGTCACAGTTCCATTCCCAGTCAGGGCAAACACCAGGTTGCTGGCTTGATCCCCAGTGGGGGGCGTGCAGGAGGCAGCTGGTCAGTGATTCTCTCTCATCATTGATGTTTCTCTCTCTCCCGCTTCCTTCCTCTCTGAAATCAAGAAAAATATATTATTAAGATATCTCTAGTTAACCAAAAGGATAATTTTTATCTACAAAATAAAAACAAATCAATGCTAAAAAATAATTTCTTGTACAATGACAGATAGGAAATAGTGCTCGCTCTGGGGACTGAAGGGTCCCAGGTTCGATTCCCGGCCAAGGGCATGTACCTGGGTTGCGGGCACATCCCCAGTGGGAGATGTGCAGGAGGCAGCTGATCAAGAAAAATATATTATTAAGATATCTCTAGTTAACCAAAAGGATAATTTTTATCTACAAAATAAAAACAAATCAATGCTAAAAAATAATTTCTTGTACAATGACAGATAGGAAATAGTGCTCGCTCTCATTGGTAGAAGATGAAATAATGCTTGCTCTCATCGGTAGAAGAAGGGCAGACACACATAAAAATCCCATCTTTGAAATGCCAGGGATTTCTACAAGGTAGTGGATAGCCAAGGTCAAACCCATCTTTGGGATGCATTAAATGTAGTGTTTGGGAATGCTCAGGGATTTTTTTTTATAGAAAAAGAAATATCAATTTGGTTTTGAAGGTTGAGCGGGAATTCACAAAGCAGAAAAATGGAGAAAATCCAATTATGGCTGAAAGAAATAACAGTTTTACTCAGGAATGTTCAATCTGTGTTATATTGTTGGGATGGAAACTTGGTTAGTTGTTTTGTGTGTGTGTGTTTTAATCTCATACTCTTTAATTATTAACTTCAGTTAATTTCTGCAAATTGGATGCCAGTATGATACTATTAACCATGTGAATCACAGAGATGCCTGGGAAAAGTGCAGGTGTGAGAGAATCTGTGGTCACCGTGTGAATAAAAATAGCCCACCTTCCACACATGCGTGCACAGCTTCATTCTCCTTTTCACATCCTTTCTTAAATATTAATATCATCTAAATATTTTAGAAATACCTTTATCTCCAAAGGTTCTACACATACAAGTAATCAGTAACGTATATTTCTATGTTGTACTTGGTTGCACAAATGATTTCAAGTGGCCCTCAGGAAATCTCAGAATCATGAGCCCTTTCGTTCAAGCTTAATTACATGTCCTTCTCTCATTCCTCTTTCTTACACCTTTATTCCTGCTATACCTCTGCTTTAACTTCACTGATTAAAAAAAATAGTGCACTCCAGTTCCACCCAACAAGCTCCTAGTGCATCATCATTCTGAAGCACCCACCTCCCACTCATCAACCCTGGACCACCTGTCTCCTCATCCCTGGATTCCAGGAAGGATGCTGAGCACTTCTGAGAACATACCTGACAGGCACTAATGGTGCCACCAGTCACTTATGCTCTTCCATCCACAATGAACTCCTCTCCTTTCCTATACTTTACTAAAAGCATCGCCGGGACAGCTTCCTAACCTCATCAAGGGTTTTAAGTAAGGACATGAGATTCGGAGTCAGAAGGGCCTGGGATAGAAACTCCTCTCTGTTACTGAAGAGTGGTGTATCTCTGGACCTCAGTCAGCGTCTGGGAACGCAACATCAAATAATATAGGAATGTGGGTTACATGGCACAGGGGAGAGTTCTTTCAACTCTTGCAGGACATATTAGATAATGGTGCTCTTATTGTTACTTCCCACTGTGGCTATTCAAGAATGTCCTCACTCCTCACAGATGTTTAACTCCATTCATTCCATGTTTTCTCTTGACCCTTGAATATACCTAATGCTGCAGTGAGAAAATAGAAAGGATCATGGGGGACTCTGCGAGCTTTCTTCCCCTTTTGGGTCATTACCTGTTTCTGGACATTTTCTTCTTCTATCTGAATGTATAAATACACGTGATTCTCTCTGGCTAACATTTTCACTGTGCTTTTTACCCTGTGTCATGTCTAATTCATCTTCAGAGAATGCTCTGTTGTGGACAGTGGCTCCCAGGTGACTAAGTGATATAGGCTGCGGGAGGTGCAGCAACTACACAAAGTTTGACCAGGTGCATGTAATTGGGTAGATTCGAAACCCGAACATTGTAAACATCTTGATCACGCCCTTACTTTGCCTCATGGAAATCTGGCTATAAAATAAAGACTCAGTTTGCAGGCCATGGCACCGTCTCTCTAATCAGAGGGCAGCGTCCCACCTAGCCCCAGCTTTATTCACTTGTCTGTCTTTTCTAATCCTTCACTGCCCTCCGTCATGTTCACCTATGGCCGTGCTGGCACGGCACACTCCATTACATCGCTGCTACTTCTGGGGGAAGGGTGTTGGACAGTGGGGTGGTATTGCAGTGTCTTTTAAATTTGATCAAGTCTAGAAAAAAAGGCATATTTTTAAAATTAATAAGACCACCCCCCTCAGGACTATATATTTTTAGAATATTGTTGACACTATTACAAATGTCCTCCATCCCCTCCCCTCTTTGCCCACCTCCCCTCAGCCCCTGTTCCCCTCCCCTGGCCTTCACCACACTGTTGCCTGTGTTCATGGGCTATGCATGAATTTTCTTTGTCTGATATCATTCTCATGCTCTCCTCAACTGTATTCAGCCTTCTGTTCTTACTCCATTAAAAGTGCTTGAACCAACCACACAGCTCAATCTTCTGCTAAATATGATGCAATTTTAAAATACCAAACTATTAAACACCCCCTGTTTATGACATATATACTAAATTGCAGGTGCTTCATTTCTTGGAGAAACCATGGATCCCCACGATTTAGACACATTGTTAATTTTGGCTGTGTCATTATTTAGCTCACTGCACATCAGTAAGGCTCAATTATATGGGTCAAAAAAGGATTATTGATGCACTATAAAACCAGTGTCAGCTGACTGAAATGAAGAAAATAAACATAGAAAATGGATTCCGTGTATAATATCTACATATATAAAAGGCTAATATGCAAAGTGTCCCCTCAGGAGTTCAACCAGGACACTGGGAGGCCGATCACTTGCTATGATGTGTGCTTGCCACCAGGGGCGTCACGGAATGAAGGAAGGCCCAGGCTGGCAGCTGGCAGCTGGGAAAGGTAGGCCCTGGCCTGCAGCTGGAAGACCCCGATTGGCCCTGATCACCAGCCAAGCCTAGGGACCCTAACTGTCCACGATTTTTGTGCATTGGGCCTCTACTTCTTAATGGTATACACAACTTAAATTATGGCCTAGTCAAACTAAAAAGTAAAGCATGCATGATGCACTTTTAGGGGGAAATATCATTTTTAAAATTAGTACCCAACTGAAAACGAGATCATCAGTTACCTCTCACCACCCTTGAAACCGCAGTCCTTTTTTTCATGAATAACTTTATTTACTTCCCTTTCATCCCTGACCCTTCTTTGAAACTATATTCCCTACCTTTAAATATTATTTCTAATTATCAGAACCATATATCTAACTGTCTACTTCAAGTAGGAGCTTCCTACAAAGCTGTCTCAAACTCAGTGTGAATCAACCAAACTCATTTTCTCCTTACACCACACACATATCAGCTCATTCCGGTCTCGAGACATTTTCATTTCACCCTTGCTGTTGCAATATAGAGGAATTCTCTTACCTCTATATTATTGACTGTGTTTTTGTTAAGAATTTCCCTTCCCTCTGTCAGACCTATTTTTACAGGATTTTACCCTAGTGCCTCTCAATGTGAGAGGAAAAATCTTCTCATCTTGTATTCGTCTAGGCTAGGTCACTTTCTTTGACAAGATAAATTTGAGCATATTCTGTAAGGACCATTATGTATGTGACTCATTTACTTCTGTTCTTCCCCCTGACATGAGAATGGGTGTGCCCCAATTGGAAACTATTTCATCCTAAGTTCTAGAGAGAAGCACCATGAAACTGAGACTCTAAAATCATGCCTGGAATGAGGTCAGTGTGCTGTAGTTATTTGTTTACTTACTGACAAACTGTTCTCTCCTTCTCCACATAGTCATTATTTCATTGACTATCTCACCATACACTCAATTACTGAAACCTGAAATACGGAAATCATCCCTTTTCTCTCTGTTCTTTACTTATCATGTGCAGTTAATATTCTTTATAACAAATAAGGTTACTAACATTTAGGTTCAATGAGCTAACTATTTAGGTTCAAATCACAGCTCTGCCCTTAGCTCTATGGCCTTGGGAAAGTTACTTATGCTCCCTGTGTGTCCATTTCCTCATCTTAAAATAGTACACAAATGTCTGCTATCATAAATATTGATTTTACATCTCTAATTTTATTCTAACCCACCCACTGCTTTGTCCTTATCACCCTGAATTAGCTAGGCTTCCATCTTCATTTTAAATATTGAGTTGTTTCCTAACAGTATACTCAGCAACCTATTGTCTTCTTCAATCCTTTTCCTCACTATAACTAGAAGGATCTCCCTAAAACACAATCCTGATTATACTACTCTTTCTTTTAAAGAATCTGAAGAGAGGGTCCAGAATCATTGGAATACAAAGTCCTGTATAAAGTTGTATTTCTTACAAAGACATGGTTTTCTCTCATCACACAGCTTGTGATTGTGGTCAAACTTAGAGTCAGGTTAGGATGTAAATCTAGGATTTCTGAATCCAGAGCCAGTATTTTTCACCAACTTTCCCCAATCGTGAACTCTAATGTGTCTTTAGTACAGCATTTGTAATCTCAATTTTTCTGAGAAATTAAATCAGGAATACTGTCTAGTAGTAAATGCCACATGTGTGCCAAGCATGTACTTCCCTCCCCCCACCTTGAAGTAATTTAAATAAATAATTATTTAAAGTAAGTTAATAAGTAATTATTTAAAGTAAGTTATTCATGATATACTTATATTACAATCATCTATATAGACCTATACAATCAAATATGACCTAAGATTAAGCCACAATTTACCCCCTAGGACTCACATTATGACTTTATACAGTTATATTTCATATATGAGTTCAGGGCTTATGTTTAGCTTTTATTTATTAATTAAAATACTTTTTTTATTTTAGAGAGAGAGGAAAGGGAGAGAGTGAAAAACATGGATGTGAGAGAGAAACATCAATAAGCTGCCTCCTGTACTCACCCCAATTGGGGATCAAACCCGCAACCTGGGCATGTGCCCTGACTGGGCATCAAACCGACAACTTTTGGGTGCGCAGGGCATGCTCAATCAACTGAGCCACACCTGCCAGGGCTAGCTCTCACTTTTTATCAGCATGAGACTTGGTCTGTATGTCTTTTCAAAACAATTCTACCTTTAAAAAATATTTCAATCACATTGAGTAGAAAGTGGAATAAAGTACATGAGTTAATTGATTATTTGAAATACAATTGATAATTTAGTTGGATCTCTTAGACTAATAAGTTTTAGCAAACAACTAGAAGACATGATATGTTTTTTTCCACCTATGCATTTGCGCCTACTATTTGCAAGGATCTCTTTGAGTTTCCATTGGAACACTCTACAAAATTTTTAAAAAGAAAAGTAAATAAACCATACAATTTCATTGAAACTCAATTTTATAATTGTTTTATCCTGCTGTAATTCACGTACTGTCTTATTTTTTAAGCACTAGATGGAAAGAATGCTTGTATTTTATTTATAATTGGGAATGAGATGGATTTCCCTCCTACTGTTTATTGTCAGTATCTTATCCAAAAGCAGTAGGGGGAAAAATCTGCCTTCTACTAATTTTTAATTTGTGAACATTCATATCTTTTTTTCAGCAGGAAACATACTCCATAAACTACAGAAGCAGATGCATATCACCACATAAAAATAGGTTCACTCACTCTGGCCGGTTGCTTAGTGGTTAGAGCGTTGGCCCCTAGATTAAAGGGTCAAGTGTTTGATTCTGGTCAAGGGCATGTACTTGGGTTGCAGAGTTTGGCCCTGGCCGGAGCCCGTGTGGGAGGCAACCAATTGATGTGTCTCTCTCACATCAATGTTTCTTTCTGTCTCTATGCCTCCCTTTCACTCTCTCTAAAAATCAATGGAAAAAATATCCTCGGGTGAGGATTAATTTAAAAAAATAGGTTCTCTCATTTTTAGATATTATGAGAAGCTGCTCTTTTATCAGTTATGCACAATATCTTCACCTCAGCATACAAATGCTTGTCAACACGCAAAGGCCTTCTGCAAAATTTTTGTCAATGAATTGTATCAGGTTTGAAAATCTGTAATTATTGAGCAAGCTTGAAATTAGACAAGTTTTTAAAGATTACAACTGGAAAAAAAAGTGATCTTAGAAGGAAATTCACAGGTGATATTATTCACAGGTGGCATGGATGCCATTACAGTATCCATCTTGTTTATTAATGTCAACATTATATTTTGAGGAAGCCAAATATGCTACTGATCTTAATTCTAGCATTAGTTACACAAAGATTCTAACTTGAATGATAGTATATAATGTTTTGAGCATCAAACAGTATTGTTTTTGTAAACTGGGTTGTTTCACACATACGCTTTATATTGGTTTCTTACATATATGCTTTATATTGTTTGAAAAACCAAATACAGGGTGTCCCAAAAATGTATACACAGTCTTTTTGATACCTGAATTAATGTTTCTTTCTTTTGAGATTTAAACCATTGGAATTAATAATTATTCAAAGGGTATATACATTTTTGTGACACCCTATATATCTGTTCTACTTTTTATTGTTTTGTTTTTTGTTGTTTTTGCTTGTTTGTTAGTTTTTTAGTTCTAGAAGCTATTTATAGGGAAAGAAACTTGGCTAGGCCAAAAAAATTCTGAATTCTTGACCTGTGTTTGTCTCTGACTCACTCTGATGGATCTTACTGTTCTCATATTTTGAATGAATTGTTCAGGCATTGTTATCTACTCCTTCCCAATTTCAGTAAGTAAGGAATGCTCTGAACTGGGATTGCAGTTCTAATTTTTGATAAAACAGTCACTGGATGTTAAAGAAACAGTAAAGTATAAAATTTCCTGTCAACTTAAATTTTTCTCTTCAAACTTTTCTACCTTATATGAAAGATTATAGAAATGATTCGTCTTCTAGTCTCCAGAATAAGGTATTCAAATAATTACAGTATTTCCACTCTAGGTTGAATTTCAAATTTAAGTTGTGCCAGGAAATATTTTATTTTGGTGCCAGAATATGTAAGCCTATGCTAATTTTTATGAGTAAGTTAAATAATACACCAATTTTCTTACTTTTTTTTTCTGTAGAGTGTAGCTGATGAAGTGTTATAGCTGTCTCACTTCTTAGTTTTCTTCATGCTAAGTATACCTGCTATTCATTCATTGAAAACCTTTCTATTTTAATAGATGTGTAAGCAAATTCTGCAGAAATACATTTCTAACCAAAGTAGTTGGAAATGTTAATTAACATTTGAATGAATGGCTTTCATGAAGCTCATTTACAAAGGATGATGTAAGGTAGGAAAACTTTAATACACTAAAGAAATATAAATAATTTGTATCTGGAGGGATGCAAATAAGCCAGGATTCTAAGTTTAGAACTAGGGACTCAGAAGGAGCATTCATCTTGGAAAATTCTCATCTTATCACTCCTGCCAGCAGTGTTTGACCATGGCTACTGGTCTTTTGTGGGATCTACTCAGGTTTAATGGTTTAGTCATGAGGAATAACACCAAGTTGGAGCCCAGGCCTCTGTTGCCCAGCGGTTAGAGCAGCAGCCCATGCACTGCAGGGCACATACCTGGCTTGTGGGTGTTTAAGTCATTAGTGATGATAGGAGTGACGATAAGGAAAAATATAGGAGTTTTTATGTATCCATATCCATCATCTCCACTGGGGCATGAGTATGGGTGTATAGTTTTATTACAATAAATATAAAATGTATATGTGATTAAATTTGAAAAGCACAGACTACATAGTTATTTGTATTTATACATTTTTGTAGGACAGACATAAGTCAGTTGGGACTGGCCTACATTAAATAACGTAAAAATGAGATCACTTGTAATTATGTTTTGTTTTATAAGGCACTAACAATTGTAATTACAAATATTTGTGATTGACCCGATTTTACATTAATCCTCATGATATTTAACTTAGGAATTGGCAGTGTGCATTATTGTATGCTGTTTAAATGTCACATCATCTGATGTAACTGTGTGTAAAAATTGGTCCCTCTTGGCAGTGAAGAGTAGACTACTAGTGAGAAAACCGTTCTGAATTCCTTCAGGATTTCTGCTTTTGATATTCACCAATCAAAGATGCTCAATTTTAAATATTCATCCGCCCAAAGGCCATCCGTGATAAATTATTTTCTAGAGAGGTTAGATAAAATGTAAATAGTGAAGTACTAAATTGGAATAAAGGAGAAATACTAAAAACTATCCTACAAACAAAGATAATAGGAATTAGAGCATGTTACCAAACAATCTTAACTGAATTATTATTTAAAGTCAATTCTGGTAGGTAATTTATAATCTATTCATGTTTATTCAAGAACTATTTATAGATATAATTGAAGAGTCCTAATTTAATATGATTGAAATTGACATGAAAAAAATAAAACATTCTATTAAACTCTTGACATGTTAACTAACTCTACAGATTATATCAATCTATTATTTCTAAAAGTCTACATGTGGGTACACTATGCATCATTTCAGATGACATTTAATTGCTACATGGCATAACCGTACAATAACTTTCACCTGTATTTTGTCAAGTATATATTTTAAAGTTCTGCCAATCTGTTGACTTCTGGCTAAGTTTCCCCTAGTACAGTGGTTCTCAACCTGTGGGTCGCGACCCCTTTGGGGGTCAAATGACCCTTTCACAGGGGTCACCTAAGACCATCGGAAAACACATATATAATGACATATTGTTTTTGTGATTAATCACTATGCTTTAATTATGTTCAGTTTGTAACAATGAAATTGGGGGTCACCACAACATGAGGAACTGTATTAAAGGGTCGCGGCATTAGGAAGGTTGAGAACCACTGCCCTAGTGGTTCCTTTGCTCTCTTTTCCTTGGTCCACACCTTCTATCAATATCATGTACTAGTACATATTGCCATGTCATGTGACCTCTGGCTTCAGAGTATATCCCATTATGTCTCTCTTTGGTTTCCACACTAGACATATTTATCAAGTTTATTAGAACATTTCATCTTAACTGTTATAATGGAGTGGAAGGGAGGAGGAGAGACAGAGAGAGAATCATAGATGTGAGAGAGACACATTGATTGGTTGCCTCCCATAGGCACCAGGACCAGGGCTGAGGATGGCGCCTGTAACGAAGGTTGTGCCCTTGGCCGGAATTGAACCTGGGCCCCTTTAGTCCTAGAGCTGACACTCTATCCACTGAGCCATACCGGCTAGGACTTAGTCTACCGTTTTAGTTTGCAAAAAGTAGGATGTGTCTGAAACATCTACAAATGCCCCAAATTCTATTATGTTTATGAGAAAGCAAGCAAGCAATTGAGATTCATTATTGTAGAAGTAGCTACATCTAGTTAAAAACATTTTTGTAAGTTCCTTAAGTCAGAATAATATGCAAAAAAATTCAAAGGTGTAACACAAGAATATCAAATGGTAATTTCATACCAAATAAAAGTAAATGTGATAGCCTATGTTTAACATTTGTGAAAATGAGTAAGGAAGTAAAATATACATAGGTGATTATGTATTTTTGGCAGATGGTTTCTAATGCATATATGTGTGTGTGTGCAAATAAAATTAACCAGATAAATATTAATAGATCTAACAAGAATGCGAAGGTCTAATAAATGGCGCCAATCATCACAATAACCAATTTTAAAAAGTTTGAGTGTTTGTGCCAAAATGATAAATTAACCACATGTTCTGAAGAATGAAATCAACTGTATGGGTTCAATCCCTCATCTCCAGGCAGATGAGACATCTAGATACCATATTAATTATCATGAGATTCTGATTAGGTAAAAAGAAACATCCAATAAGACTGAGATGCAAGATCCATATATCATAATGACAGGATAATGAGTTTGGCAGTGTTGGTCATGTGAAAGTGAATGTGTATATCATTCCCCTAAAATAAATTAAGTTTAAAGTATTCAATATGTGCACACCCCTAAACTAAACAACTGAAACTAAAACTCGCTCAGGGTTAGGAAACTTCGGGATAAAAATTTGTTCCTCGACCTGACATGAATGAGTTGGCTGACCTTCCGATCTTGCGTGAAAGGCTGTTATGAGATTACAGTTACCGTAAGATTACTAGAACACTTAGAAGGTTTATAAGATATAATCATTTTCTTGGATGAATTCCTTATGGTTTTCTGTCCAAAAGATTATATGTACGGGGGAGGGTGGCTACCTGAGATTCTTTCTCATTGCTTTTCCTGGTGTGGGACCCCCAGGAGCTGGGCCAAGAATTATCAGGGCCCCAGTGTTCTCAACATGATGCATCCATTCAACAGGTATGGGGTCTGGGCAGAAAAAGAGAATCCCCCCATATTGACCACATTCACTTAGGACTTAGCCTCATTAGCAATCCAAATGCCATCTCCTGGCAGAATTCCTTCTTGCTCCCAGGAGATTTGAGATTTGTCTTTGGTCTTTTAAGACCATCAACTGATTGGACGAGGCCCACCCACATATGGAGGGCAGTCTGCTTTACTCAAAGACACCAGTTTAATTTTAATCTTATGCAAAAAGCCCTCAAAATAATATTTGACCAAATATCTGAGCACTTGTAGTCCAGCCAACTTGACCTAAAATTAACTACCACGATCAGCAAAGCTGAATCCCTTTCTTATATAGAGAGATAAATATAAAATTTCATATTTGGACTTGTCTTCCAAATTGAGCACCAGCCCAAAAATCTATTAAAACAGAAGGAAGAAAGAAAAATAAAATGTTCGTCCAAATGCAGATAGTTGATACGTTTTGATTGACCTTACAGTTTCAAGTCACTGGGTATTTAATGGTCAACATATAAAATCAAGAGAGTCTAGGTAGATATCTGGATAAGTTGTTTTTCTGAAATGTCAGATCTGTCACCACCTGGCAGCAATTGACCCCCTGCTTTCAATTGTCATACTGTTTTAGCTGCACATTCCTCACTACTCTTTAACAATGTTAATATTGAGGTCAGGGTCAGTTGTTCATTATGATCTCACTTGTACAGTTTCTTCTCTTATATTCAATTGATGTAGGTTTATTTATTTTTTATTGTTCTAAATATACTTTTATTGATTTCATAGAGGAAAGGAGAGGGAGAGAAAGAGATAGAAACAACAATGATGAGAGAGAATCATTGATTGGCTTCCTCCTGCATGCCCCCTACTGGGGATCAAGCCCGCAACCTAGGCATGTGCCCTTGACCAGAATCAAACCCAGGACCATTCAGTCTACAGGCCGAAGCTCTATCCGATGAACCAAACTGGCTGGGGCAGTTGATGTAGGTTTAAATGATTATTCCAGCACCTTGTGTTATTTAGGAAACATAAAATCTTAAAGATGTCAGACAATTTATTTTAGAAAAATACAAGATAAATAAATTTTTATTGGGTTCCTTGTCATGCTTTCTGAGACCAAAGTAGACCACTTTTAATTTGGGAAGTTTTCTCTGAAGCTATTTGAAATATTATTTTCTTTATAATACTCTTTGTTGAACATCACCAGTCTTTCAACTATTTTTTTAAAGTTTGTTGTTGAAAATATTACATAGTCCTCCTTTTTAGCCCATTAACCTCTTCCAGCCCAGTTCTGCCCTACCCCCTGGCCCTTACTGCCCCATTGTCTGTGTCCACGGATTATGCATATACGGACACAAGTTCATTGGTTGATCTATTCCCACTCACCCTCCCCTGCCTTCCCTCTGAGGTTCAACAGTCTGTTCATGCTTCTATGACTCTGGGTTTGTTTTTGATCATCAGTTTATTTGGTTCAGTAGGTTCCAACTCTCTGATTGAACCTTTAATAATAGTCAGGATCCCCTGAATTTATAAATTAAAAACGGAGCGTCAAGCTGCTCTTTAACGTCAAGGCTCATTGAATATAACTGATCACTATGAAAGCAAACAATGAACAATTAAAAAGAGATCCCATCCATATAATGTATACCAAAGATTTTAATTGTCTTCATTAGGGATGCATGAAAAAGCCAAGATGTGTTGTGGTTGTGGAAAGTAATGATCCAAGATGAAAATATATCAACATGGGAGAAAAATAGCACATAAAGCCATTTATGATTTGTCACCTGGAATTAGAAGCACCTTCCCACGACATAAAGTTGTCAAACCTTTGATTCAGTTATTAAATGTGCAGATGATTAAAGTACAGGCTGGTCAGTGAAATCCAATTAACAGTGTGGTTTAGTCTCAGAAGTGAACTAGTACATTACACGTACTGTGAGCAACCTAAAATGCATCACACCGAGAGGTCATGTTGCTAAAGGAAGTTGCGGACAGTAGACATCTTCGTATAAAGCATGTCTATTAAGTCTAGATGTTTCACAACCGTGTAGCACTTTTTAATACTGGAGTTTTCAACCTCTGCGCTGTTAACATTTGCTCCAGGTGAGTGTGTGTGTGTGTGTGTGTGTGTGTGAGAGAGAGAGAGAGAGAGAGAGAGAGAGAGAGAGAGAGAGAGAGAAGTTGCCCAGTTCATTGTAGAATGTTCAATCAAAAATACCACTAGAGCCCAGCTGGTATGGCTCAGTGACTGAGCATTGACCTTTGAACCAGGAGGTCACAGTTTGATTCCCAGTCAGGGCACATGCTCAAGTTTGCAGAGAGGGGGAGGGGAGGAGAGAGAGAGAGAGAGAGAGAGAGAGAGAGAGAGAGAGAGAGAGAGAGAGATATCAATGATTGGCTGCCTCCTGCATACTCCCTACTGGGGATTGAGCCAGCAACCCGCGCATGTGCCCTGATTAGGAATGGAAATGTGACCTCCTGGTTCATAGGTTGACTCTCAAACACAGCCATGCTGGCCAGACAAGATTTTTTTTGGTTATAAAAATGATTTCTGAGGGTTCTGATTCATCAAAAGTATTTATTATTCTTTCTTTTACTATTGTACATTATCCTGTAGATTTAGATCCATAGCAGTATGAGTTCATTAGAAAGTTTACTCTTGGAATGACAGGGACCTTAGTAATAAATGGGAAGACAGTTTTGGAAAGTGATTCTAGTGTCCCCAGCACCACACTCTGCTGTGTATCTCTTAACCATATATTTACAACCAATTATATACTTTTTAGGGATAATTGAGAATGCTATTAATTTCTAGTGAAATATATCATGTTTCTCATTACAGAAATGTATCTAATTGTACAGAAATAACATTTCCAATACTTACGGGACACCATCTAATTGGTTTTAGGATCATACCCTTGATATTTCCTTTTCTTTCACTTCCCATTTGAATTCCTCACTGATTCCTGACATTTCCACCTTATTAATCTCTCTACAGAGATTCACTCTCACCAATGTATTTTGCAGATTAGCTCTGTCTATCACCTGATTGACAGATAAAATTGCCTCTCACTAGTGTACAGGCATCTACTGTTTTTACTAAACCTGTTCACTGGGGATTGATCAGCTCCTGGCTGTTAAATGCTCAAATGCCTATCTTTAGTGCTTGCAATAAAGGCTGCTTCCTTTAACCTGATTTCCAGAATTCCATCCCCACACCATGTTCTTGTTGTTCATGCCTTCTAGTGATACTGGATTATCTGAATAAAATTCAGTTCTTTTACTGAATATGCTCTCTGCTCAACAGGACACTAGCTTACACCAGTTCATCTCCTTGGATGGCACTTGTTTTATAAGTATTTTCAATTCTCAAGCACTGATATCCCAATAAATCAAACACAAATAAATAGGCTTATTGCCTTGGTTTCCTTTCCGTCCAAAGCAAGAGATTCCAAACATTTGTGTTCTTTGGTGACTCTGAAGTTCAAGTCAAGACTAGTCTCCATTAAGGGTAGAATCAATTTATTAGAGACTATCTCCACACTCTTGAAATTTGAAACATCTCCTTTTCATCACGACATTCAGTTCTTTCTATTTATTTGAGAAGAAGCAATGGCAAGAGATTTCCCGATGCTACTGCCACCACACTTAGCTTGCTAGATGCGCCTGTGTTTGCATTCTCCGTTCCATTGCTGATTTCTAACGAGGAATGTCAGTTAAGACCACGTCTTCCTTTTCTGCTATAGATCTCATTTTTTTTCTGGTCAGCAGTATTTCTCCTTCCTGTGCGTGTCTCAAAATAAGAGTAAGTCTGTTGTTTCAATTCCTCTTTACCATTTCCCCTCTCAATCCAGGTAAACCCAGCTTTCAACAAAACCGATGTTCTTCAATGTTAACTTTTACCTTCGAGTTGCTGTTTCCAATAGATGGTCCTCAACCTTAATGCTCTTCCTGTGGAAAACATTTTCCTCTCTCTGCACTTCTCTGTTTATTTCTTAGTTCTTCTGATGCTGAGTTGGATGTTCTCGATGCCTGTGTTCCTCTTGCTGATTTATTTTAGTCTCTCTGCATGTGTGAGTTTGAATGGGCCAGGACTTCTATTCTAGCAACACTTTATTAGTGATTCATAATATCTTCTGGGCGTAAAAGCCACATTTATGTTAATTTCTTCATTAAAATGCAAACTCCTGTATATAAATGCCCCCTTAACACCTCCACTTGCATGTATCTCAAACCTAATAACTCCTAAATCAAAATTATATTCTCCCAATTTAAGAAGAGTGTCTCCCATAGTATTAGTTAAAGAAACAGTAATGAAGGTTAGGTATTTGCAAACTGTTGTTCTGCAACAAAGAACAATTATCGTTTCATTAAAACTATGATAAATTCACTAATAAATAGATGCTACTTCTTCAGCTACAAAGTGAAGTCATAAAGCATTTAGAAATTGGAATTTGGGCCAGAATCTGTAGGAAGACTGCTCAAAGACCATAACCCTAAGCTATGCACCTATTGCAGTTCTATCAGCCAGGGAGAGAAGGTATAGTGCTGCCATTGCCTACATAGTATTAGAGCTGGAGAAATGCTTAACCTCTCTGAACTTGACCGCAAGTGAAATAGAACACCCTCTTACTGTGTAGTAATAAAATACAAGTTCCTTATGCTTCACTGGCTTTGTAATGGTCCACTCAGATAATAAATATATGAAACTTTTGTGCATCATGGATCTCTTTCCGGATGTTGATCCCTCTTCTCTCTCAAGCAGATAACACCTCATACAAAAGGGTTTGGCCACTCTTAACTGGAGTCTTATTTGTCATTCAGTGTTTCTCCAACACTCTCCAGCTTCTAAAGATTGTCTGCATTACCTTGGCCCACAGCTCCTTTGTTCTTCAGAGAGTGACTCGCCTTGTGAGAATCAACTCTACGAGTAGTATTGGGAGCTGAACAGTGGAAGGCAATATACTGTCCTAACCATTTGGATAGTACTTTTTTTGTTTTTGTGTTTGTATTTGGTCTGCAAACATTTTCGTACCATCACAAGACCTGTTTTTCTCCTCAAAATGTCAGTTTCCTATTTCTTCCTCCCTGAGCTGAAGGATTACCAGTGTCCTACTTTCCCAAAATTATGCAATTATAATTCAGAATCCATTCACTTCCCCCGTAATTGGAGTACAGCCATCACTGTGGGAATAAAAGCAAGGCTTACAGTTCAGAGTGAGGAAGAAACGTCCTATCATACAGCTTGTGCAAAAAGCGAAGAAGGCTGCTTGGCCTCAGTGACACGGAGCATCAATGTGGAATTTTAATTGCAGTTTCGTTTCTTTTGCAGTAAAAGAGCATGTTCTGAACACTTTCAATAGAACGAATTCTGAAACCAAATTAAGGTTCCCATATGGTTATTTAAGTTGACATAGCTAATGTTTCATGCCCCCTCCCAAAGCAATCTACAGGTAATACTGTGTAGTTATCTAGAATATGTCACAGTCTAGAAATGGATCGGTAATAATAATGAATAGTGTATCTTTTTAATGTCATAGATTCTCTCTAATTCAAGTTTTACTTTTACACAAAGTATTACAATGCATGTATCATTTTGTGTAAAGAACAATACCCCAAAACACAACAGAAACTCAATGAATAATTCTTTTTTTTAATTAACAAAAATTATATAGATATTAGGAGGTACATTGTATCTCCAAGATATTTTATTATTGCTGTGACTGGCTGTTTAATAATATTGACCTCTTCAATCATATAAAATGTGTTTGAGATTTCTGAGTTCAATTCCAAATTGATGGACAATTTCAGACGTATTGTCTTGATAAAATCTGCCTGTCTGTGTGTTCTACTTTCCAAATGAGCTAACTCCCCAACCGAGAGAGAGTATGAACTTCATGTTCACATTAGATTCTCTTGTCCCCCAATCACCCTGAGAATAATACAGAGCGCACCTAGGGAGGGGCTGAGCCCACCAATGGGGTCACCAGTGAGGAATGCTCAGCTTAGGGACCTCCTACCTTACCAGAGACTTTTGATAAACTTGCACACACTTTGCCCAGAAGGAAGGAAAACCCTGAAATATAAGCCAACCTCCCCCAGAAGAAGGAAGGAGCCCTGACCTGGAACATCTCACATAGAAATACATCTGTTCACTTGCCCACATGGAGACACTGTCTCTAGCATTTAAGATGGTCAGAGCCTAGATGTGTAAAACATACCAGGCACAGGGAGAATGATCTCCTAGCGGAGAGATAGGACTATGACATATAATGTGAAAAGGGACCATCCATGACCTTGGCATTGATCCCTACAAATATGGCAGTGTGCTTGAATAGGATAATCAAGATGATGGTTCCTTTCTTTTCAGAACCTATACTGGGGATTAGTTTTATCTTAGACTTCATGTTAAATGATATTAGAATAATGAAAAAGTGTAGTAAGTGTACTCTGTCGAAGGAGAGTAAAAGAAAATCTACATCCACATATTTCAATGATTAAGAAATTTGTGAAATAAAACCACTGAGAAAATGACTGGCCTTGCTGTAGAGAGGAAGTACTTCACCATCAAAAATGATAATTAGAGGTAAACCTGCTGGCTTCCTATGAATTTACTTACTTTATATAGCTTCTGTGTTTTGCCAATAAAGTTTCTTTGTTTCTGTTATAAATAATTCACCTAACAACAGAATTTATGTTGGACACATAATATAGGTTCTCCAGACTATATAATTCTAACATTTTCTTCAAAAGGCAATAAAATATTCAAGTAAAATATGCAAATGTATCCGGAGTCATACACATCTGTGGCATCCCCTAGCAACTGTGTGGTTGTATTTCTCAAAATACAAATCCCAGATGTTATTAAATACAAGCCACATTTCTGACTTGGTTAAGGGAAATTGGGGTCATAAGATCTAGCACACACATACCATGGTTGAGATCCCTGAATGAGAAATAAAAAGTAGGATGAATTAATTAGCGTGGTTCCCTATTTTTGCTTTAACAAAATGTCCCCAAACTAGCATTCAAGCAACACAATTTCTGTATCAGAAGGATGCTGTCATTGTAGAATGAAGTAGAAAATAGTCCATCCTTTTCCAATTTCTTGAATAGTTTATGTAGAATAGGGATTAGTTCTTCATGTATATTTGCTAGAATTCAGCATAGTATAGGAATTATAATACATTTGATCCTTCAAACACAGGTTTGAACTGTGAGGGTCCACTTTTACGTGGATTCTTAAAAAGAAATACCTGTACTCTTTACTGGTTTTCGATTCATCCTTGGGAGTCCATAGGTGCGTAGGACCCACTGTTTGAGTTGAGCTGTGCCATTTTCTATAAGGAATTTGAGTCTCCACGGATTTGAGTATTCATGGGGTCCTGGAACCAATACTCTATGGACACTAAGGGACAACTATGTTTTCAGGAAGTCAGAAAGTATATGCAGATTTTTGACTGCATGGGGGTTGGCACCTCTAACCTCTTCATTGTTCAAGTATCAATTCTACAACATAACCAAGTATGATTTGTACCAGAAATACAGAATTCATTCAGTATTCAAAATGAAGCCAATCAATGAAGGTCACTTTTTAAATTTAGACAGAGAAAATCTTCTATTCTTCTCAGTAGATGCAGTAAAATCACTTGAACATTCCAACGCTATGCATAATAAAAAGGAGACTTAGGGAATTGCAAAATAAAAAGGTATGTCTGCCACAATTGAGGGAGTAAACATATTTTTCATATATTACACAATGGAATGACTCTACTACTTCAGACAACATTGATTATTTAACAAGGCATTATATTGAGGGTAAAAATATTGACATATAAGGAATTTATGCTTCATCATTCTACTTATTGTCAAGTTGATGGGTAAGCAAGATCTATAGAAATGAGAACAGAGTTGGCCTCTGGATGATAGAAAATAACTTGAAAGGAGTAGGAGAAAACTTCTGAAGGGAGGCATATGTTCCCTATGTTGAATATATCTTTGGTTGCAGACTTGTTGAAATTAGTCAAAACACATTAAATTTTACACCTAACAATCTGTGCCTTCGACTGTATATAGATATAGCTGTGTAAGATAAATAAGCATTAAACTAGAGTTAAATAAAAATATAATGCCAACTATCTGTGTGAAACAGTTTTCTATTTACCAGGATATTGGGAAATAACATAGATTAAATTTTGAACTCCTTTTGTAGATTTTGAAATATTTCCTATGGATGTACATTTATCTTGTGTGCACTTATTAGTGAAGTGCTTAAAATGTAACTAAAGGATGAAATAAATCTATTTTATATGGATCACCAATAACGTTTTATTATAGAGATATTAAGAAAGGAGAAGAGATCTAATAAGAACATCTTGTTCCTATTTTTTTTCCAAATATACAGCTACACTGTAAATAGGTTTCCACAGAAACACCTACTGCTTATCAAAGTTTTAGCCAAGAAAATGTCAAATGTACTTCTTTTATTATCCAAGTAAAACTTTGTGATTGAAAAGTTTTCTTTCATTATCTTTTTCAATATTCTTTTATTTCACCCAATTTTTCTGAATCTTCACCAAAAGTCTCTGATTTTGGAGAAGGCTCCCTAGGGTTTAGTTCTCTCCAACCTTACTTTCCACTCTTTTAACTTCATATCACAGCTTAGAAAAGTCCTTTAACTACAATGTCAATTAACCATGTATTATCTATAATAATAAAAGTGTAATAATGCTAATTAGACTGGACATCCTTCTGGACAAAGCCATGGCTGCGAGGGAAGCTGGGGATAGCAGCCAGGGGAAGGAAGGCCTACTCTTGCATGAATTTCATGCACCGGGCCTCTAGTATTACAATAAAAGCACATATTATAACCCTAAACTGAATTATACTAAGGCTATTTCTGGACTAAGATGTTGTGTTTCCCTGCTGTTTCAACTGTTTTGTTGTTGTTCTTAATTCAATGATATGTCTATGATCCATCTTAGGTCTTGGTTTTTTATTCATGAGCTATTATATGGGTTAATGACAATTCAACACATTCTATCTAATAATATGAAATGGAATAATATTACTGAATGTTACAGGCACATTATCATCCATTCAGTTTCACCAATTAGAAACTTGAAATAACATAAGCATCTCCCTGACCAGTCCCCAAAAACATCCAGCCACAAAGTTTGAGTAATTCTATTTCCTAGATCTTTCTACTGTGATATATTACCCTATCTAAAGTACTTTCTAATGACCATCCTATCGTTTAGTTATATTTCAGGTCCACTTGTCTCTGCTTTGTGTTTACTTTCTTCTGATCAAACCCTGACTTTTCATATCTCCCCAATATCCTTCCATTGTACAACACAGTTCCCAATGTCCTCGAAGCCTTCAGTGACTCTTATTTTTGTTTCCTTTACTTAATTACTTTCCTGCTAAGTTGCTCAAACAATAATTAGGAACTAATAATCTTGTAGAGCCGGAACAGACTGTGACATGATTTACTGTTATAATGACAGTAGGTATGAAAATAGCCCGCTGGTAATTAACGGATGTTGATAACATATATGAAGGCCTAACACGTCATGTTCTGGGGAGTTATAATTGTTACTGCAAAAGCTTCAGTCTGATAACTTGCTAATTGAAGAAAGGAAATTAATCTAGCGATTTGTGTGCTATGTGAATGTTTGAAAATACAATTTCTGTGTGGCAGGCTTTGTCTGAAAAACTTCAAATGTAGAGCTTTAAAATATGTATATATAAAATGTATATTGTTCATGTTCTTTTTTTAAAATATATTTTTATTGATTTCAGAGAGGAAGGGAGAGGGAGAGAGAGATAGAAACATCAATGATGGGAGAGAATCATTGATCTGCCTCCTGCACACCCACTACTGGGAATTGAGTCAGCAACCAGGCATGTGTCTGGACCAGGAATCGAACCTTGACCTCCTAGGTCATGGGTCAATGTTCAACCATTGAGCCAGGCCAGCTGGGCCATGTTCTTTATTTAGAAACTAAAGGCCCGATGCACAAAATTCGTGCAAGGGGCTCAGCCCTCACAGCCACGGTGGCTTGCCTCAGCCCTCGCAGCCCCAGCTTCGTCCAGAAGGTTGTCCAGAAGGATCTGGGTAGGTTGTTCGGCTCTCTGGTCTAATTACCATATTATGCTTTTATTATTATAAATTAAAAGACTATTACTGTGATATAGTACCCTATCTAAAGTACTCTATTTTTGTTCCTTTGTATTTAATAACAAACATAATACTTTTAGTTGCAATCAAATAATTGCCATTGCATTTTCACATAGATATAATATTGTTATTATCACTTATTAATTAATGTACTAATTTTTGACATATATAAAAATACAAAATAGCTATTTCAAACTCTGTTTAGTCTATCAATATAATGCAAATATATAAAGCAATTCAGAAAAGAGGGAGGGAGCGACAGGGAGTCAAAGATGTACTTCTAGAGAATAAAAACAGCACAGCGACCTATTCATCACACTTCCAACCTCAAATCCTTGGCTCTTGCTCTCTGGGTGACAGTGGGGTCAGTCAAAACAGCGTCTAAAAATAAGTGGTCTCCATCCGTCTCTGAGAGTTCTGTCTTGCTTCCTCCAAGACGGTGGTTCTCCACCTGATCTGCCCACTGAAGTTGTTTGGCAAGCTCTTCCAAAAATAGGGATGTCCCTCCCACTTCCAGAACAATTAAATCACCAGTGTTAACAGGTGATGACATGGTGATCATGTTAAAGCTCCCAAATTCTTCTATTGCACATCAGGAGGAGTCCACTGGTTTTAAACACCCTCCCTGTAACTCCCTCCTGCCCTTTAGAGCGACATCTACTGGTGATGGGTCCCTCTTCACTAATGTGGATGCAGCCGAAGCAGGTTTCCATCAAATACTTTCATATTTCCCCTCAATGTCCTGATCTTAAGATGAGAAGCCAAATTCCCAGCTCAAGTCCTTCATCAGTCTCGTGCAGACAGAGTTGGGTAATTATGAGGAAACAAACATTATTTTAGCCAAGTCCTATTGGCCTGTAAGAAACTATTTCTGATCTACTGTACAATAAATAAATATGTATATATACATGTATATATAGAGATAGTTAGATAAATAGATCCTGATTTTAATTTTAAAATATTATGATAAATATCAATAAAGATAATAAGAGTAATATATCTAATTAAAACATGTGGGTTATTTTAATTTTCTTCCTGGACTTTATTTTTTATTGTTGACACTATTTCAGATTTCCCCATTCCCCTTCCCCTTTACCCACCTACACCCGGCTGCGCCCTCCCTATTACTATGGTTTATTTTAAAACAAAACATGCTCCTGATTTAATATTGCTTTTCCTTCCCAAAGGAAGAAAATCATAATATAGCCTCTGTCAAAAGCTATCTGGTCAGAATGATAATGATGTTAACTTTTTCTCATCCTTTAGGGTAAAATAATCGCAAATGGTTTATTAAAAATGTATAAAGCATCGTTCTTCATTTAGAACAGGAATGATATTAATAATAATCCCCAACATAGTAAACACAAATTATAAAATATTTTAAGGATATTTTTAAGTAAAATATTTCCAAATTGTTAATACTGACTATTAAAATAATACATCTTGTATCTTTATCAAATAATTGTAGCAACCAAATACATTCATGTGGTGATCTTAAGCTTCTTATGAACCCTGCTTATTCATCATAATTTTATAATGATTTTACTTATATATTTTTCTCATAATTCTAATTATTTTCTTCATATATTTCCAGCTACTAAGGAAACATGATTGACAGTCTTCTGTATGCTAGGCACTGGAGTTATGTTAGTGTTTTTCTCATGAGGATAGATGCCTACTGGCGAATTCAGCTTTATAAGACAAAGTATCATTTCATAATTTGGGAGGAGTGTTAATAAAAGGACTGGTCAGTATGTTATGCCAGGATGGGGTTAGCGTGCCAAGAAGGGCTGGGGATGTTGGGAAGGCTGACCTACTTGAGCCATCCTTGAGGGACAAATCTCATTTGCATATTCAAAACACTTTTCTGATGGAGACTTTGAACTCCATATTACAGACACGGAAGCTGGGTATATATGAAATTAGAGAAATTGCCCAATATCACTGGGGATGTGAGCAAGTCTGATTTACACCAAAATCTTTCTATTTCAAAACAGATTTTTTTTCTGTGTTCTGTTTTCCTCCTTGTTTCTAAATTGGCTAGGAATGCTGAGAAAAGCAAAGACAGTTTCAGACCACCTATGTTAGTCAGATGAGAATACATGTGTCTCTTACGTCCCTTACTGAGCTCTTAAATGGTGCTTATTGGGAGAAAGGATAGATGCTCTGCGGCCTGTGAAATTCCATTTTCACTTTGGTCGCAGCGAAAGATCGCAGAGTAGGGCCTAATTGGGAGAGTGACAGAGCAGAGGCGGTGAGAAATGCGATTAGTGTAATTTCATCAAGGGATGTTAAGTGGTCAAATATTTTGGCAATTATCAAAGCAATTTCCCAAGCTGGCCTAAGTGCCCTTTTATGAAAACGCATCCGAGCCACCACTGAGAGAGGATATGCATTTCCAGGAGAGGAGAGCTGAGGAAATTTCACCAGGAGATAACTTCTAGGTGGACATGTCACGAAATAAACCTCAATTTGAAATTGCCTCTCTTAACACTGTCATGACTTGGACTATATCCCAAGAAACCAGAAACACCAATCAGAAAGAACATATGCACCCCTATGTTCATAGCAGCACAGTTTACAATAGCTAAGATCTGGAAACAGCCTAAGTGCCCATCAGCAGATGAGTGGATTAGAAAACTGTGGTACATCTACACGATGGAATACTATGCCGCTATAAAAAAGAAGGAACTTTTACCATTTACAACAGCTAGGGTGGAACTGGAGAGCATCATACTAAGCGAAATAAGCCAGTCAGAGAAAGATAAATATCACATGATCTCACTCATATGTGGGATATACTGATCAACATAGTTTGATGAACAAGAATAGATCCAGAGACAAATGGCGTGGAGGGGGCGTGTAGAGAGCAACTAAAGGACTTGTATGTGTGCATATTAGCATAACCAATGGACACAGACACTGGGGCGGTGGGGGCTTGCCCATGGTGGGAATAGCTGGCGGGAGGGGGGGGTCAATTGGGGAAAAAGGAGACATATGTAAAACTTTAGACAAAAAATTCCTATGGGGGGGGGGGAAAGACTATCATGACTTAGAATTTGCACATGTGCCAATTACAAAAGAAGATGACTTTTTAGGACTCCTGTCTTTGGTGAATGTGAATTAGAGGAGTTCCTAGAGATAATGGATGCCTCCTTCCTGTGTAAAATATGATAATCCCATATGCATAGAAAATTAATGGAAGGGCACTTATTAAAAGGGTAGGTGGAGGCAACTCAGATCGATGGAATTCTCCTTTCTCAGGTTCATCTCCTTCCTTGTTCAGTTTACTTCACAGGGTTTTGTAAATGAACTTTATAAAACTTCCTAAGAGACGCATCTTTGATTCTTAAATCTTTGTTTGTGCACCTTTGCATGACTACACAGCTTTTACATCTCCAAAAGGAGAATTTTTCTACAAGATGACTGTTTTCATTCTTAGAGCACTTTCCTGCCTGTCTATTTTCATAATTTTAAACTATTTGTATCCGAGTTACCAAAGTTATCTACTTGAAATCAAGTAAAATGTATTACTATGGCAATTAACCCATTTTTCACACTTCAGTCATTTGGTGATTTTAAGTGATTGCTTCCCTCCTGAATTTTTGTACATTCTCTTTTCCCCCATTTATAACATTAATAAAAATAACAGATTTACATTAAATTCATGGGCTACTGAGAGAGTGCTATAAAGAGCCATGTGAATATATCTGTTCAAGAGAAAGCATATGGTCATAGCACACAACAAAAAGAGCTATCACTGTTCATTAACCTTGTAAAACACACGTGAGCGTGAGCATGTGTGCACACACACACAGACACACACACACACACACACACACACACACACACACCAGAAAGCATGTTTGCTGTCTTCAAATATTTTTCTCTTTTCCAACATGGGAGGAGGATGCTTCTCCAAAGATTGTAACAAAGACCAATGAGTTTAACTGAGGAAATCATAGCGGTGCAATATAAAAACTCTCTGATAAGTTTAGCTGCTGGAAAAAAACAACACACAGCTAAACTATTCACTATAACCAATGCTAAGGTTAAGCTACCTCATATGAATCGATGAGAAAAGGTAGAATGAACTATATTGAAATGTTGAGAGAGATTGTGGGGTACTTCACTAGATGATTTTTCAGTTTTCTAATTTTTTCTCTTCCTAGTATAAGAGAAAGCAATACAAGAACACCTGGAATCAATTATACATGTAAAGATCAATGTAATACAATGCATTTTTGAAGGTCTAGGTCCGTGGTCGGCAAACTGCGGCTTGCGAGCCACATGCGGCTCTTTGGCCCCTTGAGTGTGGCTCTTCCTAAGCCTTAGGAGAACCCTAATTAAATTAATAACAATGTTCCTACCTATATAGTTTAGGTTTAAAAAATTTGGCTCTCAAAAGAAATTTCAATCGTTGTACTGTTGATATTTGGCTCTGTTGACTAATGAGTTTGCCGACCACTGGTCTAGAGCATTTTCTTTATATATTCCAGGAGATAAGATTTCTCCGAAGTGCAGGATTTTGCAGCCGGGTGGTCCAGCTATAAACACCTTGCTAGGTAAAGGAAAAAAACAATCTTTTGAAAGGTTTTTATACTTCGTCTTAAAATCTGTCAGGGAAAAGAATTATTATGGAGGCAAAGTATTAAAAAAGCAATCAGGAAGTGACATGTTATAAATAAAAATGCAAGCTTTTATGAGAATGTCAAATTTAATATTCATATAATATGCCAATTTAGAAAATGTTGCCAAAATGTGATATCCAGTTCCTTTCTCCTCGATGAAGCTAAATCTTGAGATGAATATGTATATAGATATTTTTATATGATTTATACTTACGTTTCTTAACCCTTTAATTCAAATTACCAAATTCAAGGCCACACTGCTTATTCCAGACTTGTCCAAATGGACATTTACCCATCTCACATTCCAATCCAAAACATTTCATATTTCTAGAATATAGGGTTCTTTCCAGCTGGTTTTGGGTCAGTGGTTGAGCATCGACCTATGAACCAGGAGGTCAAGGTTCGATTCCGGGTTAGGCCACATGCCTGGGTTGCAGGCTCAATCCCATTGTGGGGCATGCAGGAGGCAGGTGATCAGTGGTTCTCTCTCATCATTGATGTTTTTCTCTCTCTCTCCGTCTCTCTTCTTCCCTGAAATCAATGAAAAGATATTAAAAAAACAGGATTTAGTGCAATCAAATCTCTGACACATATCATGAAGACTTGTTAAGTTATGATTTAGACATTATATGCTCTAAATGTAGGATCTACAATAATGCAAAACCTACTTAAAGGTGATTGTCGTCTATCTGTGTTTCTGTGAAATCTTTTATTCTGGAGAGAACATACATCTGACTTACATAAAGGTATTCCTTGCAAACCTGCCCAAATATAGTACAGTCTTTTATCTAATTTTTATTCACTCTAACCAAACCACTTCCTAACCTTTTGAGCTGTTAGGTCTTTCATGAAACTCAGTAAGTTACTGAGTTCCTAACGCATCTATCCATGAGTAGTTTGAGACTGTTCTATCTAGACCCAAAGGCGTCTCTGACTGTTCATGAATGGCATTTGTGTACTCAGCATTTCCGAACTTTAAAGAAAATGCTGATGTGTAGCACAATTTCTAGCTAAACTTTGTTTTTGCTCTAAGGTCGTTTAGGATTCCATGATTAAAAAATGCTCAAGGATGCACTTCATATTAATCTTGGGAGGAGCAGAGTTTGACTCACCTCTGCTGAAATTAAATATAATTGCAAAAGCTGCATCATTCTTAAAAACAGCTTTATGAAAATTGCTCATCTTCAAAGGATTTTTCATCTCATTACTTTTATATGTATTTCTTGTTTCCATTTAATGGATTGTGTCCTACAAAAAGAACATTGATAAATGTATTCAAACTGAAAGTAGTTTCCTAACAGTAGCAGGAAACCTTAAGAGCCTCAACCCATATGGTTCCTTCTCTCAGATTTCAAACGAGCTTGGACAGGAGTTTTTCTAATCTGCAAAACTCCCCTGAAAACTTTGCACTTTTTTACTGATGAGGTCATTACACCAGGTCACAGAGCAAGAAGGAGCAGGGGTTGATTGTAATATATTCTAATACAGTGATTCCCAAAGTGGGCGCTACCGCCCCCTGGTGGGCGCTGCAGCGATCCATGGGGGGCAGTGATGGCCACAGGTGCATTTGTTTTAACCTTTTTTGTATTACCTTTCTATTCTGAGTTCAATAAATAGTTTCATAATTTCAAACTTCAATGTTTCTAATTTACACCTTTCTTTACTATATTTTACAAAAAAGGTAGAAACATTAATACATATATCTTTCTGTTTAATTGCTATTAAAATTTTAAAAAAATAATTTCCAGGGGGCGCTGAGTAATATTTTTTCTGGAAAGGGGGCGGTAGGCCAAATAAGTTTGGGAACCACTGTTCTAATATATACTCTTCCTTCCTAGTTATGTATTCTTTAATAAAGTCAAAATCTGGTTTATAAAATCATCCAGGATATGTGTTTGAAAAGACATATATTCGTTTAACTTTTGCTAGCTATTAACTGAAGCACAATGAAGCTCAATCTAGACTCCTGGATGTTTTAAAGTATTTAAAAAAGAAAAGAAAAATCATGATCCGGTAGGAGAAATGCCTGCCAACTCAGACTAATAGGTGGCTTCCAGACTTTCTTGGAAGCATTAATATAAAGTGATTTTTCATGCGACTTCATTCATGTATTTTATTAAGCTCCACAGAGAGAACATTTTAACATGAGCCTGATGCTCTGAAGGCTATAATCTCTAATGTCTGCATCTGGAAGATGCCGGGAAACAGGTGCTCCCATTTTCATATTTTACTTTGGCAGAAATATAGACTATCCAGTGTTGTTACTGCTGTTGGCGGTTCGCACAGTCTGGTTGAACATTTTTGTTTACATGTTTCATGTGGGGATCTTTTTAAGAGAAAAATATGTGTGACAGCTGAATTCAGAGAAAAAGAATTTCTGTGAACTATGAAGCTATGTCTGATGAGCATGTCGTTGAATGCCCGAGTGAAGGGCGGGTCAATTGGAATATCTACCCTTGATAATGAGAGGATTTGATAAGCCATCTGGTTTAGGTTTTCTATATCCTCACTGAGAAATCATTGCCCATCCTGAGGCACAAAGAAATTGCCCTTTTTTTCCTCCGAGAAGATTTATTATTTTAGTTGTATGTTTAAATCTTTCAGTCACCCCTAATTGGTTTTTGAGTAAGGAATTATGTATGGGTCAAGTTATTAATTCAACATACAGATATCAAATTGTTCCCAGTGTCATTTCTTGAACAGATTTTCCTGTCCTGATTGAATTGTTTGGGCACTGGTTTAGAAAATTTATTGACTGTTGATTTGTATATATAAATATTTTCTTATATTGCTGGACTGTCTTCTCTATTTCCTTGAGCTGTATGTCTGTCGTTATACCAGTATCACACTATCTTGGTTACAGTGGCTTTACATTGTCTTTCTTTTTAAAAAATATATATATATTTTTTTATTTCAGAGAGTAAGGAAGAGAGAGAGAGATATGTCAACGATGAGAGAGAATCGATTAAGTATCTCCTGCACGGCCCCTACTGGGGATCAAGCCCACAACCCAGGCATATGCCCTGACCGGGAATCAAACTGTGACCTCCTTGGTCCACAGGTCGATGCTCAAGCACTGAGCCACGCCAACCGGGCTACCTCATCTTTCTTTTCATTTTCTTTGTTGCATAACAAATTACCATAATTTAGTGGCTTAAATCATCACTCCTTTATGACCCCCCAGTCCTGTGAGTCAGAAGTCGGGTGTCATGAGGTTGATTTCTCTTGATTCTCTGCTCAGGGTCTCATAAAGTGAAATTGGGGTGTCAGTCCACTGATTTCTCATCTGGAGCTCCAGGGTTCTCTTCAGAGCTTATGCCTCTTATTGGCTGAATTCTGTTCCTTTCAACTATTGGACCCCTTTGTAGGCTGTTGACAGGGACTTGCTCTCAGCTATTTATGGCTCTTCTCTCACTCTTGAATGTTGCCCCATTCATCTAGAAATTAAGCAGTGACATGCTGAATCCTTCCTGGGGTTCAAGCTCTTAAACCAATAGCTGGTTCTTTGAAACTATCAAGAACTTGATAAACCTTTACCCAGTGTGATCAGCGATACAGAGTCCCAAGAAGTCATCCAAATAATGTCTCAAATGATGTAAGACACTATTTTTAAGAATTCAGCAGTCTCTTATAGTCTTTGGAAATTCAGCTACACTGATGCTTTAATTTGCAGTCTAGTGCACTATTTAAAACAAAACTCAGAACTTTGAAAGTTGGGCCTTTGCTCTCCGGATTTAATTTGTTTTTTTTGTTAAACCCTCTGGAGGATACAATTCTTTTATATCCTAACCAATCGATACCAAGAGAATAAAGTTAATAAGGGGGATGGAAGAAGTAAGGTGGTAATTCCAAAGAAAGAGACATTTTATTGAAGCTCATTTATTTTCTGCAAATTCTCTGGAATTGCTTGCACACACACACACACACACACACACACACACACACACGTGAGCACGCACGCAAGAACATGTCAGAGAATCAGTTGCCTGTATGTTCCCCAGACTTCATCTTATGTCAGTGGCCTATACATCTCTTCCATATAATCTGCCAATGAAAAGCCTTTGTAATATTCTGTCTTCAACCTGAGAGAGGGCAGCATGATTAATTCAAGGTCATAATTAAAAATTCTCCATGACAATTCTTGTTATTATTTTTGTGTTTTTAATAATGTCCCTTTTGCTACATTTACTTACAATTTTTGAACACATACTTGTAAGTGATATTAGTCTATAGTTATGTTTTTTAAAATTATCTTCATCAAGTTTGGTAATTAAGATAGCTTGCTAGTATCACAAGTAAGCTGCGGAACTTTCATATTCTTGTATCTAGAATAGTTTTATTTATTTTTAGAGATTAGATAGAATTAGGCTGTTGAATCATCAATTCTGATCTCTTTTTAAAATGTTTCCAATCTTTAGTAAGGAAATTATACTTCCCCAATCATAATAACATTATTTGTTTTCATTCAATTTATGCCATTAAAGTGTTAAAAACTAATTTCTTGACGTTCCCTGCTGATATCCTTCATAGTAGAAGGAGTATCATTTGGGCATGCTGAGCAAAAGGGAAAATGCAAGACATACAACATGGAGCCAATGATACCTGGATAGTCCTCCCACTGCTGTGATTATAAAGTACATAGTTTAGCTTAATGTCTGGAAGCTGTTGATGACATTTTTTCCAAGCACTTGAACATTAAATCTCTGTCTGGTAATACCATGAGAAATATTTTTAAATGCAACAACCTCTTAAAAGATCATCATAAAAATCATTCCTAATTACATTTAGGAAATCAATTTAAGTATCTATGTAAATCAAATTTTTATGTGATGTCATCTCAAATGCATGGTCAGGTAAGTCTTAGGAAAAATACATATTCATAATGTTCCTAAGCAGCATATAAAACCACTGGGTATTAAAATTGATTTGTATAGAAATAAAAAAAATAGTTATTATTCCAAGTATCTCAGGATTTATTTTAAAAATGAATAATTATGAGCAATGACTATATGATTGGACATCATTACAATTAGCAAGGGCATAATTGTCACTGTCATTTTAAAACTATATAGGCCATAAAGGGAAAGCCCCCTAAGAAGAGCCTAGAATTACACCATTAAATTGTGTAGGCTTGATACGCAAATCTATATTAATATAGAGGAATATGCAAATTGTCCAGGATGCCATCACAGTAACAGTAATGACCAAACAGCAGGCTGCATGGGGAGACAAGGCCAGCAGGGGGGTTAGTGAGGGACAACCAAATGACTGAACAGCAGGCTGCGTGGGGCAACCGGGGGAGGGGGGGGCAGGGCAGTTGGCGGCGACTAGGACAGCAGGGAGGCAGTAGGGGGTGATTAGGCTGGCGGGGGGGAGAGCATTTAGGGGTGATCAGGCAGGCAGGCAGGTGAGCAATTATGAGCCAGTGGTCCCGGATTGTGAGAGTGATGTCCGACTGCCAGTTTAGGCCCAATCCCAGGTATTGGGCCTAAACCGGCAGTCAGACATCCCCCGAGGGGTCCTGAATTGGAGAGGGTGCAGGCTGAGCTGAGGGGAACCCCCCCATGCATGAATTTCATGCACTGGGCCTCTAGTATTGTTATAATATTCAGGAGCTCACGTTGTTTCTCAAGAGCTCCCTAGATTACCAAGATAATACAGAAGACAAAGGCCAGCATGTCTTGGGAACCGCCACAAGTTTTGGGCAGGTTCTTCTTTTGCAATGAGGACATTCAAGGAACATTTCAAGGGCACTGCTGACCTTTTCCTGACTTCTCAGAGTCCAGCTTCCATCATGGCAGGAGAAACTGTTCTTGGAAATGATAAGAAGACTACCTTTCACTCCCAAACAGGAAATGCTTGTCCTTGGAGTTAAATTGAATTATTATTTTTTTCTTTTTTTGGGCCATTATTATCTGACACCTTCCATCACTATATAATATGACATATTCATAAATATGTGTGTGGACATATGTATATATTCCAAAATAATCCTGGGAGATCTTGCTGTTATCACTATATTTTATAAAAGAAACTGACAATGTGAGAGAGTCAAAGGTTCTGATTTTAGTGGTATACTTTAATTTTATGAATTCATACACTTTAAAAAGAGATATCAGGAAATTCTGGTTTTATGGGTATACTTTCATTCCATAAAGGCTTGGAAACAAAAAATTCTAGCATCTCTTCCTATTCCCTTTTTTTAACTTACTGTATTCCTCTTTTTTTATTTAGAGATGCTTTCTCATTATCTTTAACCATACTTTAGCTTTAAAAAACACCAAAGGACTTATAGGCATAGCCCAGAGACACAGACAATAGTGCGGTGAAGGCCTGGGGAGGGGTGGGAATAAGGTGGAGGAGATCAATGGGAGGAAGTGGGAGGCATCTCTAATACTCTCAACAATAAAGATAAATAATAGATAAATAGATAAATAAATAAAACAACCTACATAATTCCTTTAGAGTTATAGACAATTGCAAACTTTGTATTAGTAGGTGTGGCAGCATGTCACTTTGCCTTGATATGCAGATACATGTGTCTATCTAAAGCAGTCTTCCTGCCAATATAGACAGTATCAACTTATTTAGTAAGTACACTATGGTCGTCTAAATATCTACTAGCTCATGCAAAATGTTCAGGTGATTCAAAACTGAAATGTGTCTCAACACTAAAGACACACATATTTAAGGAATGCTTACTAAATGCCAGGTTCCATGCTTGGTACTTAAAACACACACATAAGTGAAAAAATGAAGACACCGGAGCCCATTCCTTCCAGGAACATATAATTTAGTATTTGATCAAATGTGATAACAAAGTAGAAAATTAGCATTACAAGACATAAATGATAGAAGAAACTGGAAGAAAAAAATAATTTAAACTATATAAAATACATAATACTTTCCAGAAAATGTATTTTTTGAGCTGGATTTTCGATAACAAATAAACTTTTCATAGTTGGAAGCTGTTCAAATAAGCATTCCATCATTTTTATAAATTGGTAATAATAAGAAGGGTATTTATTTATATATATGATCACATACTATATTGCGTCCAATTTAGGTGGAAATAAGGAAGGCAGAGGATGCTATGAGAAAAATTAATTTGGTAAAAAATAAGTCATCTTTAGAGGTTTAAATGAGTAATAGTTTTCACTCCCCCTTTTCCTCATATATGTAAGTGCCTCTCAACATGAAGTGGAAGAGCTGGCTAACAATTACTGAGCAAAACAGCCAAGGAATAAACATTAGGGAGGAAAGAGAGAGACATTCCCTACTATGAGAATGATAAGTTCTATTATGAACCTCACAGGGCTCCTGCATTTGCTAGAATATCTATATACCAAACAGACCAAAATAGATCAGTTCAAATTAGGTGTTTTTGCCATCAGGAAAGTACATCATGAAAGAACATTCTGTCTTCGATGGATGCCAGGACCTCTGTGTGACACGACTCCTGGCTGCTTCTTCCTGAGTCACAGGGAAAATAAACAGGGGTGCTGGCCAGGGTGGCTTTGTGGGGCCTTTCTGCTCCTCATGGTGGTGAAGCAGGCGACACATGTCACTGAGGGCAGTTAAGTTGACAAATGAAGGATGGTGACAAAGGCTGGAGAGGTGCCTGTGCATTTTTAAATTCAGAGCTTAGTTGGATGCATACGTTCCTTTTGAGAAATAATCACTTCACTTGTTTATAAATGAATGGAAAAAAATCCTCTGAAGACGTTCAAAATTAAGCAAGGACCATGGACGTTTGATATCTAGTTTTTTTAAAATATATTTTTATTGATTTCAGATTGGAGTGGAGAGGGAGTGAGAGATAGAAATGAGAGAGGTTCATCAATCGGCTGCCTCCTGCCCTCCCCCTCCTGGGGATCGAGCCCACAATCCGGGCATGCACCCCATCTGGGACTTGAACCATGACCTCCTGGTTCATAGGTTGATGCTCAACCACTGAGCCATGCCTGCTGGCTCTAATTTTGTAATCAGTACCATTAGTTTAGAATGTAAAAGGTAAATAATACTCTACACTGTAGAAAAAAGGGAAAAATAATAATCTTACCATTCTGCCTTTCCTCTTCTCATCTTAGTTCTTGGCATGTAAAATCACATTGTCAGTAGACAGCAACATGACCTTAAGGTCTGATGAAACACATCTTACACGGGATGCTGTTCTGGTTCTGCAAGGTGAGGAGAGGTTCAGAGCAGTTAGATGGTCCTGAAGGAAGAGAAATGAAAAGCCAGGAGCTTGCAGAGGGCTTGCTCTGACTTCCAAGTTTAAATGAAAAAGAGATAAAGTTGATAATGAAAATATGAACAGTCATTAACTTACATGGAAAATAATGAACAGTCATTAACTTGTATTGAAAATAGTTTCCAGCTCAGTTGGTGTAACTCAGTGGTTGAGTTGAACCCATGAACCAAGAGGTCCCCAGTTCCATTCCCAGTCAGGGCACATGCCTGGGTTGTGGGCTTGCTCTCCAGGAGGGGGAGTGTAGGAGGCAGCCAATCCATGTCTGTCTCTCATCGATGTTTCTATCTCTCTCTCTTCCCCTCCTCTCTCTCTGAAATCAATAAAAACATATTAAAAATAGTTTCCAAAGGAAGAATCATATTGTTCACATGCTTGCACACACATTCCAGTTTCAACCTCCTCATCAACCATTTATGGAATGTGCAGCTGACTGGGAGTGTGTCAGGTTTTGCAAAATGTTAAGAGGACCATTTCTCGTTTGTGTTTTCCCACTTGCTATTATGAGCGTAGACAATGTCTTTCCTATGAGTTATTCATGTTTTGAAATGTCTTTGCTTGAGCCAATGCATCCTTAGGCTTTTTTTCTATTTACCTTATTGCTCTTTGATTTCATTATTTACTGAAGAAATTATTATGTCTCCAACACACACCCCAAAATGGATTTTCCCCCTATACCCTATGACATTGGGCTTGAACTCTCTTCAGTGAACCTGCTATTTCCCTTTCTCCTCCATGTGTGTAGGTTTATAAACAGAAGGAGAATTTTCTCTGCTGTCCATTATTGATTGCAAGTAATCAGTCAGCTACCATTGATCATCTATCCTTTCTCTTTTGAAAGTGATAATGTTTGCCTGTCACCTTTCTCAAACGTAAGACAAATGGATGGGATTTCTAATCTTTCTTGAAGACTCAAGCAGCTGGTGCACCTATATTTTTATAAAACACCTGCTATTCATGCTGGTGACTTCAATGTATACATTCAAAATATGTTCACTCTCACTGCTCCTACCTCATTCCCCAGTCCCTGGTAACCACCATTTTACTTTGTTTTTAGGAGTTTCGCTTTTTTAGATCCCTCATGTAAGTGATACCATACACTGTCTTTCTCTGTCTGACTTGTCTCTCTCAGTGTAATGCCCTCAAGGTCTGTCCATGCTGTCACAGATGGCAGGATGTCCTTCTTCCTCATGGCTGAATGACATACGTGTACAATATTTCAGCTTTCTCATTTCTAATTTGGGCTATTAGTGTCTATCATTTCTCATATACTCTTATTTTTATAGCAACGGTATCACACTTTTATATAAACATCAAGTCACATAGCCTCAGCCTTCAGTTATTCGACTAGCATCTTTGTAGGTTCAATTGATCTTCCATTGCAACCCTAGAATCCATTTTGTTCACATGTAATTAAATTTGTAGAAGAAAACTAGTCAATTTCAGTCTGTTTTCTGTTTGCATGTAGGTTGTGGAAGCTTAGTCACAAAGGACTCAGTGCTGACATAATTGTCCTTCACTTCCATTTCTCTACCGCTGACATGATAGTGGTTGTTACTTTCATTTCACTTTCTGCAAGCTCTGTCTTAGATTAGCTTAACTTCTATTTTACTGAAATAATTTAGGCCTACAAAACTAACTATTGTTAAATTGTTTATTCTCAATGTCAGCATTTCTCTGTATCTTCACCTCTATTCTTTTTTTATAAATCTCACAATGAAATTTTTTTGTGTCTTTCTCTCTAGGGCTATAATCTCATGATAGAATGCCACAATGGGTAGCAAACAGTTGTTAAAGTCAGAGCTCTGCTTTCTATCATTTCATGATAGAACAATGTCTATCATGTTCAACAAGTCTCATACCTTTCTGGGACATTATACATTTGCTTTAATAAATGTCATTTGTCTCATGTAATTCCTATATTTAGTACTATTTCTTTATTTGACCTAGAATTTGGAAAAATGTGTTATATTCTAGATAACTTTTATTTGCAAGCCTTTTAAACGAAGAGAGTTTTTATAGCTATAGTAGTAATAAATATAAGAATAACATCCTTAAAGCATTTTTGTTTAATTGCATTATGTCTTAGGAATCTCATCGATTTTGGAGGACTATCTAAACATCATTAAGCTATCTAGCTCAATTCAATAGACTAAACAATGCCATTTAAACAAATCTTTTAGACAGTGAAATATTAAATTGTAAAACTATGCAACATCCATTAATTAGACAATAAAATCCCAAAATGCTGTAAATCTTTATTCCATGGAATTATTTTTGTACAACATAAATATATCCACTCCAGAGTTATTTGAAAAATTATAAAACTGAGCATCTAGCATACAGATTTCTCTCTTGTTGGCTATAGGATAGTATTCTGACATGAACTCTATAGCAGTAATTTTTAAGTCAATATTTGTATTCAATATTCATGTTGACTTGAGAATGCTGAGTAACACACTTAATTCTTACACAATTTTCTATTTCTCAACAGGCATGCACACTACATACCCAATAAAGAGGATTGATCATAGCAAAGCAAAATGCCTAACAGTAAGTACAATAAAATATATTGGTTTCTATGAACATTGATATTCATTTAAATTCTAATTGTTATTTAGGTGATACCTTGTTATTTTATGGATAATGGTCACCACTTAATTGTGAGCAGTGGCAGAGCCTGGAAGGAATGCCCTGCTCATCACGGTATGAAATCATTCTAAAGTTAGAAGCAAAATCCTGACCAATTCTTCCTACTCAAATGTAGGTCAAAGGTTACTTCTTGAAATACTCACCAATTTTCTTTCTCTATCTTATTCTACTAAGTCAAACATGATTTTTTTTGGCCCTTATGCCTTCAATTCATTCTTCATATGTGTTTCTGTTTTTATTGTCTATGCCTCCCCCAGACTGACACTCAGCCCACATACCCACATATATAAACTCCAACTCATGGTCTTAGAAAGAAAAGGACTCTGCTTTCTCATCCACTCATTGAGATTCATCTCTGTGGGGACTGCTCCCCCCTTACCCCCACCTCCTTGAGAAGAGGGTTCACTTATTATCTCTGAGTCTCCAAACTGAGATTTTCCCATAGCTCACATTTTATCTTCTTTCCAGTATGTGGAAGCATCATTATTGTAAAATATTGATTTTTACGTGTACTGTAAAGTGCTGTTAACATGCTCTCTCCTGCAAAATCAATATGTCAAAATTTACTACCCCAAGAAGCTGAAATTTCTTAGCATAGTTAAGCGAGGTTTAAAAGACCCTTCATAATTCGATGTGATCTTAGCAAAATGGTTTCTCACTCACTTTGCAATGAACAACCCCTTATATTTCTACTGCCTTTGTTTCTCCTTTATGCTTTTATTTTAAAGCATTTTTCCCCTTTCCTTTGTAAAAAATCTATCCAAGTCAGTCTGGATACTTTCATCCAGAATCATGACTTTAAAAGCTTTCCAAATCATTACAAGTTCTTCAGAAATAAGGCACTTATTGTCTATGACAATTATTTAGCGGTAAGTCTCTACTTCCTGAATTGTTTTTAAAGGTTTTAAAAAATACATTTTTGTTGATTTCAGAAAGAAAGGGAGAGGGAGAGAGAAATAGAAACATCAATGATGACAGGAAATCATTGATTGGCTGCCTCCTGCACACCCCCTACTGGGGATCAATCCCACAACCTGGGCATGTGCCCTGACCAGGAATTGAACCTTAACCTCCTGGTTCACAGGTCAATACTCAACCACTGAGCCATGCTGGCTGGGCTCCACTTCCTGAATTTTTAATAGACATTACCTCATATAATAATACAATTATCGACTGAATTAAAGTCATCGTTTGTTCAAAATTAAATCACAACAGAAACATTTTTAAAGCAAGTTTATGGTTCATATTTGGTTGATTTCCCCAAAGAGACTACATTATTTCCCTCTCTTTTTCTGCCTTCCCGGGTTTTAATTGAGCATTTTTAACCTTATTTTCTCCTCTTTCTTAAGATGTTACATTTCTTTTAGATTTTTTAATGGTTGCTATACCACTTCCTAGACTCTATAGGTACCTTATAACAGAGTATTCCCAATTTCCCCCTCCTATCCCTGTATCTTCATTGTCATTTATTTCATTTTTATTCATATACCAAGATCACACAATATGTTGTTCCTATTACTTTTTGAACAAAACAGTTATGTATTAGGCCATTATTATTAAGCATAAAAAAGTAAATATCTTGTTTTACTTTTTTGTTTATCTGAGAACATTTTATTTCTCCTTGACATTTGAAGAATAATTTAACATAAAATTTTATGTTGGTGGCATCTTTTCTCAACACTTCAAAGATTTTAGTCTGCTCTTTTCTTGTCTGCCTGGTTTCAGAGGAAGAGTTCAGTGTAATTATGTTTTATATTGTCTGATAAATAAGGTCCTTCCTTTCTGGCTTTTTTCAAGATTTTTTGTCTTTGTCTTTCTGCCATTTACCCTATGACCTCGCTTCTCTGATGGATCTAAAAAAAAGTCATCGATTTTCAATGTGTTCATATTTTTTCTTGTGATGATGGCGGTGATGACTTCCCAATACTTTATCGTCAGAGCTAAAGTCCTCTTTGCATACATTATTGTTCTTTACAAAAATTATTTTATTTTCTTAAAAAATAGCTAATGCTATTACAGAGTAATAATGCTATAGAAATAATATGTGATTTGCCATGACTTCATTAAGACTTTCATCAGAATGTCATCACTTCGCATTCTCTGAACCTTTACGTATTATTCTTCAATATTCAGCTCTCTTCTATGTGAAGAAGGAAGAGATGAGTAATGAAAACATTTCCATGTTTACTTTCTGTAAAGCTGATGCCATAGCAGGATATTGGTCACCCGGAAGGAGAGTTAGACATAAGGCAGAAGGGGGGAGTGAGGATGAGCGTGAACTTGACAGCACTTTGCATTTTTCTCCAACCAGATTGAGGGAGGCTCCAGCCCACTGGCTGTAACTGCATCTGTCTCTCTCTCTCTCTCTCTCTCTCTCTCTCTCTCTCTCTCTGCTTCCAGAACCTGTAGAGAATAGGCATGCTGCTTCTCTCTAATCTCATTGATATTTTTCTCTTTTGGCCAATTCTGCTTTGGAATCATAGAGGGAAAGGAATTCTGGGAAACATCATTCTCCCTTAGCCAAGTCGACACAGTCCAAAACCACCGCAGGTACTGTTTAGAATCATTGTTCTCATGCTGACTTTGATTCTCATAGCCGAACCACCATGGCAACATATTCGAAAACAAAGGTAGATATCATTTGAGAGGAGAAATGAAATGGCAACTAGAATTTTCAGACTTGAACAAAGCTTTCATGACAGCAATATGATAAACACATCATTTGATGTGTTTTCCCACCTTATAGAGACACAGTCTATCTTGTCCATCCATACTCCTTGAGGAGTTAGTTTATATCAGTGGTCGGCAAACTGTGGCTTGCGAGCCACATGCGGCTCTTTGGCCCCTTGAGTGTGGCTCTTCCACAAAATACCGACCTCTGCCGAAACCGGTTTGGCTCAGTGGATAGAGCGTCGGCCTGCGGACTGAAAGGTCCTAGGTTCGATTCCGGTCAGGAGCATGTACCTGGGTTGCGGGCATATCCCCAGTAGGAGATGTGCAGGAGGCAGCTGATCGATGTTTCTCTCTCTCATCAATGTTTCTAGCTCTCTATCTCTCTCCCTTCCTCTCTGTAAAGAATCAATAAAATATATTTTTTTTAAAAATACCGACTTCTGCGCATGGGCCATGAAGTTTTAATCGCACTGTACATGCACGCCTGTACGTGGTATTTTGTGGAAGAGCCACACTCAAGGCCCAAAGAGCCACATGTGGCTCGCGAGCCGCAGTTTGCCGACCACTGGTTTAGAAGAATGTAAAGATCTCAAAATAATCTTCAAAAGACTCCTCAACTTCTGCAGTATACAGCAACATTTCTATATGATCCTAGGCTTAATGCTTCATGGTAATCGGCTGAAAGAAAAAGAGCTTTGGGATATTGGAATCTTTTGTAGAATATTGGATTATCATTCTTGGCATCTCCTATTTCTAGCTGAACGGAGAGTTATGGCATAATATTCCTGGTCTCCTCTGATTCCATAGCTCACTCATCTCTGGGGAAGGAGGCCTCACTTGCAGGATTGGTGTAATTGGAACAAAGTCTTGGGCACCTGCACAGCCACTCCATCATAATTGTCTTAGGAAACACTTGTCCACAGGAAACATGGTTCACTCCAAGGAGACATGTTGTTTACATGGCCACCTGTAGCTGGGCCAATCTATCTAATTCTGATGTTTAAGAGCAGAAAGACCAGGTCTTCTGATAATATTGTGTTAACCATGTGCCTGCCTGCTTATTTCTGCCCATTGCCTCAGAAATTTGAGCAGAAGAAAGTGCTGCTATTCATTAGCCTTCTTAATCCCAAGCTGATAAATTTCCTGTTACAAAATCCATCCTAAATGGTAGAACTTTTTTTCTTTGGGAAAGGTGTTATATCAGAGACTCCTGCTCACGGGAGAATAGGTGACTTATCTGATTGAAATATTGGAGCAATATTCATTGTTCTTACATATATTGTATATGTACTGGGCTGCTATAACAAGAACCTCCAAAATATTCTGCTTTTAACAAGACAAATTATACTACCCTGATGATCCAGGGTCAATATTCAAAGTATGTGGTTCCCAGAATCCTTCCTCTCCATCCTTAGGCTTTGCCCAATATAGAATCAAAGGTGTCTTACTTCTGCACTCCAGCCTATGTATGGAATGGCTTGAAGGGAGGGAGAATATAAGGACCAAACCCCAAATTAGTCACATCTTCTGTCCCTGTGCTATTGGCCCCACCTTATCACATTGTCACATTGCTGAAGGCGAGGCTTTAGCATAGTAATCACTTCTCAGCTTGAATTTTTTTATTCTATAAGAAGAGAGGGAATTCGCCAGATCTACCACAGTGCCTGGCCTGGATTTATGGCATCATCTCATTTGGTACAGAAAGTCACATCCTTTTTCTCTGCCCCATAAGTGACTGGAAGCTGGGTCAGCATTAATGCTCTACCTCTGGAGGCCGGCCAAACAACACATCTCTTTGTAGCCAACCCTTGCTTCTCCGTGTTGGAGAGAGTGAGCCAAAGACTGCAAGGCTGTGTTCATACATTTCAGCCCTTTACCAGCTCTCCTCAGTTCCCTAGTTGGTGCTAACATCCAGATACAGAAACAGGTCTTTCTGTTGACTTCGATTCCAACCTCTGATCTTCAATCCAATCATAAAAGATGGTATCTATGTTTTAGTGCTCAGCTTTTAGGTCTAAGTTCTGAATTTGCTCAGAAGCCAGGCCGGAGAGGGGTATATCATGCAACTCCAACATTAACATATATAAATGTAATTTGATCCTGAAAATGGTATGGCGAGTTAGGGGAGACACTATCTTTATTTCCTAGTAAATATAAGGACATTAACATCAGAGGAGTTAATTTTAAGGAAATTAGATGTTACATCAAATCAGAAGGTACATACTTTGGGAAATGCTAGTACAGCTTTTATTAATTGCTTATTTGCTCAAAACAGTACATTGGAAGATAACTAGGAATATTTTGAAAGCATAATGACACTATGGGAACAAACACAAATCATTTGTGCTGCAGCGAGGGAAGAACATGGCTTTGGAGCACGGCCTTCCTGGTTTTGAACGAAGAGCATCTACTTCTGTTATAGGAACTTGGATAAGTTACTTAAATTCTCAGAACTTGTTTTCCTATTCAAAACGGGTGTTATGATATTGCTTCCTAAGGTTAGTGAGAGAATTGTAAGAGGTAATAAGAAAACACCTACTCCAGGATTTAACATATCACAACACAATATAATTTAATTTCCTCCTAATCGCATAAAAGCCAAAGCGGATTTGAATAAAATTAAGTAAGGACTTGTTTGCTTTATTTCATAATAGAAAAACCTCGGACATATGTCAATGTTTATTTTTTTGGTGACTTTCTAGTAATTGAAATTCCAGTAAATATTCATTTGATAAAGAAGTTGAGGATTTTATATCAAAGGTATAAAAGTATAGCCTTACTAATATAAGTAATTTGAAGGCACCATTGCATTAATATGAAAAAATTCTAAATATATAGGGTTTGAGGTGTTAAACATAAGACAGAATTTCCATAAAATTTCTTTTGAAGTTACTGTTGATATATAATTTAATCATTATATTCTTAAGTTCAGTTGACAAAGATAATGTTACTGTTTTTATGAAATAACTTTAAATAATAGGAAGCTTAATGCTCTCTTCAAGGGTTAAAACAATCCCTATTTCCTTATAAGTTGCTGCAAAGATTTCTAAGGAAAGTTTTTCCCCCCTCTCTTTTATCAAACAAAAGCAATAAAAATAAAACATTCAGTACTGTGCAGAAAATCATTTCCATTTAAAAGAAATGATCCCATGAAGACGATTATCACTTGCAAAAAATTTTTCATTTGAACATCTCTGATAGATTTCCTATTGACTTGCTACTCTTTAATTCCATCCTTGTCGTACTTTTAAGATTCTCTACCTCCTTTCTTTCCTTCTAAAAAAACCCAACTATTCAATATTATACTTTGCTTCATAGAAAACATATTTCATGTTGTGCAAGAAAATGTTTTCTTTATTTATTATTAAGAAGAATGGGTCTAAAGGGGAATGCACGGGAGAGAAATATATCCATATAATACAGATTTCTAATGGAAAAGTGCCTTAAAATGTATGTTGGTAGAAGGATATTAAAAAATTAAGTTTACTAGTAGGTGAAGAAACAGGAGAAACAAAGTCAGTAACACAACCACCAATGACAGGAGGACGAATAAAGGAGACTGAGGCCCAGCTGGCGTGGCTCAGTGTTGAGCGTTGACCTATGAACCAGGATATCACGGTTTGATTCCTGGTCAGGGCACATGCCTGGGTTGTGGGCTCCATCCCCAGTGTGTGTGTGTGGGGGGGGGAGCGTGCAGGAGGCAGCTAATTGATTATTCTCTTTCATCATTGATCTCTCTCTCTCCCCCTCTCTCTCCCTCTCCCTCCCCCTCCCCCTCTCCCTCTCCCTCTCCCTCTCACTCTCCCTCTCTCTCTCCCTGTCTCTCCCTCTCCCTCCTCCTCTCCCTTTCCCTTTCTCTCTGAAATCAATAAAATATATATCTTAAAAAAATAAGAAAAAATAGATAAAAGGAGACTGAGGCAGAAAAATATTGTTCAGTGATAGAAAGGAATCTGACAGCTTCTCAGCATTAACAGCCTTAGAGGAAGGCAGAGAAAACAAGGGTACAGAAATCAAACTGAACTATATGATCCTTAATCCAAGCAGAAGTTAACAGGAAGAAAATAAGAATATACATCATACTGAAGGTGTATCCAGGTGAATAATAGTATGGTGAAATGTGACGGGAAGACTGTGCTAAAAATATTGTGGTTCTTGAATCACTGAGAAATTATAAACAAAATATATGGAACCCATTTGATATATACAAGGTGATTGTATTCAGATGAAATAGAATGATATAAACTAATGGGAAAGGAAGGTACCAGAGAAAAGGAACAACAGAAAAAAATCATCTTACGCTTACCTAGAAATCCTCTCTAGGCAAATGTAAGTGTTACTATTTCAAAGTTAAAACTTCAGAAGTTGATCCTGGGAGAAAGTACATTCTTTTCCATCTTTCTTAAAAGCAGAAGGTGGGTGTGTAGAAACATGATCAGAATATTAACGGGAATAAAGGATATATTTCAAAAGAAGTGCATGTCCAACACAGGAGATATCAAATGCCCCCATGGTTAGAAGCTTTTGGAAGGATTTCTGGGAGGGTTATTACTGTCTATCTACAATAAAACTTTCTAAAATCATCCTGTCTCTGAGGGGTTGTGTAACCACTGCTCTCATTGCCTCAGAAATACTACTCTTTGGTCAGAAAGGAGTATTCTTGTAACCTGAGATAGCTTATCTCCTGTGCATCCACTATTCGCTTTTGAGTCCTTACTGAGTCCCAGGCACTGTGTTAGGCACTTTGTACTATGGAGATGAAAAGCCAGAGCCCTCATTAGGAGGATATTGACAGTCAATGGCAAAGCCAATAAACACAAGTGAAAATGAATATAATCATTGGTGAGAGATTATCATTGAAGTCTACGTAAGGGATGCAAGGCTGACATCACAGCGGACTTGAACTTGACCTTAGACTTGAAGGATGAATTTGCGCTCTGAAATGAAGAGCTTTGGGGCGGGGAGGAGGGTTGTTTGTTTGGTAGAAATCTTGCAGCAGACTCACTGATTTACTGATTATAACCTAGAAATTGATCATCCAACTTTTTATTGAACTTTGGATTTTCTTCTAAATAATGAGAATATTAATTTTGAAGCTGTATAATGGGATGCTGAATATTATTATAAAAATGCCATTTCGACTGAGTGTATCTGAGTGTATTTGCATAGCATTTTCTCTGTTGTTCTCTGTTGTGCACCAAGTTTATCTAGATATGTAGTATTAGCTTTACCAGGGAGAAGAACCTAACAGAGTTCCCTCATGCACATGAATGGAATAGGCTGAACTGTGGCAAAGTCTTCTAGTGGCCTGTTATTTGTCCTGACTGAATACTGAATACTGAATACTGGAGGGATACCTAAAAGACTCCACCTAAAAGAGTATATAAGGTAGAACCTTGCTTCAGTTAGAGAACACAGATATTCTCTGCTATATTATACTACACCATACTATACTATACTATATACTATGATATATAGGTTGTGAAAATTGCTATATATAAACTTAGTATTAAAATGAGCTATTAAAAATATCAGGGTTTGATTTTATCTATAAATTTTCAGGAGACATGAAAACATGTTATTAAATTCTTGGCCACAAGGTACAAACACACATGTACACACACATACACACAGGTGTGCACAAGCCACTGGAATAGAAAGAATTACAAACTGGCAAGAACAGTGCTATCTCCATTTCATTTAAAAATAGCAATGCCACCAGTTTAATTTGAGCTGTTTAAAATATGAATTGGAATTTATCTTCTCAGGTTCACATAAAATTCACTATGACTCAGCACCACTTTTATGCCTTTGTGAATTTAAAAAAAAAAGGCTTTGGGGATAAAAGTGAAATATTTGTTTTAAGAATTCAAGGGTGTGTGTGTGTGTGTGTGTGTGTGTGTAGTACTTTTTTTCAATGCGGCTGTACCAATGTACATTCCAGCCGATATTGTATGAGGTTTATTGATGCCGGTTCCCCAATAACATGGGTGTTGCCAGTCTCTTTAATTTTAGCCATTCAGGGCTCTGTGTTACTGCATCAAGGGTAAAACCAAGTCTTAAACAATCACAGGGTGTGTTTTTTTGTTCAGGCTCCAAATCATCTTTGTTTGTCTGTTTGTTTGTTTTAATTTTTAAATAGGACAATATTCTCAACAACAAGTCTGTTTCTGTTCCATTGGCTTCTTGTCTGTTCCATAGTCCAGTAATCATCCCACAGTTTACTTGAGATAATTTTCATATTGACTGTAATCATTTGCCTGATCACCCTTACAGGTTTCTCTTTGTACTTAAAGGGAACTCCATTGCACACATTGTCTTTTGAGTTGAGGCATGCCACTCATCTAATCTTTGCCCTGAGACAAAAGAAATAGTTTGCTTAGTGCCACCCTCATTCTGATATTTACCTAATGCAGTATAAACAGCTCACGTGCTTACTTGGAATTCAGTTGCTAAAAGTCTTTCTCTGTCAAACTTAGAATTGTTGTAGCTCTGTAAAAGTTGACTTTTCCAATCTTGCAACATTTCAGTCTTCTGGAATCTCTTTATTCCCTTTTACCCCTGCTTCTAGAGCTACCAATCGGTAGATACAGTGAAAGGCCCATGCTCCAACCCTTCTTCTAAAGTCATACAGGATGCATGAGATGCCAGTGTAATCTCATCGAATGCTTTGTTACTACATAACTTCGATCATTATATGCCTGGCCTCTACTATCACTTGTACCCAACAACAATTGATTGTTTTGGTCATGTTACATGCATTGACTAAACAGGAAGGACTCTGCTCCAGGAGCCACCTGGAAACCTTGCTTGGAAGAGGTTCTAGCTGGAATAGGAAGCCCCCTCACTCCGTAAGAGCAAATGGCAGATGAAAAAAATGAAATCCATGGATGTGGTGTTCTAAAGTCATCATCTTAAGAGATCAATTAATGAGGTGTCCTCCCAGGTACTTACATAGGACTTTGTATATAATAGCCGCCCACATTTTTCATTGGGTTAAAGTTATTACCTTGACAAGACAAATCAAAATAGTTTCCTTATAATTAATATTTATATAACTGGCAATTAATCCTAGTATAAGTAGGATTCCTATTAATATTTCAATAAGATATAATTGTCTAATGTCAAAAATCATGGATAGTCATTTACTCTAAACCAAAGTTAAATTAATCCAACTTTTGAAGGTAACATGATTCTGAAAAAGTATGTATTTTTAATTAATGGTAAGACAGTTTCTCACAAATTCAATGAATTAGATTAAATCATTCACAATATATAAAACCTCACATCTTTCATATACATAGAAATGAGAGGGCTTTGGAAATATACCTGGAACTTTATTTTAACTTAATACTGTATAAAATCAGTAACCTCTGCTTTTTAGACATAGAAAAGCTAAAGTGAAATTGCTTGAAGCATAAGAAATTGACAAAACATTAATGAAGTTTTCAGCATTCATACCTTGTCTTTTCTGAACTGAAAATCAGGCTCAATTTGGAATGCAGTGGGTCCATTAGGAAGATAACTTCTACTCTTTTGCTGGAAATATAACTTTTTATCTGCGTGCAAATTGCTTTTGATTCTGGTAACAACCATGTATTGATCATGTCATGTGATGGGATGTCTTTGTAAGGTTGTTTTTGTTATTCTCTCATTTTAGGTATGTGAGTGTATATTTTTCATTGCCCCAAACCATATGCTTATTTATTGATTTTTGGTTAAAGCAAACAATATTTGATATACTCTGATCCAAACTGTCATCAGTAAAAATAATTTACCTAGAGTTTGAGGATAAATGTATTACCAGTAGAGTTGTATCTTCTTTAGATGTTTGGGAAGCTGTGTATATAAAAATATTGCCTGATAACTCCCACACAATAACAATCAGGGTTTAAATATCAAAGTCTGGTGAACTGTACTCAATGTTATTTGAGAATCTAAAGCTCTAAAGAGTTGTCACCTTTAAAAAAAAAAGTAAAATGGAGGTGGATAGACCCTGGGAGGGATTGAACTTTCAATCAAATAATTTCTGATATTGCGTTGAATTGACAGCCCTATAATTCCAGAAATAGACCTGTAACTATGTGGACACTGGAATTATGATCAAAGTGTCACTGAAGATATGAGAAAATAATGATCTTTAAATACATATCTCAATTTCATATGTGTGTGGAAAAATTAAAACAGACCCCAACCTCATGCCATATGCAACAGTACATTTCAGATGAATTGTAGACTTTAAGTTAAGATGATTCTAGAAGGAAATACAGAGAATACCTCCATGATTTCTTGGTTTGTAAATGCAGAATATAATATCTATTTTTAAAAACACATTTATTGATTTGATACATTAAAATTAAGAACATCTGCTAATCATAAGGCACACAAAAAATAAAGAAAAAGCCATTGGAAAAGATTACAGCATATATAACAATTAGTTTCTCAGTAACGTGCTCTATTTGACTATTCCACTTATTTAAGGACTTCATAATACTTGGGCTACACTATGACAAGCATTTGTTACTGGTCTCAGTCTGGTCTTGGCCATCAGAGTTGGAGATTAGATTAGAGAGAAATCACTATGAAATAACCCACGATCTCCGCACTCTATACAATATATGTTTTTGTAAACATATATGCACATATATGTAAACATCCATTAATATCTCTAGCTTTCTATGTAAATCAATCTAGGGAGAGATTTATACCACCTAATAACATCATTAACATCCTGTGCCAACAACTATACAAGTTATATCATTTAAAAGTACCTTTGCAAATATCTAGATAATCAAAAGATGTATTTATGATAATATGCTTTCATGAGCTTTTTTTCACTTGACTTATTAGATATATTGGTTCAATTAATTTCCTCCAAAATATTCTATATTTACAAACATTTCCAGATCACTTATTTAATATATTATATCTATTAGAATACATAAAATATTTTCTATTTTTGTATATAAAATGTATATGAATAAATAACGGTATTGCTTCTCAGAGGTATCTATAAAATGCTCTAGCAACCCAGGGAGCATAAGCAGGAAAAGCAAAAACCAATGTAGCCAGTACAGTTATAGTCAGGGGTTTCAACAAAATCTTGCAAAACAGTCAGTTGTTCACAAGTTATGCTGTACATGCCTGTTGTGGATTAATAGGATGATGGGAGGTGTGGGAAATGGCACGCTGAGCACAGACAGGGTGACAAGAGGAAGAATATGGGGGGAGAAACAGGACGGCTTTCTGTTTAATCTACAAAAGGGTGTGACATCATTCAGATCTAGTGGCTTGAGTTTCTTTTCTTCTTTTTTTTTTTTTGTTTGTTCTTGTTAAGCCCACCCTAGGATATTTTTCCCATTGATTTTCAGAGACAGAGGAAGGGAGGGGGAGAGACACAGAGAGAAACATGGATGTGAGAGAAACACATCCATTGGTTGGCTCCCTCACGCTCTCCAACAGGCCCGGGGATGGAGCCTGCAACCTCGGCACATGCCCTTGACCAGAGTCAAACCTGGGGACCTTCAGTCTACAGACCAATGCTCTATCCTCTAAGCCAAACCAGCCAGGGTCGTTTCTCTTCATCTTCACACTATTAATTTGCCTCTAGCCTGGCTTTCAAGTCTTTTGATCATTGGAATATTTTGAGGCCCTGTAGAATAATAAGCCAGTTGGATATAGCAACTGAAACACAGTCCTTTTTTTCCCCCTGAAACAAACTGTGCTATTTCTCCCCAGGATTAATGCATGTGACTTGGAACATCTAGATAATTTATCCAAGTGAAAAATTAGGGGCTAAATGAACCATGCAGTGTGTTTATGCTACTTAATGTATGAGAAGCTCCGAAGGCAGATCTGCCCGTGTGATTCTGGTAATGAAGCCGTGGGGTTGTCTCGGAACCCAGGCTCCACTATTCATGTCTGTTTCCTCCCACGGCTTCAATATGTCTGAGCTGGGTCAGAACTATGCCATCCTATTTCCTATGCACAATTTTCAATGAGGAATATCAGTTTTTGTACTGGCTGATAATAACACAAATTAAATGCTTTCTTTGGAAGATTAAAATCATCACAGCAGAGATGCACATCTCTCTCTTTGGAGGACTTGTTGTTTGCATAAAGACTTTTCAAAGGAACTTTTTCTCGCTGACATTAATTGTACAAATGCAAATTTAAAACAGCAAGAAGAAAGGTTCAAAAACCATGCTATGAATTTGAGCAATTCACTCACTAAATTGTACTAATTCTGGGGAAAATTGGTGATGAGATGACCGATGGACACAGACAACAGGGGGATGACAGCATGAGTCGTGAGGGTTATGGGGGGATGAGGTCACATATGTAATACCTTAATCAATAAAGAAATTAAAGAATGAAAAGAATAAAAAGAATTTTATGCCCAGCCAGCATGGCTCAATGGTTGAGCATCGACCTGTGAACCAGGAGGTCACAGTTAGATTCCAAGTCAGGGGATATGCCTTGGTTGTGGGCTCGATTCCCAGTGTGGGGCGTGCAGGAGACAGCTGATCAATGATTCTCTCTCATCATTGATGTTTCTCTCTCCCTCTCCCTTCCTCTCTGACATCAATAAAAATACTTAAAGAAAGAATTTTAATATGTATTATCTAATATAGCATTTAAAATAAGAAAAACAGAAGTCTTTTTAAAAATTAGAAGGAAAAGAACTAGCCAACTGTTACTATGGGTAAAAATAACTAATGTCATTTTCATTGAAAATTAAAATCTCTCTTTTGCATTAATTCTATCATGTGATTTCTCTCAGAATAACAAGCCAGAATTTGACCTCTTTTGAGCTTTTATTCAGTTTCCTTCTATTACTTTTCATTTCAAATGGCTTCCTTGCTGTTTCCTCCCATATGGCAAATGCAGGTATGTGAACCCGAGCGCGCGCACACACACACACACACACACACACACACACACAGTAGTTTTGTCTTTTTAATCAAGAGCAGCGTATAAACTGGAGGCAGAGCTAGAATTAATGCCTTCACCTTGCTGGTTTTATGTGAAGATTTCAGATCCTGATTACTCTATTTGATATAGCTACAGTCCCATTATTATTTATTATTTAATTCTTGTGATGAACTTGAATCATATGCAGGCTATGATGCAGAAGTCAATATGTGCTTGAAGACTGTAATTGAAATAGCGAGCCCTGTTTTCACTTGATGAGGGTAGTTAAATGCAGCATTCTATTTTATGTTTTAATTTTCTTTGTATCAAGTGTGTGTTAGCGAATGCCTGCCGTCTCCTTGGAAATGGTATTTTCTGTCTTTGAATGAAGTTTTAATAATATATTCAAGGATTAATTCTCTGTTCTGCAAAAAGTATTACTTTCTCTAAATATATTAAACTTTGGGGAGTTGGATTCTTATATCTGGGTCATGAACTGTCTCATCTTTGCAGATAACACTTCCCCGGGGCTTTGGGCTTTTATAGGAATGTCCTGGCCACTTTAATCATCACGGAGTCCCAAGATCAACAAAAAAGTGTCACATCCTCACCGAGATTCCTTGGCGGTCGATAAAACACACATTCTAATTTTTCTCTTCTATTAATGCTTACGAATACTTCACTAGAAGATGAATTGTGGCATAATTCTGTAACATAGCTGTAATCAGTACATAAAAGGGGGGGGCGATAATGCTTATGAAAATTCCGTTGCTTGTTTAATCCAAGTCCTGCATAACTACATTCCATTCCATGTTACTGTGAAGGAAATGCTAAATTTCTGACCCCATCAGCTATTGAATTTTATGAAGCAAAGGCCCCTGATCCACCTATGGGAGTTCAACAATAGCCCAGATTTGGGAACATTTGCATTCCCTTTGAAGAGGCTTAGTGTCAAATTACTAAGCTTAGGCCTGGCCAGAGTGGCTCAGTGGTTGAGCATCAACCTATGAACCAAGAGGTCATGGCTCGATTCCCGGTCAGGGCACAGGCCCAGGTTGCTGACTCTATTCCCATTGTGGGGCATGCAAAAGACAGCTGGTCAATGATTCTCTCTCATCATTGATATCTCTATCTCTCTCTCCCTCTCCTTTTCTCTCTGAAATCAATAAAAACCAATTTTTTTAAAAAATGCTCTAGATTCCAGTACCGTCATAGGTTATTGAACTGCTACCGTCCTTTGACTTCTCTTGGGAAAAAACTATTGGAACTGACAGTTATGAAAAGTGCAACCAAATGTTAGGCATTACATTGAGAGCAGGTGTAGATGCATCTTCTCTCTTAAAATAACTCAAGAGCAGCCACGCTTGGAAAAATAATGTCTCCATGGAGCCAGAAAAGCATAAGCTTTCTATGACAAATATCTGTTTATTAACTTTAACCATTGACTACCAGAGTTTGCTGAAAAAAAATATACATTTCATTTAACAATTTCCAATGCAGCCCAGTTTTGATTTCTTTTGCAATTGCAGTTAAGTAGAAAATTATCTGTTTAAATTGGAAAAATGAAACTCAATACGTAGAACCAGTTCCTTTTAGATGGAGTGTTAATTCCCAATTATTACTGTACTTAACTTTCAAGTAGAAGTTTGTAGTGATATAGCTATGAGTATAATCCCCTCTTTGATGCCTGAGACACTTGGAAATTTACCTGATATTCTTCACTCATTGATCTTTAAATAGAGTAAAATAGATATTCATCTGAATATTTTATTAGTTAAATAATAGAATGCCTTGTGACATACCAAATACATAGTTGGTCGTAATAAACATTTTTTTCTTTACATCCCCACATCCAACAGTTTTCATTGCCTTTCTCTTTCACTAAAAGATGTCAGTGTTTTGTTTGGTTTTGTATATTTATTTATTTTGTTTATTCATTGATATAGTTTCTACACATTATAGATTTCTATGGTTTTGTTGGTGTTTTATCAAAGAAAAAGGAAGGAGTAAGTGGCTTAAACTATTTACAGAGTATTTTGAAGGATAACATTTCTCTAAAATGAATATGACACAGAATACTCTACAAAGATATGCCCACAAACTCTTATAAGCAGCTAGTTCCTATTGACTTAAAATTATTGGTGTCATTTTTATACACATTAGGCCTATCAGAATTTCTGAAAATGTTTAACTTACTTTGTTTCTTGAAGGGGAAGAAATGTAAAATTTAGGAGCAAAGTATTGCTGTTTTCTATAGTATTGCTGTTTTCTATGTGAAGTCATATGTGACCTTTAGAGATTTGTGGTGAGGGTTAAAAAAAACACACAAAAAGAATAAATGTGCATTATTAGAATAGGTGACCAATGTTATAGAAATGGGAAAGCCTTCTGTTTTCCACCAAATGCATTTATTTCTTTTTCATTTTTACTGATCTGTGCATGACGCATTGCTTTCCCATTGTTTGAGCTTTGTTTCTTTAAAAAGATTGTTCTTACACTTTTTGAGTTCAAGACAAACTTTCACGTTTAAGAAATAGCATATTTGAGAGGATTAAGATAACTGTTCCAATAATAAATGATCACTAATAATTTTGATGTACTCGCTAGTAAGGTAAAATAATATTTTATGATGTCTAGGAACACTAATCATATTTAATTATGATTGCCAAATAATTAAATTAATTATATTTACTAGGTCTTACTTCAATACTGATTTGCTAATACTTTTATAATTGGACTCTTTTCTGAAAAGAATCAAGATTTTTTTATACACCCATAAAATGCATTGTTTCATTGGAATAACCTAAAATTAATTACAGCCTTCTACTTGGTGTAAATTATACCATCGATATGACTCATCTCAGGTCAACTCAGCACCATGTTTCCTAATGCCGCTGTCCTTGTAAGATAATCAGATTGAATAAAAACAAATAAAACCTGACCATATACCTAAGACTCTCTTTAGTTTGCTCCACTGGCCCCTTTTCTTTCTAATGAATTCATAAGGAAAACAATCTAAAATCAACTTAAAGGTAGTAGACATATCCCCCAAAAAGCACAATAAAAAATAGGATCCCTTTCTGCAAAGTGCATATTGGGTTAAAAATTGCAAATCACTTTAAATTTTATAACATGTACTGTTTCCATATAAACTATTTGCCAAAGTAACACAAGATATTGAAATCAACCATTTTAATATCTTGAAGGCACTTTTTTTATTTTTTACAGCCATCGCCAGAGAACAAACATTGACAGATAGATCCATGTTGTCATATCCCACTATCCTCTGCTTCTACATTCATGCAGACTAATAAACTCCCATTCTCTTCAAGAAGCAAATGAGATCACAGTACTGTACTTGGTCCCTGGAGTGACCGGGGTTTGAAACCATTTCTTCTTATTTTAGAATATTAAAATAGAAGTCTCTACTCCATTTGCTACTAGCAATAGCATGACATTCTGAACCACCTTGACGTTAGGAAAAATACACACAAAACAGTTTGAATTCTATTTGATAGTATTTCATCTTCAGTATAAAATAGTGCACCATGGATTATATTGTTGAAGTTATTTTTTAAAAGGAAGAAAGCAAATACATTGTGGCATAAAGTGCACGGCTATGTTTTAAGAGTCTAACCTGCCAGATCAGCTTCCCTGAAGTGGCTGCTTTTTAATTTTCTATAACCTTTCTCAGGTCAGATATCCCAGGAAGAGAGAATAGAACCATTTCCACAGACAGCAGTGGGTGAGATGGAGCAATAGCTTCACTACTTTAGTCCCCTGCCCATAAACCTGGAAAAGCGGACCTCCATGCATAATCATGTTGGCTGATAAAGAGAATTATGATCTTTAAAAATATTATTCAATGATCAAACATGATTCATATTTGCATTAGTTGCCCAGTAACACATATGGAAATTGGGGTTCAAATGCAAAATACCTACTGCATTTGAAATAATAGTTTAACATCTCTACTGAGTTTTCCAATTTGAATAGTAGTGTTAGTATATATTACCACGTAAGTCAGTGTGAAAGTCTCAGAAAGATTAAGTAACTTGCCCAAAGAATCACAATCAGTGCAATACGTACAATTTGAAACCCTCTTCTGGTTTATATTCCCATGATTTCTTTTAATAGGTAAAACAATTAAGTCAAAACAATAATAGCATATCCATAAAAATACTACAAACCTAGCTAAATGACATGACAATTATTTTAAATGTCTTGATATTTATGTTTTAGTATAGTTTACAAAAGGGATAGTCATGTGAAAGATAACAGGATATAACATTTAATTTGAATTTAGGGGGATAGTATCTGGAGTCCTGAAACTTTGGTCTAGGAAAAGCTCGGGATCAAATCACATTTTTGGAATTTTCCTTATTTAACACCCTCTATGAATGAAAAGCACACTAATTCTGTATATGATTTAAATTTTGGAGGTCTCATTTATTAACTTTAATTAACTTGACCCTGTGGAACATGCAGATATATTGTCATATAACAGAATACTTATTCAAAAATTTTAACAGATTCATTCCCCTCCCCCAAGGTAGAAAAAAAGTAAAATCTTTAAACTAAAACAAAATGGAAAAAAAAAACTCAGGAAAATTTAATCAGGTATGTAATCTTGAATTAAGAGAACTTGACACCATATTTCTGAGGGGCTTCGTATTTGCATTAGTTGCCCAGTAATACATTGTAGTTAAATATATGTAATGAGACCTTAACATTTGTGAGACACAGATTTCAAATTTCTCTGGTCGTTTGTCTTTCAAGCCTTATTTATATTTGAAGCACTTATTGATATTAAATATTAACCTATCGGTTTTTATCTGCCAAACCTGAGCTTATAATTCATTTAAATGAAAATCGGTGTATAATGTATATTCCTTTGCTGTCTTTCAGAAATCAGTAATTATATGTGAGGATATCGTTTTTAGTTTCGGTATCATTAAATATCCAGGAGACTAGAACCTTTAAGTGTAATAGATTGTGTGGTCTCAATTTCATATTCTTTGGTGGATTTGTTAAAAGGCTGTAGATATTATTCAGTTCAGATGCTTTCGGAGAATCTCATAGATGCTATCTTGGGAGAATAGTAGCTCTGAGTAGCCACATCGAGCAGTTGGTGGAGAAAGCATTAATAGAAATGAATGGGATCTCCCAAGAAAAAGAAGTATTATAGAATACCAGGAGATCCTGCTTTGTCATAGTGTCCTGGGAAGACGGCTCTATACACGAATGGTCCACAATAATGAGATCATGCACTTACTGAATTAGGGCGAGCGTGACTCTATAAAAGAAATGAATCATATCCTATAAGAACATGCACCTAAAGTTGGAAAATCAATCCAAAACTTTCTTACACTAATTCAAGGAAGAAATCCATGTGGTGCACTTTTCTTCTATTTTTATTCTAAGATTTGCTTAAAACTCTTTCTGATATAAACGATGCTATGTCTAGTCTACAAATGTTATATAGGTCTACCTCTTTGAGTATCAGTTGGTTATATCATTTTACATAGGATTTAAAATATTGAGAACTGTAAATTATATAGCTATGTCTTGTGTGTGAACAGAAACAAAGTGTTCCTAAAATGAATTTCATTCTTAGATTCATTTCCTTGCAAATTAAAGGAAATATTTTATAGTACTTTTCTCATCCTAATATCTGTGAAACTTGACCAAGTACAGATGTTGACTCGATGACTACAGAACCTTATGTTTTTTAAAAAAATATTCAGACATCTGTATAAAAGTCAGTTATTATTTTTATTCTAATCATTCTATTTCAGTATAAGACTAGGTCCACGTTCTGTGCTCAGCTTACTATAGCACCTTGAGCCACGGGATAAAATTTGTAACCCCTAATTCTATTACATTTTGATAAAATAAAGAACTTCTTATCAATATCTGGGATTAGTTATGTAAGCTTTACTTTTTTTTCCCAAAGACGTATTTGATAGAATTAATGCATAGTATAATACATCATTAATATTTTACCAGTGCTTGAATTGAAAAGTAAAAGTCATTACATTGTTAAATATTGTTTTAGTAAGTATGATTAACTGACAGCTTGCCATTTAGTAATTACAGGAATAACAACAAAATTCTTGCAGAAAATTCCATCTTGGACTTTCAACTATAATCATTCCTGTAGTTAAATAGGCTCTACTACCTCTCCCTGAACTGAAATAGGAACTCACTAATGAGAAGTTTGCAGTGATTAATTAGAAACCTGTTGCAGAACATCTTTTGAAGTTGGCTAAATTAGGCTTTTCATTTTTCCCCCCAGATAGAGTTTTATACTAATTGGCACCTTTTTTTTCATATTCGATGTCAATTTGTGGTTTGGGAAGTTACTTTTCTCTTTGCTATCATTCAAGTTCATAGATGATAAGAAAAAGTACAGTTTGATATTTTTTTTCTTTTCTGAGAAATAGAGCAACTTAAGCTAAAGTTGCATGAATTTGGCAGAATATCTGAGAGCACAGAAAGGCCAGCTCTCCGTGGGAACTGCATGAGTCATTCACTGGAACAGGGTCTTTGGAGAGAAAAGTGAAAAAGCTGAAGAAATATTGTGACCAGCAAATCAATCAACCATTCAACAATATATCTCTCTCAACTCTCTATATTGATAGCCATATACTTACTAATTAGAGGAATTTCAGTTTAATTTCTCATCACTAGTCTTAAATAACCTAGCCCTAACTGGTTTGGCTCAGCGGATAGAGCGTCAGCCTGTGGACTGAAGGGTCCCAGGTTTGATTCTGGTCAAAGGCATGTACCTTGGTTGTGGGCACATCCCCAGTAGAGGGTGTGCAGGAGGCAGCTGGTAGATGTTTCTCTCTCATCGATGTTTCTCTCTATCCCCCTCCCTTCCTCTCTGTAAAAAATCAATAAAATATATTTAAAACAATAAAAAATTAAACCTAAAGCATCCACAGAACCTGCTTGAGCCTCAACACGGACCCCACTTGTCATAACGACATGTACTAACCAGTAAGCGTGGCTATAAATAGTCCCTGGAATCTTCTGCCAGTTAATGTACTAGCTAAAAGCGCCTTGGCCGATAAATCATGCTAAAATATGATCAAGAAGGCTGGTGTATTCTCCGGGATGCTAGTGGGAAAGAAATATGAGAACAACCTCAGGAAAAAGGGACCCAGGCCAGGCTATTGAGTGCTGACTTGATAAAGCTGTCTGTAACATCGAGAGCAGAGCAACACGGGAATGGCATAGTGGAAGGAAGGGAAGCCTGGGAACCTTGCATTTAACGCATTTCTAGCTACATTGTTGATCACAAGCTGTTTATTACAAGAATGATGGAGATTGATCATATGGGACACCATTTAGGTAGGTGACATATCGCGCTGGGGATAGTGAAAAATTGATTGCATCATAAGAATACATGTCCTAACCGGTTTGGCTCAGTGGATAGAGCGTCAGCCTGTGGGCTCAAGGGTCCCAGGTTCGATACTGGTCAAGGGCATGTACCTTGGTTGCGGGCACATCCCCAGTGGGGAGTGTGCAGGAGGCAGCTGATCGATGTTTCTCTCTCATCGATGTTTCTAACTCTCTATCCCTCTCCCTTCCTCTCTGTAAAAAAATCAATAAAATGTATTTAAAAAAAAAAAAAAGAATACACGTACCTGGAAGGAGAAAACAAAACAAATCAATTCAGAGGCCTTTACACATTTTTGTTGTTGTTGTTGTTGTTAATCCTCACTCAAGGATATTTTTGATTTTTAGAGAGAGTGGAAGGGAGAGGGAGAGACAGAGAGAAACATCTATGTGAGAGAGACACATCGATTGGTTGCCTCTTGCACACACCCTGACCAGGGCCTGGGAACCTGCAACCAAGGTACACAGGCCTTGACCGGAATCAAACCCGGGACCCTTCAGTCCATGGGCCAGTGCTCTATCCACTGAGCCAAACCAGCTAGGGTTACTTTACACATTTTTTCTGGATAATTAATGCTACCATCAATAAAACAATTGGACTTTGAAATAATGTGGACAAAGCCAACTCTTGAGAAACATTAACTGTGGCTGCAAGATTTTAAGACACCCATGTAACTTGGTTCATTCACTTAAGAGAGCAGTAAATGACTAACATTTTTGTAATAAGGGGAAAAAATACATAAACCAGCTAACTAAACTTCAAACTTTTTAACTAAGATGCTGGACCTTTTCCCCATTTATTTGAAATGAAAACCAGGTATTGAACTAGGTTTTAAAAGAAAGTTGAATTAAATCACAATTTGTTTCTTAAAAAATAGGATTAGCGCATTGAATATCTTGAATTAATACGAAGTGCAAGAAAAAGACACGAAGAACCTTTCTCTCATTCCACTCCACCTGGGCCCTTAAGTTAATTTTCCTCCAGAAGTCACCTTAGACCAAATGAAAATAAAATTCTTTCATTTAGGAAATCCCCACCTCGTTAACAGTGTGAGACTATAAATTTAAAGTGCTTTTGACGGGGAAAACTTTATCTCAAGAAAATGGTTTAATTTCCCCGAGCATGAAATATTCCCCCCCAAGGAACGTGTCTATTAATGGCAGGCTATGATTAATTAATTGGTTCTGGGAACTATTACACCGTATTAGTCACTTTCATATTAGTGTTCCCAAGAGTGGCAAATAAATAAGACAGTGATTGCACTTCTGCTGGACCAGCTATTTCCTGCCAAGGCATTCTGCTGATGTACAGGGTCTGTGTAATTTCCACAGTCTACTTCTTGCCCGATTTAGTTCAAGCTTTGTTAGCTGAATGCTTAAAAATGACTCATGTCCTAGCGGGAAATCTTTTCCTCTCATTACTTCTGTGTGATATTATAGACAACAGTGTCCCGTGGGGTCTCGACAGTTGATCCCAGCCCGGTGATTTACAGTGACACGGTAGAGCTATTGCCAATGGGGGGTTGCCAAAGGGTAAGTTGCTTCAATGTCAATTTCAACCCAGCAGCGATTTCTGTTTCATCTCTAGTCAGGTAACTGCTGTCAAATTAAAGAGGTATTCAAAACTCACCGCACAGTTTTGCTTTTCATTATTGGTACATCTGCAATTTGATTGGTGTGATGTGTTTTTCTTGCATGATTGAATAGCAATGGTAGGAGATGGACATTTATAGGAAATTTATTCAACTAGAATGGCTTTTCATTTTTACATGTCAACCACATGAATGCATATTGCAATGATATTTAGGGAAGATTAAAAACAGTTTAGGTAACAGTATTTTAACTGAAGTAAAATTGTTTTCTTAAAATATTAAAGTGCGTAGCTTTCATTAATAGCATATGCGCATGAAAATGTTGAACTAGGTAAACATGATAACTTTACTAAGAATAACCATATGTGTTAGCCATTTCACTCACATGATTTAATTCAAACATCTTAATGACCTGTGAGTAAACCGTGTACTATTATGTGAAGTAACTGACCCTCAGAGATGCAAATATCTTTCAATAGTTCCAATCCTGCTAATTTTGTTTAGTTAAGCAAAGTAGGGTAAAAAATTTTGAATTACTACTTTAAAAAGGAATTTCAGATTAAATGATATATCTATTCAAAAAATCCCAAATAGGAAAACTCCAAAGGTAATTGGAACATTAATGTATATAATTAATAAAAATAATATAATTAACCTATATATAAATAGATGTGTTGGAATAAATTAAGTTGCTTAATTTATGTAGATAAAATGTATACATTTTGGGGAAACTACATATTTGTTTCCCAACTCTTCTTCTCAGGTATGGATTTTAACTATCACCTGTGTAGCTATGCATTTTTTTTCATGCAACCAAAAATTATGATTCTTAAATGGTAAAGAGGAACATTAATTTTAATTTACCTTCTTACATGGTAAAATTTAAAAAAAATAGATTTATAAATGGTGGGTCATAATCCTAATATGAATAAAAATAAATACATTACAAAGTATCCTATGAAATGTATTTTTAAATCAAACCCACTCACGCTTATATGACTACAAAGGTCTCATTTACAGTCAAAATCCTTTCTTTCACAATTATATTCAGATTCTATTCAAATATCTTTGAAAGATAAACATGGTGGTTGTCACAATTTCACATGAAAAATTAATGCAAATTTTTAAAAGACTATTTTTTAAAGTACTAGCTTCCAGAATACTGATTTATATTCAAAATGTTAAAAAAGTCTTTATTATGTTCTTTAATCTGTTGAAATTTCTACAGCCTGCATATATTTTTGTTTATTGAGTTGATAAATCACATAGCACAGAAAAAGATAAAAGTATTTTCCTTTTAGTTTAGAATTGAAGTCAGAATTTCCATTGGATGTAACCAAATTGGAAAGCAAGTTTATACAACTGCTTCTAAAGGGACTTTATAAATACCCGAGTCCCAACAGGTGGATAGTGTAGGCGGTATCACAAAGTTACTATGTGACTTTGGACCAATAAAAATGTGTTGCTTCACCCTGGCTGGTGTGGCTCAATTGGGTGGATATTGTCCCATGCACCCCTAAGGTTGCTGCTTGGATTCCCAGTCAGGGCACACGGCCCAGTTCCTGGCTTGATCACCAATAGGGGGCGTGCAGGAGGCAGCCGATCAATGATTGTTCTCACATAGATGTTTCTCTCCCTCTCTCCCTTTCCTACCTCTCTCTCTCTAAAAGTCATCAATAGTAACAGTACTTTAATAAATGTTATCTCTTATCCACATAATATATCAAGTTGGGATAATAATGCCTCTGGCACTTAACTGCAGACACTCAACTCACAAACTGAAGGAGATAGGATAGAAAAGAAAGAATAGCAGAGGGGAGAAAATAGGAAATAGCAGTTGTAGTATGTCGGGAATATTGATATTTTTTAAAATGTCTAGAGAGGATTTAATTCACTCAATGAAAGTAATTAAGACTAATTAATTCATTTTCTTTGAAAAATAGTATGCTATCCTGTCTAAAGTTAGTCCTCTTCCAAATCAAATGTTAAAAGATTAAATACCCATTAAAGATAAATCTCTCACTACAATTACCCATAAACCACAATGAGTCTACAAAGATCATTGTGGCTGCTCTGAATATGTAAGTTCCTGGAGACAAAAAACATTTAACAGGAAAGTTAAGATATGTTTGAAACTAACCAATGCTCCAAAACTTATGTTCTCTTAAATGTCTTTGTCTGCTATATTTATTACTGTTCTCAAAACTGTGTTTATTGTTCTGAAAATAAATGAAGGGTGTTGACATCTGGCACTTTTCTCACCAGGCCTGCTGTTGGATTGAACAGTTATAATAAATGAGTTGGAAGAACTTGTCAAATTTACTAAAATGTGCTAGTTTCAACAAAGTGTCAAAATGTGAGATAGTCACTACCCTTTCACGAGTTTAAAATAGGAATGTTCAGAATATTTAAAAAGTTAGACTTTTGGTAAGTTAAGATACAAAGCTTGCTGCATTCAAAGACACAAAAAATGATTCTTCAATGACTTGTGACGAAGGATAAGGGAGCACTTCAAGATGGGAGGATGACTTTGCTAAGATGTACAATCTGACCTTTTCCTTCTGGATGAGTTTACTCTCACACTATCACTTTAGGGAACTGTGATGACAATCCCACTTAACTTTCCTGAAAATTCTTTTTAGCAAAATGGAAAAACACAGGCAGAGCTATCATTAAATTTGGTGTATGCAGACCTACAGGCATAATTTACGCAAAGACTATTGATTACTGTTTTAATGGCATCCTGGAGGAAAAGTTCTTATCTGCATGCAGCAGGCCAAATAGTTATTTAGCCAACTCGATTGATGTTTTTTCCAGTGATGTTGATAATGATGTACAAGGATGTTGTAGACTTGGCGATAAATGATACTCGGCAATAGAGCATAGACACTATTCAAAGTAAACAATGTTTATAAAATCCTAAATGAGATGGGTTCAATTTACTGTAGTTACTGTAGATTCTGCAGTTAACGAGAGAGAGAGAGAGAGAGAGAGAGAGAGAGAGAGAGAGAGAGAGAATGGATTAAGTGTAGGCTATCTAACAAAAGTAAAGAGGAAGCAAAATAGATGAAAGGAGGAGGGGAAATAGTCCAAAATTGCAATAGAGTTAGTCTGAACAGACATAAGAATGATAATCAGAAAACATGGGTGTATCCACAGGGAATCTGTGTCCCTTATTCTTACATGGATTTACTCTCAGATTCATTTTGCAAGCATTTGAGTTTTGCATTTAGTGATTTTATTTTCTTTGTTATTCTCTTTTTTAATATGAGGATTTAATGCTACAAATTTCTTTTTATTTAACACGGTCAGTGTGCCACACAACTTTTTATATATGTAGTGTTTCCTTTTTCCACTAGTTCTAAGTAGATTTTTATTCATATTATGATTTCTTCTTTGACCCATTAATTATTGTCTGTGTGTTTTAAATTTCCAGATATAGGAGTTGCCATTTTCTGTATTAATTTTCCCTTTAATTGAGCTACATTTAGAGAAATACATTGTGTAATACGTATTATTTGAATATTAGGGGTTGTGCTCAGTTACTAATTATAGGAAATATATATGTATATATGTAAGCTATTTGCAACAAAGATTGTTGCAAATAGCTTACATATAAGTCATTTCATTGTGTCAGAACCATGAGAATATTAGTACAGTCCTCACATCTGTGGCACATCACACAGTATAGGTTGCTGAAAGTGAGATGAGATTGTAGAGAAGAGTGCTTTTAAAATAACTTCTGCCAGTTCCAGGGCTGAATTGTAATAAGGTCCTCAGCCTTTTCTCTCTTCATAAAAATTAAAGCAACTTCTGCTGAGACTTCTTGTGTAAAGATGGGACAGAAATATATGCAAAACAGGCCTCTCCCGCTGAGAAAATATCCATCTTGCCTACGCTAATTTTCCCCATCACTAGGAGAGGGAGTGTGGGCCATAAATCAAAATCAGCATCCTCTCAGGTGGAACGGACATGCTCCAGCGAAGCCGACATGGACTGAAAACTTGGCTGTACAGAAGGCAGCACAGGCAATAATAAACCTTGAGGAAAAAATTAAATATAAAATAAAACCACCGAAGAACTGAACAGCAGCACTGCCATTGATTTTAATATCCACCTACTGTGTCAAATGCCTTCCCTCCCGCCCCCAAATTCTGGCTGCTGCCTCCTATTGGCTGAACTGAGCTGGAACCCAAGGGCTCATGGGAAATAGTGTTGCAGGCTCTGAGGTCAGCTTGGCAGGGTGCAGAACAGATGAGGGCAGGAGTTACTGTAGATTCTGCAGTTAACGAGAGAGAGAGAGAGAAGAGGGAGAGAGAGAGAGAGAATGGATTAAGTGTAGGCTATCTATCAAAAGTAAAGAGGAAGCAAAATAGATGAAAGGAGGAGGGGAAATAGTCCAAAATTGCAGTAGAGTTAGTCTGAACAGACATAAGAATGATAATCAGAAAACATGGGTGTATCCACAGGGGATCTAAGTCCCTTACTTGGAAGACACGAGCACACATATAAAGACCGAATTTTGGTTATTGAACTGTCATAGAGGTTGTTCTAGAACATTAGTATGTCATGGTAGTTAGCAATGGCTAATTCCCAACTGAGGGTCTGAATAAATTATCAATTATACTTTATAGTCTAAAGAAGAAGAAAAAATACATTCTTTACAGGAATTAAGACTAAGTTCTAATTCCAGTAAGGAAGTTCTAACTAGAAATATCACATTGGAAAGCTGAATATAATTTCTTAACTTTTAAATTAAATATTATGTGTTTTCTTATGCTCATTAAAAAAGGTTTATGATAAATCTGATATATTGTGTCAAAGTGTATAAATGAATTAAAATAAACTTAAGTTGAAATAGAGTATAAATATCCTATATTCACTATACTATATAGTGCAGAATATTTACATATAAGACTTTGATAAGTTATTTTAAATTAAAATTACTCTTTTGAATCTAGGCATTAAAATAAATACATAGATCTCTTCTTTATCCCCTTCCCATCCATCCTGAACTTAACAACCAATCTCATTTTTGCCCTAAAATCACATTTTTCTTACTGTTCTTCTTCCCTTCAAAATATTCCATGAATCCTTAGAGCCAAAGAAAATATAAAATAGTTCAACCTTGAATTCTAGGCATTAGAAAGTGCCTTCTTCCCATTATTCTCCCACCTAGAGAATGTACTTCAGTGAAACTATGCTGTTTTATACATAAATCTTACACTGCATTTTCCACTACTGCTCTTTCATCACACCATTACCCTTTAATATAAAACTGCTTTTCTCCCCACATTTTTCCCTCTCTAAATTCTACCCTACCCTTCAAGCTCTAGCTAGCTTCAATCTTGCTTATTCCAAAAACCCATTTTTAAGCACTCCAGACAAAAGTGTTATTGTTTCTACCCTAAATGCCTATGTAATTCAACATCTGTCTACACTTATGAATGTATTATTCACTAGTCCATAAAACTGTGAAAGGCACTTTATATGTTTAGTTTTCTGGATTGATTTTAGAGACCACTTTGTGCCAACCTGGCTCTTAGATAGTGGCTTCCTAGCTTTGGGTATATACTTGATGAATGAAGCTGCAATTTTCCTAACAAGAAAAGTGGGAAATAATTGGGAAATTGTCCAAAAAGGAGTTAATTCCTGGGATTACAAATGCTTCGTTTTCCTCCTAGGTAGAGTCGACCTGATTGCGAGAGGGCACAGGCCTGTCCGAGGGACCCCACTGGTGCACGAATTGGTGCACAGGGTCTCTAGTATATAAATAATTTTCATTCCGGTTTCTCCTCTATTTAATGGTTTGACACTCATTGAGCATAGGTGTGCTTGTCACTGCCCACAACTCCATGGATAAGCTTCGTTTCTATGCATTGAGCTTGAAATTTTCATAATAAAATTAGGACCAAAAAAAGGCATGAATGACTCATGTCAAAATGAAATCTTGATCATCACTGTGTTTCTTTTCATTCTATTTGTTCTCTAGTTTTGATTCTCTTTTCGCAGGTCTGAACAACTAGCATGACTTCCAAATTACTTTCCCTACCAATACCTTTTCCACTACACTTGCTGTCCCCAGCAAAATCATCCTATCTAATAAAGAGGGAATATGCTAATTGACCCTCACACCATCGCAAAAAGATGGTGGCACCCACACCCAATAAGGAGGGAATATGCTAATTGGCTGACCCGCTCTCAAAATGGCAGCATCCACAGCCAATAAGGAGGGAATATGCTAATTGACTGCCACACCCTCAAAGATGGCGGCACTCACAGCCACAAGATGGCGGTGCCCAGTCCCCTCAGCCCCACTGGGGCGGCAGGCACGCTGGGCTTGCCCCCAGGCGGGCCCAGCCACTCCATGTGCCTGTCTCTGGAGTCCCTCAGTCCACTCAGCCCCCCAGCCGCCCAGGGCCAGCCCGAGGCACAGGCAAGCCTTGGATGGCAGGTGCCTAGCCGCCCAAGGCTCAGGTAACCAGGGCCAGCTGAGGCTTGCGCTGCTGGCAGTGGCAGCAGCAGAGGTGTGATGGGGCGTCGCCTTCCCCTGATCGCTTGGTCACCTCTGACCCCTGGTGCACCAGTGGGGTCCTTTGGCCTGGCCTGTGGGGATCGGGCTGAAACTGGCCCGGTGCATGGATTCTTGGACCGGTGGGGTCCCTCAGCCTTGCCTGAGGGGATCAGGCCAGAACCGGCAATCTGACATCTCCTGAAGGGTCCCAGATTGTGAGAGGGCACAGGCCTGGCCGAGGGACCCCACTGGTGCACAAATTGGTGCACAGGGCCTCTAGTATATAAATAATTTTCATTCCGGTTTCTCTTCTATTTAAAAACATTAAATACTTTCCAATAGCTGCTACATGTGTTTATTATAGATACTTTCTGGATATTTATGCCACCATCAGTCCAAATAAATCCCCACTCACTTCTTGACCCATCCATGCTTCTTTTGTCCCCTCAGAATGTGGACTGAGAACATTGGTAGTAGCTCAGGAATGTGCCAAACTCACACCAAGCCCATGAGATCTGCCTCAACAAAACAGCAGTCCCATGAGTATTTGCTTTTTGATCCCCTCTCTCTTTCTCTCATTTCTGGACTATGTTCTTAGTTTTGTCTCTATTTTATAAGCTACTTCCATTTTGTTTTATTTTTAACCTGGGGTTTTTTCTTTAAATTTGGTCATCTATCAAGTTGTATTTCTCTCTCTTTTTTTTCTGTCATATTGACCATCTTTAATAGTCCATCATCTCAACAGATGAAAACCATGTAACGTATAGAGTCTTCAGGTCTCTGAAAATTGATTCCTTGCTTAGCTTTCCAGATACAGCTTGGAAATCTCCCATACTTGAAATGTAAATTCTGTTCTCGCAAGTTATTTGTTCAACAAATACTTTTTTAAATATATTTTATTGATTTCAAAGAAGAAGGGCGAGGGAGAGAGAGATAGAAACAGCAATGATGAGAGAGAATCATTGATTAGCTGCCTCCTGCACGCCCCCCACTGGGGATGGAGCCTGCAACCTGGGCATGTGCCCAGATGGGGAATCAAACTGTGACCTCCTGGTTCTTAGGTCAATGTTCAACCGCTGAGCCATGCCAGCTGGGCTCAACAAATAATTTTGAGCATTCCCATGTGCCAGTTATTCTACTAGGGGGTAATTCAATGTAAAAGAATCTTGTCATATAAAACCTCTGCCCAGTCTCTACACACTTTCATCTCTCTATATAGACTCTTCTTGTTTTCCTGCCTACAATTCACCGATATAACTGCTCTTCAGCCTTGTACACTCCATTTAAGGGGTTATGAAAATCTTCTCAAAATAATCTAATTTCCAGAAACAGAGATAAAATAGCAGGAGGTTATTTTTTTTATAATAGCCAATTAGGAATACAGAATAAAGATATGCATAGAAAGAAAATATAATGCAAGTTTATTTGAAACCTTATAGCCTCAAAGGCAAAGTGAGCATATTGAGTGAGGCATTTGAGAAGGGAATAATGAGTACACAGAGTGCTGGGAATGGATATAAATTTAGTTTTGCATCTCACATAGTGAATTGGGTGAAAATAAAGAAATACTGTAATTCAGAAAAGCTAACACTGTCTATGGCAACTAGACAGTGAGGGTCATGGAAACTTTGCCTGTACTATCCAGTCTAAAAATGCAAATTTTATAAAATTGGACTCATATTGGAAAGCGCTAAAGCACCTTAAAATAATATTATACTGTTTATTTTGTCTTCTTTAATCAGGTTTTTACCCTTTTACACTTATCTCACTTTGAATATGTTTCAAACACTCTAATTTCTTAATTTACAGTCCCTTGGCAAGTTTTAAAATCTGTAAAGCATATAATATAATGAATAGAGGCCAAAAACCAGTTTGTTGCTTATAGCACATTAAGTAAAAAAAAAATCCTTTACAAATGTAAATCGTCTTTCAAAAAAATAGGGCAATTTGCATTAAATAGCTCAGTGAAATGAAGACCAACAAGCAGCACTTTCCATTAATAACCATATTAGTGCAGCTTTTAAATTCTCTAAAATATGATGATAATTACCACTATTTTAAGTATGTCCACCTTAATACACAGTTATTGTTCTTTTCATATAGATTTTGTTAAATAGAAAACCTATTTTAATTATAAATAAATGTGATTATTAGCTTTAACTTTGCTGCTAGTTCAGAAAAAATGACTGTGAATTATATATATATGAATAACTGCAAGTGTCCCGTAGGAAGGATGTTTGAGAAGGCCTTTGGTAGAATTACATTTACAGAGTTTTTAATGAGACCTTTATGGTGCTACGATTTGAAATTTGCTAATATACTATCTATATAAATGACTCATCAAAATTAAATATAAATTCATGCCCAGCCAGTGTTCCTCAGTGGTTGACTGTTGACCAAGAACCAGGAGGTCACAGTTCAATTCCCAGTCAGGGCACATGCCTAAGTTGCAGGTTCGATCCCCAGTAGGGAGCATTCAGAAGGCAGTCAATCAATGATTCTCTCTCATCATTGATGTTTCTATCTCTCTTTACTGCTGCCTTCCTCTCTGAAATAAAAAATATATTTTTTTAAACAATTAAATATAAATTCAAAAGTATTACCTCAGAGAATCTGAGCAAATGCAGAACAGGAAGCCCTAGGAATGTGTTTTTGGAGAAAACTGCACAGAGTTTGCTGAGCAGGGAAATGGGAGAGGGGCACAAAGGACCCTGTCGTCCAGAGATACCCAGTTTTACCTCAGATCACCATGGCAACCACGGAGGGACATGCTGAAATTAGCATGTGTATTCCTTATGTTGTATATTCATGTTTAGTTCTACTCACTGGAAAAAAAAAAGTCGGTTTCCCTTTCTGTTTTATTTTAGTTCCATAAGACGGGCAACAATGCATATTTTAGTAGAGGTTGGTTGATTGTGAAATAGTTCCCATAGATCAGCATTTGATTTCTGGTGTGGGCCATTCAATGAATCATTTATTATATCCCGTGCAGGTGTTCATTAGGAGAGCATCATACTCTAGTGGAAAGAACAGCTATTCTCTCAAGATCATTCAAGTGCAAAATTGCATTAGGGACAATGATAAGGGATTAAGTGACCATGAGTGCTATCTTTATGCCTTATGTTCTAAGCAATAGAAATGACCTTTATAGTCCCCATGTTCCCAGCCATAATGGATCGTCCTCTCAAACCGGATCCAGGGTCATCAGCAGAGCCTGAGAGCATCACACACCTGGGCAGAGCCCTCCCCGGCTCTCAATCCTGGTCCACAGTGTTTCTCTTTTCCCAGTCATCATCCTCTTCGCATTCCCAAAAGGACTATTTCAAAACCTCTCCACCACCCGCAGATTTAATCCCATGGCTTTATCTTTGCCCTTAGTTTCTGACCTACACTCCTACTTCATAGAGAAAATTAAAATTCATGAATAGCAGTTTTAATCCCTGAACCTTTAAATCTATCCATTCTGACTTAGGTACTGACATCTTGGTTTATAGACAAAACAACAAAATGTACCTCTTTAGTAACACATTCTCTTGCTTCTTTACAGAACAATTTTTTGCGAGGCTTTTTGTGTAATCATATTCTTTCTTCTCTCTTATTTCTTGTTTGTTACACTACACACTGCCATCAGGAATACAATTCCACCAACCCATTGAGGAGTCTCTCTTGAAGTCCCAAATGACTTCCGTGACGTTCATTTGAAAGAGACATTCAAAGCGTCATGTTGCTGGGCTTTCATCAATACATCGTATGTCTGAGGATTCTCTTCCACTCAAATCAGGGTTGGGGAACCTTTTTCCTGCTCAAGGGCCATTGGGATATTTATAACGTCACTCACTGGCCATACAAAATGATCAACTTAAACATGAGCCTGCTCTATTTGGTCAAACTTTCAATTCACTCACCCCTAATGCCTTGGCAGGGCCAGACCAAATGATGTCAGGGGCCTTATAGGGCCCACAGGCGGAATGTTCCCCACCCCTGACTTAAATGATAACCCATCTTTCTTTTGTGACACTGATCACTGTGATTTTCTCTTCCTTTACTTAATAGTTACCTTCTCTCTTTGTTTCTTCAATGCTCTTATGATTCATATCTCTGCCCCAGGCTCCCCGCTCTCTGAATATGCAAGAGTACCTTAATGTCTCCAGATCCTACTCATTGGCATAATGCCTCCTAGCCTAAGTAAGTGTCATAAAAGTAGTAATGGCGTGCAACCCTGTTACCAAGGCGATGGTAGTATCACATCGTACTCATAGTACCTTGAAATTGTTAATGAGTGCCTGCAGTTAGATGATTAAATTTCAAAATGTGCATCTCTTAGTGCTCTAAGAAAGTGAAATAAAAAAATGAAAAGGTCAATAAAGAAACCTGTGTGACTTAAAACCATCAAGAGGCATAACTTAGAATGTGAGATATGACATAGGTAGAATGGTAACTACATTTTGTGTGTGTATGTGTGTGTGTGCGTGTATACATATCTGTGTATATCAGTCAAACATACTTTCTCTTAAAGGCAGCATATTCTAGGGAAAGACACACACATATACACTCCCTGCCTAAATAATGTGTGACACAATGTGAAATGCGCAATGAATAGAAAGTAACAGAATTAAAAAAGAAGTCATTTTAACTTACTCTAGAGAAATTGGGGAGGGTTTACTGGGTTCATAGTCAAATTTTAATCATTAACATTTATGTTTCTTTTAAATAAATGTACCTTTGACCAAGTAGCATTCTACTTGAGTCTACACCAAGTAATAAGACTTGAACAAATAAAGACAATTGATTTTTTTTAAATTCCCAGGATATAAGTATCAACCCTGCTAACTGAATTGATTAGGAGACGAATAAACGTGAAGCTGACTTTCAGACATCTATGTTGGTGAACCTTTTGACATTGTTCTTCATCACTTACATACAATAGACATTCTCCTCTGTGTCACTTAGTTCTATTATAATCACGGTCCTTTCCTTCCACCGACATTATTCTCACAATGGTGTATTCTGATTCTAATATCTTAATTTCCTTCTTGCTCCTGTGTCACGGTTCCTCCGCACACATTAAATAGAGATATTGAATGTTGAAAGACTTGCATTGGCAAAGACGGTAAAAAGAGCTGTCAGGAAACCATGCTCAGGATTATGTACTAAGCATTAAATTCATATCGTAAAGTTGTATGAGACAGGAACGAACTGAAACCAGGAAGCAGATGGTGAAGTTGGGAGGCAAACACAATACTGTAAGGAAGACATTGTAGCAGCTGATGCAGGCGTGTCTCTGCCATTGGCAGCGGCTGCAGTGTCGCTGTAATTGCCATTTGAATGCTCTGTCGATATGTCGCTCTACAAGGTTTTGCCATCGTTTCCTGGAAAGAAATTTCCTGTAGCAAACACATAGGAAGTGCAACACGCACTCCTGGAACTGGCTGGAGGGGAATTTACACAATAGACTGCGCATGTTCTTGTCTAGGAATCAAGTTCGGGAACATTGCCCTGCTTTGTGAGTTTTATATTTTTAATTTTTTAAATGTATGTGTAGCTTTGCCACAGTGAGTTTTAGTATAGCGAGAAGACTAGGCACTTTCATCAGCATATTAAAATAAAAACTGGTAGTGATATCACCTCATGAAAAACATATTGAAGCCATTTTTCTTCATCTCTAATGTTTTTGAGACTTCGACTACATTCTAATGTAACTTTCACTGCACTGAATGTTTGATATTTAATGATACACAGGATGTAACCACCTCTGCTTCCCTAAGGGAAATAATTTTAGGGGGGGGAGGAGGGCTATAAAAGAAATTATTGAGGGCATATGGGCATAAAAGGAGAGCCGATAAAATTTCCAGGCTCAAGTAGGTACTCAGGGAGAAAAATTATGTTAATTATTCCGTAATATAACATGCATTTTTTTCCATGAACAGTTTGTGTTTTAATGAGAAGGGACATTATTTATGACAGGAATTAGACTGCAGTTGAATATATATACTTTACACATTCTCAGTAGCTTTTGTTATTTTGCACATGCTAAGTGTTTCTTCCTTTTTTCCCAATCCCTATCTATAATAATAAAAGCATAATATGCTAATTAGACTGGACATCCTTCCAGACATCCTTCCGAATGACATTATGAACGAAGCCAGGGCTGCAATGGAAGGCCGGGTCCTGGGTGCCAGAGGGAAGCCAGTGCCGGCAGCCGGGGGAAGGAAGGCCTACTCTTGCATGGGCCTCTAGTATTCTAATACCTTAATTCAATGATATATGCTGTTAACATTGCTTCTAGTACTTTTAGAATTAAGATGGAAATAAGAAAGAAAAAAATTGTTGATCATTTAAAATTAATTTTAAATATCTTTGACATTTTTTAATGTTGATAAACAAAATATTTGTAGGTATTAACATAAAATAATTTATATTTCTTTTGAAATTAGCTTCCAAATATTCTTGTTTATTAAAGGAAACAGTCCTCTCATAATGTATTAGGCTTATCTGGGTTTCAGAAAAGGATGTTTTATAATTTGAGAAATTCATTTACATTTTAAGTAGGCAAAAGCAAGTGAAATGATACTAAATTATTTAAATAGTAATGTTTAGATGACTGCATTTTTACCTTACCATGGTTTTCATACTTGCCACAATTACACAATATTTCTGGGAGTTGACCCTTAAGTGTGATAGAGAAAACAGATTATTAGGTAAAATTAACCTTTCTAATTAACCTTTCTAATTACCCAGGTTATGGTCCTGTCATTGCTGTAGGGCATTCGGTAGTGTAGAGAGCAATGAATTCTCCCCTTTTTGGGGGGTAATAAGCCCTATTCTTAACATGTAGCACCCAAAATATCCTTTAATTTTCACTTCCTATTTAAGTACATTATTATCCTTCAGTATTTTTGTTTCTAATTCAGATTTAGAAGCAATTTTTGTATTTAACGAGCATTGGGATGTATTATTTGTTCTCACACATTTTAACCATTATATTTCTTGAATTTAATTATAAATGTGACTTTTCCATTACTTCTGGTGATGCTCATTAATTCAAGTGGAAATTATTTTTTCTAGTTCATATACTTGTTTTTCAAATAGAACTCTGTGACTTATGAAAAATATTATTGTTGGTACTCAAAGGCTAGTGATCTATACATAATGAGCTTGTGGCCTCATTAATTTCTTTAAGAAATTAAGCTAATTACCCACATATTGGTGTTTTTCATCTTGTATTATTTCCAGAGGAAATAAATACTGCCCACAGAGCATTAATAAGAGAGTAAAAATGTCTTCCTTAAAATGGGTCTGCCATTTCAGCGTAGTTTAAAATTTGATCTAGATGGATGGATTTAACTACTAATATTACAACTAGCAATTTATGGCATTTAGCAGTCTACATAAACTTCTTAAAAAATTCTGTTTATTTTTTAATTAAAATAGCTGTAATCATCTCTTAAGAACTATAGTGAGGATTTTAGTAAATTTGAAATTGTCAACTTTTTGGCTGTTATAGTACACTAGAGGCCTGGTGCACGGATTTGTGCACCAGTGGTGTCCCTCGTCCTGGCCTGCAGGGATCTGGCCTAAACTGGCTCTCTGACATCACCTGAGGGGTCCCGGATTGCAAGAGGGTGCAAGCCAGGCCGAGGGACCCCCACCAGTGCACGATCAGGGCCAGGGAGGGGCCATGGGAGGGCTTCAGGGTGTGTCTGACTCATCTTGCCCAGTCTCTATCAGCGGGATCCCAGCAGCAAGCTAAACTACTGGTTGGAGCATCTACCCCCTGGTGGTCAGTGCATGTCATGGCAACTGGTTGAACAATCGAATGAATGGTCGGAGGGACAATTAGCATATTAGGCTTTTATTATATAGGATGCCTATTGCTACCATCTACCAGCATGGAAAATGGTGACTACCCTGAAATTTAAGGAAACCCACCTGAGATGTATACAAATTTTTGTGGTAATAATGTATTTCCTATAATGCTATAATTTACATCACTCTTTTTGAACTATTTTGATAGAACTCAAGAAATAAAAGGCAACATGAATTTATTTTTCCTCCATATTGTAAGCCACCCAACTTGGAAAATTATGAACTTTAGCCCAGCCGGTGTGGCTCAGTGATTGAGTTTTGACCTGTGAACCAGGGGGTCATGGGTTCTATTCTCAGTCAGGGCACATGCCTGTGTTGCAGGCTCAATACCCAGTGTGGGTCGTGCAGGAGGCAGATGATCAATGATTCTCTCTCATCATTGATGTTTCTATCTCTCTCTCCCTGTCCCTTCCTCTCTGAAATCAGTAAAAATATGTATTTTTTAAAATATATGAACTTTATAGCCAGGGTAAGCTCCATTATGCGGAAGTAACACAGTAAAAAACATGTTCCTTGTTTTGGGCCTTTCCTTACTGAGTGATAGTGTCAGCTATGCCTCCCCTGGTAGGCCACTTGCTGGACCTCACAATTCTAAAATTATATTTTGACTTTCTAGATTAGTATTTAAAATATTGCATTTCTTGTTACTCTTCTGACTTTATTGGATTACAAGAACAATTTCGTTCTCTTACTCCAGATAAGCTATGTTGTGGTGAAAAAAATCATCCCGTGTAGAGTGGACAGGGCCTCACGGTCTAAGAACCAGCTCACTGTGTGTGCTGCTGCCTGGCATGGGCCTTCTGTTTAAAAGTCGTTCTTATTCATTGAGAATCCCGGTGTCAGTCTGAAAAGTAACTACTGCTAACCTCAAAAGAGAATGATTGGCTTATCATGTGATAGACGCCTGTGCCTTTTATAACATACCCAATTTCATTATCTATAATAATAAAAGCGTAATATGCTAATTAGACCAGAAGCCAAATGACCTTCCGGACGTCTTTCCAGACAACCTTCTGGATGAAGCTGGGGCTGCGAGGGCCGAGCCACTTGCACCAATTTCATGCATCGGGCCTCTAGTCACTCTATAAGTTTTACAATTTGTTACATTTAAAATTAAAATAATTTCTAGTTTTAAATAAAATCAGTCTCTTAGAGAAATAACTTTCAAAATTTATCACCACATATATATATACGTATATGTACATATATACATATTTTGATGTGCATATACATATGTACTGATAGACATATTTCTATTGCATAAAGTCTTCCCTGAGACAAAGCTACCATTCTTCTCATAAACTTAATTAAATTTCCTCTATATTAGTTTGGGCATTTTATCTCTAACATTAGACTACACAAATAAGTTATAAAAGAGATATAGTATAACACTCTCTTATTTTAGTAAAGTCTATTTAAAACTCTTCAGATAAAAATAGTAAATCACTAAAAATGTATGCTTTCAAAATAAAAAATAAAAAACACGAAGGGCTGAGTTCCTCATTACTTAAAAACATCGCTTTCCATTCTATCAGATACAGTTGATTTGCCAGGATATTTTGAGAGCACAGAGTTCCTGGTAGGTAAGTTTTCTGGGCATGTACATACTGAAGATTATTTATGTTAATGGCAAGTGAGCCTGTGAAGTAGAAGCAACATTCCCCTCTCCCCTTCTAAGTTTTAGAACAATCATGCAAATTATGGCACAAAGAGGGTGGACACAGATGTTTACATTATTTGGAAAAGTAATTTAATTTATAACGTTATGAACAAGCTATTGAGGTACTGGTGGTCTTAGATCTTATTTCCCACTGGGTCCACACCTTGGCATGTGAAAAAAAAGAAAAGAAAAAAGGGTGAGCCAGGTGAGATGGAGGGGAAATGTTGCTATGATTCTGGGGGGATTCAGTTAGAGAACTGTGAAGTGAGCTAGAGCGGGATAGCACACAAGTTACTTTGATTTGAGAAACCCGTCTCATAACTCTGGCATATACTCTGACTATAAATTGCTCGGATTACTATCAGATATGATTGTTAAATCTATGTTAATATCGACTGTCATTTACCAGGTTAGCTAACTTGTCTCTATAAAGTGTATGTCATTTTGTGTCCCGCTATTGTTTTTCTCATAGGGATCTGTATTCTGCAAATACAAGAATTTTATTCTAGAAATTTAAAGGTGTCCCAGGTTGCTCTGATGTAGCAAACGTGCCCATAAAATCAGAGGAAGGAAATGTGCGATCAATGCCACGCCTCAAGGATGCTGACAAGGGTCACATTGACATATTTTACGTCCAATTTGTGAGCAAAGATGCCAGTAAATTCTGACAGAAAGCAGCAGTCCTTTTGCTAAATTGCTATAATAAATTGTTAAGCTCTTTTAAAAGCTGGGAGGTGTTTTGGATGGGGGGATGTGCAATCCAGAACTTTATAACTCATGAAAATTAGCTATAAATGTAGCCTATGAAAGGGACAGCAAGAGCAAAGCTGTGGCCTTTTTGTTTTATTTTTTTTCTCATTTTACAAACTACACTTTGGAAATACTTAATTTTTATTGATAAATCTTTTAAAATAATATATAGTTAGTTAGCATACATCCTGATTAAGAGCAGCAGTATAGTAAAAATATTTTTATGTAAGGCAATATATTTTAATGAACACGGTTTGTTTGTTTTTCTTTTTGTCTTAAGCTGTCTCAAAAGACTAAAATACCTAAGTGAATTATATGAATATTCCCACAATTAAAGCTTACAGTGAATATTCTATTTTTAATATATTTTTTATTGATTTCAGAGAGGAAGTGAGAGGGAGAGAGAGCTGGAAACATCAACAATGAGAGAGAATCACTGATCAGCTGCCTCCTGCACACCCCCTACTGGGATCGATCCTGCAACTCAGGCATGTGCCCTGACTAGCATCAAACCATGACCTCCTGATTCATAGGTCAGCACTCAACCAGTGAGCCACATCAGCCAGGCTGAATATTCTTTTCGAAGATAGAATATACTCTTAATGTTGAGTCTGTAAAGACTATTATAGGAAAAATAATCTACATAAGTATATTTGAATTTCGGTTTTTAAAATTGGGTCTACTGGGTCACCATAAGTTGTATTAATCATTTGTGTTACGCCATACTGAAGGGATGCATTCAGTTCATTGAATGTGTACAGGTCATTAATTTATCACATGTAATGGATAATGGAATTAGAGCACATGGCATTGATGGAGAAAGAAAGTAAGTGCTAACTAAGGGGCTTAGAGCTGAGTCAACTTCACTTTGAACGCTAAGGTGTCTGGAGGTTTGCTCAACATACTTTCTTTTTTTCAACAACCTTTAAGTTTCTGTAAATGCCTGTGTTTTATGTCTAGCTAAGGAGTGATTAAAACTGTTTCAAGTGAGAACATTTCCTGTTCTTTTACTTTTCTATATATCCTTTAGACTCAACTCTCAAAAGTTATCTGAGAATGTGTATCTCCCTTGCAACCCCCAAATTCCAAGTGACTTAGCCACTTATGTGATTATAGTGTTCCCCAAAAGTTTACTTATTTCCGAGCCTTGCCGTGTCAAATTTGGGCAAAAAACAGGCTAAGAGAATGGTTATGATGCCAGGTCATCAGTTATAATGTCTGGGATCAGCAGACTATCCTCCTTACTCTCAGGGCCCAGGGCAACTTGGAACCTTAGGCTGATGAAATGTACAGATGGGCCTCTAGCCGGTTTGGCTCAGTAGATAGTGCTTCGGCCTGCGGACTGAAGGGTCCCAGGTTCAATTCCTGTCAAGAGCACATGCCCCAGCTATGGGCTCGATCCCCAGCAGGGGGCGTGCTGGCGGCAGCCAATCAATAATTCTCTCTCATCATTAATATTTCTGTCTCTCTCTCCTTCTCCCTTCCTCTCTGAAATCAATATATTTTTTCATTTTTTTCCTTAAAGTACAGATGAATGCCTCAGTGCCTCCAGAAGCCATCCAATTCTGACCCCCACTGCTGTTGTGTGTTGTGGTTGTCTTATAATTAAAGCAAAGCACCCTAGAGTTATTCTTCACTCCTAGGTGGAGAGATGTATTTTCCAACAGGCATTGGAAAAGATCCCAGGAGAAAGAATTTGTGTTTATAGTAGTTACGTGACAACCACAATAGCCTTTGCATGGAGGCAGCTTCTCCTTTGAGCTATAGCATTTTGCCAACCTCTCTGCTCTCTGTGCCCAGGGCTTTATCAACATTGTCTCACTCAATCTGCACAAACATCTTTGATGTCAGGCGCTATCACCGATATTTTCCAGATGATGAATCTGAAACTTAGACTGGTTAAAGAGCGTGTTCAATGTAATACAATTAGGAAATGGCAGGACTATCATTGAGCCCCGACTGGTTTGACCTCGAAGCTCATGCGTTTCACCACCTCATTATCTGGCTTCATGCTTTGTAAAGCATGATATGATATGAGGCGTGCCATACTTCACGTGGCTAATTCAAAATAATATGAAGGAGGTCTGCCTACATATTACAGAGAACAAAATCCAGGTATAGAGATTATACTGAAAGCACAACATTATTTATTGAACCCTATCGAAGACTTTAAGGAAAACTTAAATTACAGTGTTTTTGCTGTTAGCTTTCTGTTATTTTTTAAATGCTCTTCTCTGCTAAGATATATGCTATGCCTGGCCAGCGTGGCTCAGTGGTTGAGAATCCACCTATGAACCAGGAGGTCATGGTTCGATTCCCAGTCAGGGCACATGCCCAGGTTGTAGACTCGATCCCTAGGAGGCTGCCTATCAATGATTCTCTCTCATCATTCATATTTCTGTCTCTTTCTCTCCCTCTCCTTTCCTCTCTGAAATAAATAAATATATATATTAAAAATTATATATATATGTATTAGGGCAACTCAGAAGTTTAGAGAGATAAAGTTGCAGAACCAACCCTTTAACATTGTTTAAAAAAAAAGAGGAGCAATTGGGAAGCTTCTGTGAGTTGTTTGGTTTATCTGGATAACAAAGACTTTAGCCTAGATGTGTCATTTAATACAGTAGCCACTAGTCAGACACAGCTATTTACATTGAAATGGAAATGGATCACAAGGACATAAAATTGAAAATTTGGTTGCTCAGTCACACTAGCCACATTTGGAGCGCTCAGAAGCCACGTGTGGGAGTGATTAGCCTATTTCATAGCACCAATAAGGAACATTTCCAGCATCGGGAAACGTGTATGGGCAAGTGCTCGTCTAAACACTTAGGCTTACTAGAAATGCCAAATTGGATTAAGATGCTATCAAAAGCTTCTCCTCGCACTTGCTGTTAGACAAATGCACGTGTTATCAATGCCCTGCCGATATGAGAATGGAGAACAAAATGCATGTTTCTGATGTAGGTAAATAAACAGTGGAATCGATGACCGCAGATACAGAAATCTAAATTCTTGGATTTGGTGATTTCGAACTTCATTTTGACTGAAAATTGAAAAGAGTTTCCTGTTTCTAATGTGCTTATTAAGGATACTTGAATGATAGACAGCCTTACATACATTAGGCCAGTGATGGTGAACCTATGACACGCGTGTCAGAGGTGACACGCGAACTCATTTTTTTGGGTTGATTTTTCTTTGTTAAATGGCATTTAAATATATAAAATAAATATCAAAAATATAAATCTTTGGTTTCAAATATCAAAAAATTTCTATATGTGACATGGCACCAGAGTTAAGTTAGGATTTTTCAAAATGCTGACACACCGAGCTCAAAAGGTTCGCCATCACTGCATTAGGCCCACATCCGTGCTTGCGGGTAGGGTGCTATGTGTTGGGTGTTTTTCCTTCCTTTTTTATTTTTCTCCCTGTCTCCATGCAGTTGGGCGCTTCCCACTGTAAGGAGGGAGTTGCAGGGAGGGTTTAACTTTCATAACATGGCTGATTTATCCCACCCCATGCAGAATAACATTTATTAAATATTTTCATTAAAGAAAATAACTGTGTGTGTCAAAATGCTCACAGCATTACTTTTCTATGTGGCAGAAGAAGTAATGTCCCACCTAAAGGTATTTGTGTCTTAATCCCCCAAACCTGTGAATATGTTACCATGCATGGCAAAAGGACTTGCAGGTGGATTGGAGTAAGGATTTTGGATGGAGAGATTATGTAGCAGAGCCCAATGGAATCATTCATTCTGAACACAGCACAGGGAGTAAAATTCCCCTTTTATGGTATTTCCTAAATGTATAGGAAGCCAGATCCTACTATTAAACATTTTAATCAACAAACAAACAAACAAGGACTTAAACCTAAGACGGGAAACCATAAAAATCTTAGAGGAATCCACAGGCAGCAAAATCTCAGACATATTCAGAAGCAATTTCTTCACTGATACGCTCCTAGAGCAATGGAAATTAAAGAGAAAATAAACAAATGGGACTACATCAAAATAAAAAGCTTCTGCACTGCAAAAGAAACCATCAACAAAACAACAAGAAAGCCCACTGCATGGGAGAACATATTTGCCAATGTTATCTCTGTTAAGGGTTTAATCTCCAACATTTACAGGGAACTCATACAACTTAACAAAAGGAAGATAAACAACCCAATAAAAGAATGGGCAACGAACCTAAATAAATACTTTTCGAAACAGGGCATAAGGCCAAAAGACATAGAAAACATGCTCAAAGTCACTAATCATCCGAGAGATGCAAATCAAAATGACAATGAGGTACCATCCTACACCTGTCAGAATGGCTATCATCAACAGATCAACAAATGACAAGTGTTGGTGAGGATGCGGAGAAAAAGGAACCTTCGTGCACTGCTGGTGGGAATGCAGACTGGTGCAGCCACTATGGAAGACAGTATGGAGTTTCCTCAAAAAACTAAAAATGGAACTCCCATTTGACCCAGTGATCCCACTTCTAGGAATACATCCCAAGAAACCAGAAACACCAATCAGAAAGAATATGTGCACCCATATGTTCATAGCAGCACAATTCACCATAGCTAAGATTTGGAAACAGCCTAAGTGCCCATCAGCAGATGAGTGGATTAAAAAACTGTGGTACATCTACACAATGGAATACTATGCTGCTATAAAAAGGAAGGGACTCCTACCATTTGCAACAGCATGGATGGTCCTGGAGAGCATTATGCTAAGAGAAATAAGTCGGTCAGAGAAAGATAAATATCACATGATCTCACCCATTTGTGGAATATAATGAACAACATAAACTGATGAGCAAAAACAGATCCAGAGACAGAGAAGCATCGGTCAGACTGTTAAACCTCAGAGGGAAGGTAGGGGAGGGTGGGGGTAAGGGGAGAGATCAACTAAAGGACTTGTATGCATGCATATAAGCCTAACCAATGGACACGGACAACAGGGGGTGAGGGCATGAGCGGGGGGTTGGGGGGGGCAGTAAGGGGGGATAAGGACACATATGTAATACCTTAATAAAGAAAGAAAAAAAATTTTGGAATATTTCCTTTATTTTCTAAAGTGAAATTCCTTTTCTAACCATACTCCTTAGACAAGTGTGATTGTGGTGCTTTTATACTTATTTCATGGTAAAACTTTGTAACTATAGTAGCTATAACTGCCTGTAAACATATGGCCATTGGGGAGCTTTTGCTTAACTATAAATCACAGCCAAAGCTATTGCACCACATAATTATCTGGTCACATCCATTTGAGAACACATAATTTTCAGTAGATGAATGCAAACGCCCAGTATCCATAGAGCTTAATTTACTTGTGCTTGGAGGAGCTGTTTGTTTTATGTGTTTCCGTTTAAAAAACCTAAAACAGTGCTGGTTTCCACTTGCTTTCTTTCCAAATTGCCTCAGCTAACTTATCTGTGGAATCGTTTCAGCAGCAGAAGCTTTAAAAGGCCTTTCAAGGCAAGCTGTGCATAAGGAGCTTTTCAATAATTCTGGTTAAAAGGTAATATTACCATAACCATAGCAATAGAAAAATAGGGCTGCAATGTATTAACTGAGGTGAATACAAGATGTTGTTGCTTGAAAAACGAGGTACCTTTATATTTCTTAGTCCCTGGTGATCTTTTTATATTTTCCTGTGTTTGAGGTTTGTTGAACCATAGATTTTCTAAATTAAGAGGAAAAAGCAAACTCAGTAATATAAACCATAAGACACCATTAACAACAAACATAGATATGAATCCTTCATTTGGTCAGATCTAGAAAAATCTCAAGATCCCATCCAAGCCTGGAACTAACCCTTTAGGTGAAAAACAATTGATTTCCCCACTTCATTTAATTTACTTTATCCATACGATTTACTTATAGCATAATGGAGGTAAGTTTTAAAAAATGGCATCAAACTATTAAGATCAATAACTTTACATAGCCCTAGCTGGTTTTGCGCAGTAGATAGAGCGTCAGCCTGTGGACTGAAGGGTCTTGGGTTTGATTCTGGTCAAGCGCACATGCCCAGGTTGCAGGCTCAACCCCCAATGGGGGCGTGCAGGAGGCAGCTGATCCATTAAATATCAATGATTCACTCTCAGCATTGATGTTTCTATCTCTCTCTCACCTCCCTTCCTCTTTGAAATCCATAAAGATATATATTAAATAAATAAATAACTTCATATAAAATACATAACCAAAGGAATGACTTACTTCAAAACAATGCTTGCGTATGTAGGGCCAGTGACTCTCTCAGAGCATTTGGGAAGTGGCAGGGGCGAGGATTTCAGCATTCCACATACACTGTTTGAAACCAGAGTGGAATGGGTCTGCCAGATGAGGGTTGCAGTCAGCAGAATGTGAGTGTGGATGGGGGCGTGGTACTTACGGCAGTAGTTTTTCCGATCAATACTAAGAGCCTTCATTGAAGGCTTCAGGAGGAGGACATAGCTCAGTGCTATCATTGCGCATTTGGCAAGGATAAGGACAATTGCAGTTCACCCTCAGACATACAGATGGGAGTCATAAGAGGAAGCCAGTGCCATGCCGCTATAGATTTACACATAAAAAATCGAAACATAAAAATTCTTTACACGTGAAAAACGAATCACTTGCAGACAAGGAAACTCTGGGTTAATGTAGCTAAGCAGCGGTTCTCAACCTGTGGGTCGCGACCCCTTTGGAGGTCGAACAACCCTTTCACAGGGGTCGCCTAAGACCATCCTGCATATCAGATATTTACATTACGATTCATAACAGTAGCAACATTACAGTGATGAAGTAGCTATGAAAATAATTTTATGGTTGGGTCACAACATGAGGAACTGTATTTAAAGGGCCAGAAGGTTGAGAACCACTGAGCTAAGGGAACAACCTGTTTTCTGCCTTATCTGAATTCTTGTTCTAGCACCTGCTCACCGTCCGCTGGAAGTCTCACAGTATCTTTCTGGAATAACGGGGTCTTGATTTAGATAGAGCCCTGGCTAATTTCAGGAACCCATTAGTCTTTTTTATGAATTTGTCAAAGTTCACATTAAGAAATAAATCTTTATCAATAGAGTCGACAGAAGGCTTTGCTTCCTTCCTGTAATCTCTGCAAAATGTTGGCCGCCTGGTTAATATATTAACGAGAATTTCTGCACATTCTCGTGATGCTGCACATTCTTCTTGCTCTGACCTAGAAGCTCCAAGCCTCTCACCTGTGTTCTCTGGACCTAATGCTTGAACGACGCCTCTGGCTTTCACAGCAGGAGTCTCCTCCAGATAGGCATCCAAGATCAAAATTCCTTACTTCTTCTCAGCGACAAGACAGCTTGAGAATCACACTATTAAATATCACACAAGCACGAGAAGCTCAAAGAATCATTATCAAGCTTCCTAGTATCCATTGTGTAGCAGACTCGATAATGCACCTAAAGTAGAAAAAAATAAGAAATATGAAAACATACGTGTTATTTGCCACCAGTAAGAGGCTATACAGTGTACTACATAAATTCTTACAACTGAATTAATTTAACTCAGGCATTGCTATTAAACATTTATTTTAGGACCATTTTTTCACCAAAGAAGAAACTGAGTTCCCAACTGGATAATCTAGCTTTCTCCACCTCACATTGCTGTACGTGGTATATTTTGCATGCAAATCGAATACAGCTTCTCACTCTAAGCCAGTGGTTCTCAACCTTCTGGCCCTTTAAATACAGTTCCTCATGTTGTGACCCAACCATAAAATTATTTTCATTGCTTCATAACTGTAATGTTGCTACTGTTAGGAATTGTAATGTAAATATCTGATATGCAGGATGGTCTTAGGCGACCCCTGTGAAAGGGTCATTTGACCACCAAAGGGGTCGGGACCCACAGGTTGAGAACCGCTGCCTAAGCCTTGTTTGTAATATATGTATCACTAAATCTGATCGTTTTATATGATTTGCTCATTTTATATACTCTTATTTATTGTACATAATAACTGTATACCTACTATGTACTTCATAGTAGATTATAATAGATTGCCAGGACATAAAAGCAGTCACTCTGGTTGCCTCTTCAGAATAGACTGATCAAGACATGAATAGGAGCAATGATCTCCAGTAGATGATAATTCAGGGCGGAGATAAAGGAAGTTGGTTCCAGGATGGTAACACTGAACATTGGTGGTGGTGAGATGTAGTCCAATATTCATTGATTCATTGACACACACACACACACACACACACACACACACACATATATATACACATATATACATATATATATAATTTACTAAAGGAGACTATCTGGATATGAGAAGGTTGAAGATATTAAGAATGACTCATAGGCATTAGGTTGAGATACTGGGAGGATGGACTTATCATTTATTGAGTTAGGGAAGACTGGGAAGAACGGATATGGGAAGGTTGAGATCATTTCCAAAATCACGCTATCTTTATTAGAAAATGCTGTGCTTATGAAAGTCGTTTTAATCGAAATGTTTAACCTTGTGCAATGCTGATGGCGAAAAAATGCTTTACATGGGTTTATACCCTAATCAATACTAACTGGTAAGATTTAAGCAGACTTTTTGTCAAGTGGCATTTTATGATTATCTATTTTTACTAAAATAAATACACCTGATATATTATCCAGCTATTTCTCTTTTGACTTTCAGAGTCCTTTGGCTAAGCAGTAGCATTCTGTATGCATGCCATTCTAATGGTCTCTTTTCATGGAAATTGATGAAAGGTATATTCAAAAAGGAAGTGTCAAAATCAAGCATCTTAGAATTATTGCCTTTGGGAACATAAATGGGCAATGATCCTTCCTTGTCTGCTTTTCAAGATCAATACAAAAAGCCCTACAACTGGAGTTGTGTTTATCCTATATAATAAAATCCTAATATGCAAATTGACCGAACAGCGGAATGACCAGTCGCTATGATGTGCACTGACCACCAGGGGGCATACGCTCAATGCAGGAGCTGTCCCCTGGTGGTCAGTGTGCTCCCACAGGGGGAGCACTGCTCAACCAGAAGCTGGGCTCACACGGCTGGTGAGCACAGCGGCAGTGGCAGGATCCTCTCCCACCTCCACGGCAGTGCTAAGGACCCCTTAGGGGATGTCTGCCGAGGGGTCTCAGACTGCGAGAGGGCTCAGACCCAGCTGAGGGACCCGCCCCCAGTGCACAAATGTCGTGCACCCAGCCTCTAGTAGGCATATACTGAACAGCACCTATGAGGGACATCACTATGGGGAGGATGAATTGGCAGCATGACTTCACAAAAATAATGAGAGAGAAAAGAGAGAGCGGCAGGCAGAGAGCACCACTCTCTGTCACCATAATGTTATTTTTATCAGCAGCGCAAATAAAATATTCAGTCAACATCTGCTTATTTTTTGACATCTCGCCATCAGCAGGTTAAACTGAATTTCTCGCACGGAATAAATGAAATGAAATGCTTTCTGTCACTGTGCTCAACACAGGCTCACCCAGTCTCTGATATGACTCTTGCAGATCAAAAATGTAAGGGAAAAGTCTAGTTCGAAAGAGCTTTATTGATAGATTTTTTTTTGATCGATTGATTTCGAATGAGGTTGGCTGCTTTATGGTTGGCTCTCAGATAACCTTTAGACCCCAAACAGCTTCAAAAGCCATTTCTTCCTCTGCAGGAGGCAGATGACATTATGCTAAGTGAAATAATTGGATCATGGCATCATGGATGAGAACATAGAAGCTAGGTAGATAAGACAGATAAACAAATAAGCAGATATATAGATGCATCCCGGGGGTAGATAGATATGGGTCTAAACATCCACATATAAGTAGGCTTTTAAATATATCTAGGTGAAAACACTGAAATATACAGTAATTAGGTGTTACTTAAATTTCTACATGAAATTTAACAGCTATGTGGGTTGGATGGGCTTAAAGGAATTATATTCTTTTGCCCTCTGTAGGCAAAAATCCCAAACACAATAGAGTGTGTGTGTGTGTGTGTGTGTGTGTGTGTGTGTGTGTGTGTGTGTGATTATAGCTTCAAAATGCAGTGCTTTCTTGTTTAAAAAAATAGAGGAAATTTCTGAAATATATGAATGGCAAGAAACTAAATTTTGGCTTTTCAAAAACATGCGATGTTACTGTGGAAGAAACAGGAAAATGGTTAGAGGAAATCTGAATCAGCATGAAATGAGATATGTTGAGGGTTATTGAACACTATTCATTTTCATGGAAATAGGACAAGGATGTTTAGCACAGGTGTTTCCGTAATTGTGATGCATTAGCAAAATTAGCCGTGTTCAATGGCCCTCGGACGCGCCCTGCCACCAGGATATGGAATGGCCTACCGCCACCACCGAGAGACTTGATGGGAGGCAGGTACTGTCCCATTAAGTTCAAAACCTGTTTGCGGTTCTATTGCCTTGTTTTGTTCATATAAACCTTCCTCCCAACATTGTGTTATTCCTGAGGGGAAAAAAACAAAACAGGAAATTAAGTTCAATGTGATCAACTGAACCACGTGGGAGAAAGAACAAAGCCATGGACTGATAGATCCCGATGTTGAAGAGTTTTCTGATGTTGAAACTATGACCCACAGTCGAAGCCGCTTTCCTAAGGAGAGACAGCTTGCACCTTCATCTCTGAGATTCTAGATACTATTTCAAGGGCCTTGGACACAGCCAGTTAAATAAAGCTCCCTGAGAGGGTCTGGTGACATGTATTCATAGTCCATTCCTCTCACCATTGAACAGAGGGGTAAGATGCATGGGCCTTAGATGAGTTTTAAGGCGAGATGAAGTTATTTAAACTATCAACGTACAGTGCTTGCTTGCTTTGCAGAGAGCATAAATATTAGATGATACAGAGAACATTCCTTAATAATCAGCAGAGATAAAGTGTACGTATTATTTTCTCATGCTAAGAAAGATGAGGAGGGTGCCTTGAAATCATGAATATTTTACTTAAACTTGTTTCCAAACCCCTGAATTCAAAGGCAGGATTGTCCATTATTGGAGTGTGATGCTTTACTATCTCAGCTGCATTTTTAACAAGCAAATGAATCTGTAACTACATAGTATACGCTATTATATTCAGATTTTTATTAGCAATTAAACATACTCAAACAGTAGTCTTAGGTCAAATCGTTGACTGGATGACTAAAACATGACTTCTTAATAAATTGCTTTGTCATTGTTAAGAAAAATCTGGAGAACATTATGTTGAGTTAAGTAATTGGATTATGGCATCATAGATGAGAACATGGAAGCCAGGTAGATAAGACAGATAAACAGTTAGGCAGACTAACAAATAGATATATAGATACATGCATAGATAGATATGTATAGGTCTAAATATCCACATATAGGTAGATAGATTTTTAATTATATTGCTAAACACAAATACATTTCTTTTGAAATAGTAACACTATTGTTTTTCTTTATAAAAATAGTCTGATTAACTGAAGCTCTTATACTTAAAATTCAACATTTTAATTTTGTATGTAGTTTTTAGAAATTGAGGAAAGTATTTATTGTGTGATGTTAAAGTTTCCCAAGCAATTTCCTTTAAAATCATTTTGTGAGCCCTTGAAATGTAATTGGTACTTAATTTTCGTTAAATCTTTATTAGTATACCTTTGAATGAAATGGCTTTTAAAGTTCTATATTTTAGAAGCAAATAGCAATACATTGATTGAAATGTTATGGATATGTTATGGTTATAAGAATGTTTGTGATAGAAAAACATTACTGATGTTTACTATTAAACAGGGAAAATGAAACAAAGATCTTATATAATTATCTCATTAATTCAAAGTGCACTTGTGCCCCTGGAAAACATCCCTAAGTACAAAATTATAGATTTACAAACAAATTAATTAAATGGTTATTATATTCAATGTGAAATAATTCCACTAAATTAAAAAAAGGATTAATTTAATTAAAGGCCTTCTTTTTTGAAAATTGCATATTTACTAACATAAATCCAAACAAAAAGACTAGGGTGAAAATACTGAAATATAGAGTAGTTAGGTGTTAATCTTGTAAAAATAAATGCAATTAAAATTACTTAAAAACTCCAGTACATTTTTACCATTATCTTTAATTATAAGTTAATGGTAAAAACGTACAGGAGTTTACAAAGATCCATATTAATTAGGGGGTCTCTAAACAGGGATGCATACATATGAACCTGTTTTATTTTTCTAATAATTGATCTACTCCTTGTTCTAGGTAGAATCTTCTCTTATTCTCCTTCAGTAGAATGTACTTCTATAACAAATGGGCCCTGTTTCATAATTTAACTTTAATAGGATGTCTCACTTCATGATAACAAATTTTAGTTTTATTTTATAATAGATAATTACAAAAATAACAAATAAGAGCCAAGGACTAATCCGTGGTTCAAAGAACAAGGCACCTACATTTGCTATGTAAACAGACCATGCCTGGAAGTGTTGTAATTCTCTGTAAAAATTAAACTAGGGACTTTTCTGTCAATAAAGACAGAAAATCAACAACAAGAACAAAGAAAAACAAACAAACAAACAAAACACCCAGATAATCACTTTGATTACTTGAATAGATTTTGATTATCCAGATATTTGACTGGATATATTGAATGGATATTTGATTGTTTGATTGGAAAGAAAATATAATGTGTAGAAATGGACAAAATGCAGATTTGCAAGAAATAGATTCATTACATACCTCATGAACTCTTACCACTTTTGCAGTAGCTACCATCTCAAGGCCCTTGGTACTGCCTTGTAATTTCCTACACCGTCTTATTTACTGACACTAGGTTTCTGGACAGCAGGGATGGGATGAGAGTTTAAGGGATATTGAACGTGGTCGCTTTTTCTAATAAATGTCAATTGGAGAAACACTTTGTGGTCAGACACTTAGGGCCAACCCCCTGGGGAAGTGGGAGATAAATCACTCCAAGTCAAGACTTGCATTGTGCTACTACACATTGCATCTAAGTCTTAGACGTTCAAAGGACTTTTATAGACGTTCAGTATAACTTCAAGCAGTTAATGTACTGCTTTTGTCTATATGCCTCTTCTAAATTACTTCTGGTGGTATTAAATACAAAGCAGTAAACACTAAACTTTATAAGATAATTCATCACATATAGACCCGAACTACAAAACATAGTAAAGGAAGTTTTCCAGACTGAAGAAAGATGTCACCAGATTTAACTTAGATCCATAGGAAAGAATAGAAATGAAGTATGTCAGTAAATGTGAAAAACAATATCAAATCAGGACTACTGACTATTAACATTACATCACTGGGAAATACTAGATGTAAATAGTAAAACATCTATAATATAAAAGCCTAAGCGACCGGCTGACTGTTCAACCGTCCAACTGGTAGCTATGACATGCACTGACCACCAGGGAGCAGACGCTCAACACAAGAGCTGCCGAGCTGTGGTGACTTGGCAGCTGCAGTTCTCGAGTGACGCACCTGGAACCAGAGAGGAGGGAACCCAATTCAAGGGTGTGTCACCTGAGAATCGCCCTCTCGCAATCTGGGACCCCTCAGGGGATGTCGGAGAGCTTGTTTCGGCCTGATCCCTGCAGGCCAGGCCGAGGGACCCCACTGGTGCACAAATCTGTACACTGGGCCTCTAGCCCATTGGCTCCCCACTTTGGGTCTGGCTCCCCATAGGGCCTCTAGGCCATTGCAGAGGTCATGGGTTTGGCCCTTACAGAAACTTTTTGACTGGATTAGCTAAATGATGAGACATGCAGGACCTACTGGCTGCAGCCCCAACATATGGCGCCCTCAGTGGCCCATCTGCTTAATATGGATTTCCAGTAGAGGCAGCGAATTTTCCTGCTACCACAGAGGGCAACCTCCCAGGAGGGAAGGAGGCAAAGGAGCAGCTCAGGTGGGAAGAAGGAGGTTTCCGCCACCACAGGACTCTGCCTGGGCAGAAGGGCTTGGGTGGGAGCCTGACATTGAGCAGGGTCCTACCCTAGGCCGATTAGGTTCCAGGCTAAGTAAATCCTGTTTGCTAAAGAATTGCATTTTGTAGCTAAATGCCCATAAGTCGTCAGTTACCACCAAACTTAGGGTAAAGTGAGATGAAAGAAGCGAAACAGATACAGAAAGAAAGTGACATAATATTGGGAGAAGAAAGGAGGGAGCCCGATTCCAGGATGTGTCACCCAAGAACCGCCCTCTCGCAATCTGGGCCCCCTCAGGGGATGTCAGAGAGCTGGTTTTGGCCTGATCCCCGCAGACCAGGTCGAGGGACCCCACCAGTGCACGAATTTGTGCACCAGGCCTCTAGTGTAATAATGAACGAAAAATGAGTAAAGGAAACATACTGTGACCGTGTACTTAATTCTCTCAACTTTCATTTATCTGGAAATGTATGTATTTCATCCTCATTATTTCAAGAATTTCACTGGTTGTTGAATTGAAAGTTTTGTATGAACATATGTGTTTTCTCATGTGTTTCCAGATGCAATTCCATTGTTTTCTCTGACTTCATTGCTTCCCTGGAAAGTCAGACAACTTTCATATTTATCTCCATACAATGTATCTCTTTTCTATGTCTTCTTTCAAGACTTCCTTTTTAGCTTTGGCTTTCATGTATGATCGATGCTCTACAAAATTTCAACTTGCACTACATATGTGTTTCTACCATAATTCTGTTATGCAGCATTACATGTATTTTTAACAAGCAAAGAAGGAATGCTAATATATCCCAAATGTACAAAGTCAATTGTCTTACAATTAGGGAGAAACTTGACTGAACAACTGAATTTTCCTCCTGATACAAATGCTGTGTTATTTGCTTTATTCGTGCTAGAAAAGAAAGAATATTCTCCTTTCTGGTTTAGTTTAAGATCTCAACATAGTACAATTTTAAAAGGTAAATTTCCAATAATCATAATAACCTGTAGTTATATGTCATAATGCAGATATTCCATCATAAAAAGCTATTTCATTTTCCTGTCATTTTTTAAAGTTTATAACACTTTGAAGATGCTTGTGCAATATCAGTTTAAGAAAATAGGCCTAATTATGAGCAATACTTTAAATTTCTTAAGCAGCCTGTGCAATAGCTTGCTGTACCAGAAAAATATACCAGCAAGATCATTAGCTAGAATTGAAGTAATAAAAGGGAAATGAAGAGACTCTTATAGAGGTATTTTATGGCCATGAAGTGGCTATTTATGATATACGTAAAATTTGTAGAAGGAGTTCTAGAAAATTAATATTCATAAGATTAAGTAGAATCATATCAATTGTCTCTCAATGGTTTTTCCTCTGGGAAAAAAATAACTGCTGCAACAAAATTTAAAAACAAAGAATTTTGTTGAAATAAACCTTGGTTTTATATATTTTATTTTAAAGGCAGAATGTTTTGTGTGTGTGTCTCTATATAAGGGATAGATTACTGATTTATTAAGATACACTAGGTAATAACTTTCAAACATGCCATTCAAAATTAAATTAATTAAATCCTTGACTCCTTAATTTCGTAACTTGTGGTTTTGAGTGGCTATGAAACTCATCCAATACTCTTCATTGTAGAGTTACATCTAGCCACTTCAAGGTTAATTTGGACTGAACAAATCTATTAAATTTGACTTAAAGTTAAATATATTCTAGTTAGGCAGAAATTTTTTATGCTTAAATATACTTTATTTTGCACAATAGTCTAAATCAATATGATAAATAATTTTTCTAAAGGTGCTATTTTGGGTTCTGTTTCCATATAAGTTAGATGAAAAGGAGCACCGGCATCTTCATAGACATTAAATTTATAATTAATTGAACATTGCAAAGTAATCAGTAATCCTAGTACCCATATTGATAATTAAATTGGCAAATTTAATATGTATAATGTGATCATTAAAAACACGCATATGAAATACTTCTCATTTTTTTAAAAATACATTTTTATTGATTTCAGAGAGGAAGGGAGAAGGAGAGAGAAATAGAAGCATCAATGATGCAAAAGAATCATTGATTAGTGCCTCCTGCAATGCCCCCTACTGGGGATCGAGCCTACAACCCAGGGATGTGCCCTGATTGGAAATCAAACCCAGGACCCTTTAGTCTGCAGGCCAACACTCTATCCACTGAGCCAAACCAGCTAGAACTAAAATATGTCTTCTATTTCAGGTATCTCCTTCTCTAGAGAACTTGGTTTCTGTTTGTTTTCTCTATTATTTAACAATATTTATTTTTTAAAATTTTATCTTTATTGCTGAAATTATTACAGATGTCGATGTTCCCCTTTGATCTTGGTATTTTAGATGAATCTTTTATTCTCCAGAATACTGACCTTTATCATAGAATTTCTAATAAGAGACATAAAAAGTTTTTAATGTTTCAATGTTCACACAATGGCAATTTTGAATTATTAGAAACTTCCATTATTTAAAATGGGTCTTTCTAATACAATATTGCATTCAGTCTATTGCATGTAAAGAAATGGCATCGTTTTTATTCCCTACCAAAGATCACAGTTATTTTCTTCTAAGTCTAAAATTAAGCAACAGAAATTATCTCCAATAAAACATGTGTTCATATTGTGTGGCTTTTCGAATTGGTGGGTACCATGCATTCCACAACTGGACAGAGGAGAATGGGTAGGCTATTGATGATGAGTTTGTACCATGGGTGCCTTAACTCACCATGAAGTGTGATGTCAGCAATCTTTTCCCTGTTTATGATATAATTTATACCTTAAATTAGAGGCCCAGTGCACAGATTCGTGCATGGGTGGGGTCCAGCCTGCCCGGCCCCAATCTGGGTAGATCGGGGCTGGGCCTGTCAGGAGGAGGAGACAGCGGGAGGTTGACCGGCCAGCCCATCCCGATCGGAGCCCTGGTCAGGGCCAGGCTGGCTGTGGCGGGGGCCACGGGTGATTGGCTGGTGGGCCCTGCCCCCGATTAGGGGGGCAATTGGTGGCAGGGCTGGCCATGGGGAGGGGCTGTTGTGGTAGGCTGGCCAGCCCCACCCCCAATTGGTTTGGGGGGGCAATTGGGGCAGAGCTGGCAAGGTGGAGGGGCTGCAGAAGGCCGATCATCTAATCCCACTGCCTTTCCGTGACGGTCCAATAATGT
>NW_005871181.1:3065914-3074519 GCF_000147115.1 Myotis lucifugus
GGGGTTGCGGGGACAGGAGGAGATGAGTCAAAAATCTTTAGATAGTTACAGGCATAGCCCATAGACATGTGCCTTGGGGTAGTGAACACCTGGGCGGTTGGGTAGGGGCTGGTAGTAGGGGGGGGGATGGGGGGAAATGGGAGATATCTGAAATACTATCAACAATAAAAATATATTTTTAAAAAATTAAATAAATAAATATTGAATAGAATAAAATGTCTTAGGAATTGTTAAAAACACCAGTTTTAACGAGAGCCCTAATCTTTACGCATTGTGTGATATAGGCTCCCAAACTCAGCTTTGCTGGAACTTCTTTCTGTCTCTCTTGATACCAAGTACTAAACATAATAAGTTTTCCTCTACTACATGGAAAATGATAAGATGTAAATTTTACAGTTGTATTTTATTTGATGCTTACAGAACGTTTTAGCATTGACAAGTTGAAGTTTATTTCATATAAATTTGGAATTAGAGCTGATTTACTACAGCCGTATATTGTGAGTTACATAGGCAATATATTTCAAGATATAGATCTATATTGCCATTGCAGTATAGAAGCAGATTGCTTATTTTACCGTGGCAGGGTTATTTTGCTTTAGGGAAGGAATATTAAATTCCACGAATATTTGTTGAGCTCATTTCTGTACATTGAAGAAAGTGCCTGTCCCAAGTGTTTTAATCTGGAGTGATGTAAAATATTGTATTTCCTTGTGAGGTACTGCTGTACATCAGAGTCTGCTCCGAGCCCTGGCGTCACATTCTCAACTTCAGGTGGAATAATCTCTCCACCAACTCTATCACATGGCTTTGTCCTGAGGGAGGGAGAGAGAGAGGGAGAGAAGGAGAGAGAGGGAGAAAGTTGTTCCAGGAGTTGGAGCATTAAAAATGCTTCAAAATAGCACAGGGGTTCTCTCTCAAAATGTCACTGGATCATATTGCTCAAGACATGTCTTGCTTTCTGATTCCTGATCTCTCATCTCACTATGAGTACTTAACTTCATTAATTCATACATGTCAACAACCACATAAGATAAAAAAAAAATTTCTAATATTTTTTTATTTTTTTATTAAATTTATTAGGTGACATTGGTCAACATGAACATACAGGTTTCATGTGTGGGTTTCTATGTTATAAGATCTGTATATTGCACCATGAGCCCACCGCCCAAAGTCAAATCTCCTGTCACCTTGATTTTAGGACCCCTTTCTCCCCCCACCCCCTTCCCTCTGGCAACCACCACACAGCTGTTTGTATTTTGTTAATTTGAACTGGCATCTTAAAAATTATTGTTGACAATGTTAGAGATGTCCACACATCCCACTCTGGCCATCACCACACTGTTGTCTCTGTCCATGAGCTATGCATGCATGTTCTTTCTCTCTCCATTTTACAAATGAGAAACCTAGGGATAATTTGAGGGTAAGCAGAGTTAGTATATGTTCATAATCTCTCCCTTCATGTTTTCATGGCAGTTTGCCTGAGAACAATTGCAGCAAATATTTATATTCATCCATTTTTTCTAAATAAATAATCCTATCTAATAAAGAGGGGATATGCTAATTGACCCTCACACTGTCGCAAAGATGGCAGCGCCCACAGCCACAAGATGGTGGTGCCCAATTGACTGCTCCACCCTCAAAGATGGCGGCACCCACAGCCACAAGATGGTGGTGCCCAGGCCCTTCAGCCCCACTGGGGCAGCAGGCGCATGACAAAGCCTGCCTCTGGAGTCCCCCAGTCCCCTCAGCCCCCCAGCCGCCCATTATTTATCTAAATAAATAAAGGAACAATAAAAAAAATAATGAAAATTCTTACTCTTAAAGTTATTGGCTATATCCTGCTTATTTTGGGAGAAAATGTTATGAGCAAAAATCAGAGCAGCCTGTTAAAAGCAATCTATTATATAAAAAGCCTGTTGTCATCACGCCGTAACGACTGATCAACCGGAGGCTGCATGTGCGGGGTCAGCAGGGCTCTGTGCGAGGCGAGGAGCATGCGGGTGGGTGGGGACTTGACTGTAGGACTTGATCGAGGTGCGGGCTGGGGCATTGGGCAGGTTTCTGGGTCCCGCTGGGGCATTGGGCGGGTTTCTGGGTCCCGCCTCCCATGACGGAGGCGGCCGCAGGACTCTTTCTGGGTCCCGCAGAGCCGCGGGACTCTGGGTCCTGGGTCTCGTGCGATTTTGCGCTCTGGGCCCCTAATATATATACATAAAGAAGTGGTGTCAGTAACCAATACATATACATTTTCAGAGATTGTTTATGTTTATTTTAAAATACAACCACTATTTAAAATTAAATTATATTCATTTAGTTACATCCTGTTGATAGATGGACTTCAGCCATGATGGGAATATTTACACCATGGAATTTGACAAACACTGGAAAAAAGGACTTGATTCACTGTTTTGCTGATTGGCTAGTCTTAAGAAGGACATGGGAACTTGTTAGTAATGCACATTGAACTTGGAAAGGTGCCAGATCTATAGTCATTACCATGTGATTAATACACACACATGCACACACACACACGAGAACATATTCTTTTAGTAATCAAACACTATCATTTGATTCAGCAAAGAACCCATTCATATGAATGACTAATGAGGGATTTCCAAGATACATTTTCATTTCACTCATGTTACTTGCTAAATAAGCTTAATAATTAATATTCATGTCAAAAGTGCCCTCATTTATCGATAATATGAGCAATTTCTTTGTGTTTATTTGTCGTTTCATTTTTTCAAATCATGGTGGAATTGCAAACATAAGTTTGCTACAGATACAGGAGTCAGCAAAAATCAATACAAAGCATTCTGTGAAAATCAATTGGCTATATGGAATTACAAGAGGGCATTGTATTTTTATTATTATTTGTAAATTGTGTCCTATATATCTTTTGTATCCATATAAAAAATATAATAAACTCGTACATTATTTTCAGGGAGTTCATTGTTAAGCATTTACCAGCACAATCCTGCAAATAACTCATGTGGTAAAGGCTGCAATATTGAAAAGAAATACGTAGTTTAGGAAATCTTCTTAAAAATATTGAAAGGGTATGAAGATAGAAACATAAACATAAAATGATTCTATCAGGAACCAGTAATAAGTTAGTGGAAAAACATAAAGACTGGCATATAAATATGTTTAATTTCAAGACTGTTTGGTTTGTTTTTTAATCACTTTTGGGATGAGCAATGTTTTAAGAAAGCTTCCACGGATCCCTGCTCCTGGACATGCAGGCCCTTGTGTGATCCCCTTTCACGGACTGTGGCCTGGACCTAGAGCCTTATTTCTAAGGAAAAGAATAAAGCAAAAGTGGGAGTAAACCAGCTTTGAGATAAGATTATAAGAGACTGACATCCATCTTGCTTGCAACCTGTATCGCTGGCTTCTTTCTTTTTTGTATTTCTTAAAATATGTTTTTATTGATTTCAGAGAGGAAGGGAGAGGGAGAGAGTGATAGAAACATCAATGATGAGAGAGAATCATTGATCAGCTGCCTCCTGTGCGCCCCCTATTGAGGATTGAGCCCGCAACCCAGGCATGTGCCCTGACCATCCTGGTTCATATGTTGATGCTAAACTACTGAGTCATGCCGGCTAGGCAGCTGGCTCTTTTCTTGTATTTGTGCTGATTTCCTCAATAGAGAGGCTATCATGGTCGTGAACTGCGTTCAGCCAACAGCCAAGCCCCATTGAGGATGTCAAATCCCTCAGTCCAGCAACACTCAGTGAATTGAATCCTGTCCACAGTGGTGTGAATGGTCTTGGAAGCACACCATTTCCCAAGTCAGCCTCCCTGGGAGGCCCCTACCTGATCTACACCTTGGTTTCAGCCTGTGAGAAAGCTCAGCTAATCCTTACCCAGGTTCCTGACCTACAGAAACTTGGAAATCATCAGATTTGTTGTTTTAAGCCTCTAGATGTTGGGGGTACTTTGTTAAGCAGTGGTAGATAACTAGTACAAACTTCACACAAATAAAATTGAGATGAATGTCCATGAAAATTAGGTAATTGCAAATAAATGGAAAATAACCCATGATCTTAGCATCCTTAATTGTTACATATACAAACTACATTCGTCTTAAAATAGAGTAGCAACCTGGTTCTTTAAAAATGCTTTTTGAATTTTTAAAACCTTAGTATTAAACTTTTTTCTTTGTATCTAAGACAATTCTACTGATATTTCCACATCAGCATTGATGTATTGTGAAAATATAAGAAATTTAGAAGGAAATAATCTGAGATATGTGTCCTGAGACTATTACTACATATGTGGGCATTTCATACTCATATTTACTTAAATATATACTTAAATGTGTTTTTGCCTTTTAAAGTTATTTGAATTTTGTCCTGTAAATATTTGTCACTTATCATCCAAGCTTTAGTATTGGCTTCTTCTAGCATTGAATTTCTGTAACACGCCCCCCCCCCCCAACTTAATAATTATGATTTGTGGTTTATCACTTCTATTTTGGAAAGAAGGTAACTAAAATGTAACTCTCGTGTTCATATTCTTATTTTCAGTGAAATAATATCTTACTATATTAATAAATTTAATTGGCTAGCAAGAGAAGTGGCTGTAACATAATTTTTTATGAAGGCTAGACATGCTACAATAAACATGCAGTGTTTATGGACAAAATTGATGGTCTAATGAAGCCAGCTTGATTAAGGAGAAAGAAAACTTCTAATACAATTACTTTTTGTATGCCAAACATATGTTTCGTTAAGATAGATCGTCCAGTAGACCTCTATGTCTCATTAGATGTCCACTCTAATAGCTAAGTGCTTTTATAGCAATATTTAAATATCTCTAAATGATGTTTTCCTAACCTATAAAATTCATTACTCTGAAAACAATGCAGTTATTATGGTCATAAATATTTCTAGAAAGTCTTGTATTTGAAGAATAATGACTTGGCCTAGATTGATTTCGAACGCTGTTATACCTCCATTGCAATGTTAATGAAACCTAAAATGGGGTGATCTTTAACAAGCTTTCCATTCTAGCAATTTTTATAATTTGCATTTATTAAGGTGACAAAGGCTGTTTTTGAAAAACCATTCTTTATTCATCCAAAGGCGTATTTTATGAGAATATTTTCATCCATCAATGAGCACAGGCAGAATACAATAAACAGAAATAAGTTTAAGTGCTCTAATGAATAATGAAATAAACATTTTAAAACAGCATTTCAGTATATGGAATTAAGAGTGCAGATTTTCATTAGGGAAAATGCAATTACTAATAGAATTTTCTGACCAATAATAATAAACAGGTAAAAAGATGATTTGCATCTATAGAGAATAATTTGTTACCAGTTTTGGGTTATAACCTGGATTTAATGATATATCAATTCAAGGGCTGTTTAGATTCGATTCAGATATTGAGAAGTCTGTTTCCAGGCTAAGTCTTTTCTGAGTTAGGGTTCTGTGTAACGATATAGGCAGAACTTAGCTTTAGTTTCAAAAACCTAAAATCAGCCTGCTTCCCTCATGTAACAGAAAGAATAATTGAAAAGGCAATATGTGGAAGCTAATGAACAAAATAAACTGATAGACAAAACAGATCCAGAGACACAGAGGCATAGAACAGACTGTGGAACCACAGCGGGGGGTGGGGGGGTTGAGGGGAGGGGAAGAGATCAAAGAACTTGTATGCATCTATGCATAATCCATGGACACAGACAATAGGGTGGTAAAGGCCTTGGGGGGGTGAGGGGGGCTAGAAGGGGTCAATAGGGAAGAAAAGGGGAGATCTGTAATACTTTCAACAATACATACATACATACATACATACATAACAGACAGTAAGTTGAGTTCTAACCTACATACTAGGTACTCTCCCTCAACAACAACAACAAAAAGTTGTGTTTAGTGACTTAGGAAAAATATGTGTTTATTGATTTTAGATTAAAGATTATGAAAATAGGGCTATTAATATGCATCAGTTCATCTTTTAGCCCTGCTAAGAATAAGTTCCAAATAATTAAAATATTCAATATAAATGCCTTAATCACTTCACAGAGAGGAAATGGGAAGAACTGATGTTCTCTAGTAATTATTATTTCTGAAATAGAAGTGCTTAAAAAGTATTAAGCTAAGTTGAACAAAAATACAGCTATGGAAATTTGTATGTTGTATGTGCATTAAAAGGGCTTACATTTCAAGGCAAAATATTTGAATTGTGTAACGGGACTTTGAAATAATAGCTGATCATTATTAATTTCCTCTGGTATTTATTGTCACAATATTAATCATGATGAACTCATTTGGTATTAATGTGCATGTCATAACTAGTTCTTTGGGATTTCAATAGTGATTTCTGCAGTGATTAATTGCACAATTATTTTATGGGGTCACCAATTTTCTTCGTACCTCCTACATGACAAAAGGGTTTGAGCTGCATTTCTGCAGGTGGAGAGTATAGCAGGTACATTTGTCTTGTGTCCATGGAGTCAAAATTAATCCCCGCGTTTAAATCTCAGGCGGCTACTAGAGCTCATTTTTTTTGCTATTTTCATTCATAATCTCAATATGCCAACCTGATTAAAGTAGCATCTTTTCAGGATTAATCATCTAGTATAAGTGACTATATTTTAAATATAAATGGGAGTTGGGAATGTGAGGAAATAGATCATTTTAAAAAAAAGGCAACCAAAAAAATTAGTTCTCAACTAAAAAATGGGAGCAAGTTGGGAAACTAGGAAAAGGTAATGGAACATAAACCAAAGGGGAAATGTTCCCGCCCTCTCAGAACCCGCAAGGCTTTCACAAGGTCCTCTGGCTCTCAGGGGCATGAAATGGCTTCTTTACAAGGGCAAGAGGTTATGAATGACAGGTTTACTCATGATCCTTCAGGGCCACAAGGACTGTAAACTATTTAAATTATATGAGACACTTAGGTGTATCCAACTTATTATTTTAAAGTAACATATCTTAGCACAGCTAGTGTGGCTCAGTGGTTGAGCATCGACCTATGAAGAGGAGTTCATGGTTCGATCCCCAGTGTGGGGTGTGCAGGAGGCAGCCGATCCATGATTCTCTCTCATTATTGATGTTTCTCCCCCTTCATGTCCTCTCTCTTAAATCAATCAAAATATATTTAAAAATAAATAAAGTAACATACTTTATTTTCTTATAGTTTAATTATATTTTTCTGTTTATATGCTACTCATGTCCTTTTCCTCTAATTTTTTTTAAAAAAAAACTAATTCAGCAAGTTCTGCTTCCAAAGGAAGATGCGTGAAAATAGGGTGTATGTAAATGTGGTCCATATCTCTTTCCTGGGCCTTTATCTTCCCTCTCCCACTGACCCAGTCCAAGCAATTACACACATGAAGAGACAACCTATTACACACATCAGGACACTGGTTCTCCATATTTCAGTACCATTTCTCAACTTGGGGTTATCTAATTTCCAAACTAAACTTTGCAATTTATTCCCATCCTTCAAGGATGGCAGCTCCTACATTTAAAAATTATGAATTTTTATTTGCTTTATGTTCTATTAGATGAAATTTTAATGTACTAGCATATAAGTTAGGGAATGTTAGATGACCGGGGTCAGTGGATAACCATTATCGTAGGAGTAGATCCTCAATCTAGTATACAGGAGGCAGAATACAAATATTACTCTTCAGCTCATATTTTAATGTGTTATTTTTAAATATTTTTTAGAGAGAAAGGAAGGGAGAGGGATAGAGCAATAGAAACATCAGTGATAGAGAAACATCATCCATCAGCTGCCTCCTGCATGCCCCCCACAGGGAATCAAGCCCACAACCCGGACACGCCCTGATGGGGAATCGAACCTGCAGACTCTTGGTTCCTGGGTCGATGCCAACCACTGAGCCGGGCTTGTTTTATTTACTTTAAAACTAAATTTCAAAAATAGACTTAAAATGTGCAGCATTCAAGAAAAATGTGCTTTCACTCAAGATTAAAGAAGTGAGAGACAATCTTTTGGAAAAACATGGGAGAGAAAGAGACTTTGCAAGAATGAGAACAGAATAATGTAAAATGGGCCCTTTCCCATTCCAGACATAAGAAAAGCAAAAACATATGCAACAGCAACCACATCGAAACATAATCTCAGAGAACATATGCAAGCTTTGAAGAAAGAATAAGAAGCCTTGAAGAGCTGGGAAGACAGAAATCTCTGTGAAGGGAGTGCCAGTTCTTGGGATAATTAGCAATTCTGGTTCAAGTGCTAGAACAATCTGAGATACATAGAAAATCAGTTTTAAATAATTAAGTAGGGAGCAAAGAGATAAAAAAATGTTTTAAGATCATTCTTGAATGAGTAAAGAGGAATATAAGTAATTTGGGGCTTCCTGTTTTAAATCTTCTTGCAAAAGTGAAACAGTTTCAAGTTTCTTTGGCAAAATTGTTAGCCCAACAATGTGTGTGTGTGTGTGTGTGTGTGTGTGTGTGTGTGTGTGTGTGTGTGTGTGGTGTATCCCAATTTGTTCATGTATCCCAATTTTTTATTATTATGTATTGATTGATTTGAGAGTGAGGGAGGGAAGGAGAAAGGGAAGGGAAAGAGAGAGAGGGAAGGAGAGAGAAACAGATTTGTTTTCCACTTATTGATG
>NW_005871181.1:3075084-3299829 GCF_000147115.1 Myotis lucifugus
CACAGCGACCCCTGGAGTCTGGCCAGACACCCCAACCCCGTCGGTGACACGCCAGAGACCAAGGTAAGAAATGTGGCTGTTGTCACAAATGAAAGGTTCAATGGCCACATGTGTGATTCTATGAATGACGAGCCTTTAAATTGTTAGCATCACTTGCAGAATATCTTTCATCTGAGAATAATCAGGCCATCTCTAGAATGCATTTTAAAGGTGAGTGTTTTGTTTGGGGTTGTTATTAGCAAAGTTGAGAAATGGGCATTAAGCATAGCATTGTCAGAAAACAAAATGAGCTATCTTATCTGGAGGTGCACTGAGGCATTGAGATGTAATCTTCACAGAGAAAAATATTTCATTTGGGGAGACAAGCTTATCTATGTTCTCAGCGTTAAGGCAATTGAAACTTGCCAGGGTTTCTGCTTTCCTTGGCTTTGCATTATTTTCAATTGAATGGAAAAATGTTAATGTGACTGAGTTGGCTAAAACTACTAAGGGAAGGCTATTGCTTAAATAAAAATGTCTTCTTTATTTGATCTGATCGGGATAGTTAATCAAAATAGTATTAAATCTCCACAGCTCAAATATACTCTTTTACATTTAATTATTCTCTATAAAATATTTATTTAAAATAAAAAATTATTCCATATATGGGTTGCAGCTTTATTCCTTAAGTAATTTTCTGTTGATAGTGGTAAGCTTAATAGACATGTATTAAAATTATGCCTGGCACCGAATATTATTTCATATGTATGCATTTTAAATAAATAGTAATAGAATGGCATAAAAATCTGAGACGTGTTAAGCTTTCAAAAATCTCTGTTTATTTTACTTATGTCTTTGTTTCTCAACTAGAAGGTAAGGAGCACATTAAATAGTTTGTCACTCATTTATTCAAAAACTGTTATGACAAAAACATAATATGCATAATCTGTGAAATATCACAAAATGTATTCACTAGAATAGTTTTCCTATATTTATTATCTAGTTTAACAAACACCACAATTATATTCCAGATGCCACCATGAAGTAGTCTTTTAAGGTATTAAAAGTTCAGTGTTATCACTGAAGAAAATATATTTTAGAATTTGATGTATCACCTTATCCAGATGCCCAGTTTCACTTACATGTTATTCTAATTGCAAGTGTTTCACAGATGTGCAACTATGTGTGAACTATCCACAGTTATTCAAAAAAATGTTATTTTATTATAACGCTGATGGAAGAAAATGGGTCCCCAGCTGGGCCAACTATCTGTATGGAGTTTGCATGTTCTTCCCATGCCTGGGAGGGTTTCTCCAGGTGCCCCAGACTCCTCCCACATCCCAGAGATGTGCCCATGAGGTGACTGGCCTGTCCACAGTGTCCCCGTGTGAGTGAGGATGTGCGTGACTGTGGCCTGTGATGGATGGCACCCCATCCAGGGTGGGGTCCCAGCTTGCACCCTGAGCAACAACTCTGAGCTGTAATCAGCAGGTTAGAAAAAGAATTATCTGACTTATTTATATTAATTTCTTAAAGGCATGTGTAGCTTATGTGGAACCTCGTAGTTTTGCATTTTACATTCGTTCTGCAATCCATTTTGAGTTCATTTTTGTGAAGGGAGTAAGGTTTGGGTCTACATTCATGGGTGGATATTCGGTTGTTTCCACATCATTTATCGAAAAGGCTATATTTGTTGTTTTGTATTTGCTCATTGGACAAAAATCAGTTGACTATGTTTATGTGGTCTATTTCTGGATTTATTCCATTGATCTTACCATTTATTCCTTCATCATTATCACACTGTCTCTATCATATCTTTGTATAGATCTTTAAGTTGAATACTATCAGTCCTCTGAATATATTTTACTCCTTAAAAATAGGGTTAGCTAAGTGATTGACAAACTGCAGCTCGGCAAACCGCGGCTTGCGAGCCACATGCGGCTCTTTGGCCCTTTCAGTGTGGCTCTTCCACAAAATTCCGGCTCTTCCACAAAATACCGACTTCTGCGCATGGGCCACGAAGTTTCAATCGCACTGTATGTGTGCACCCGCACGAGGTATTTTGTGGAAGAGCCACACTCAAGGGGCCAAAGAGCCGCATGTGGCTCGCGAGCCACGGTTTGCCGACCATGGGCTTAGCTACTCTGTTTTTTGGGGGGTGGAGAGGAAAGGAGGAAGAAGAATAAATCTAAAGCCTATACTTGTGAACTAGGAGCAGAGAGCAATCCCTTACTAAGATGAAGTGCAGGAAAAAAAAAGACAAAAACAGGAAGCATAGAATTACGCATTTGCTGAAGGCCATCAAGGCTAAACTCATACAACCAGGCCAAAGGGGCGGGTGGGGGACGATTTTATCTAGTAACTTGGTCTAGAACTGAAAAGGTTAAAATGAGCTTCAGTTCCTAAGAAGGTCCTCTTCTTTATCCTGGAGGGATTTCTCTTGGCCACAGATTCAGCCTCGTGTCTTCTGTTAACCAGCTCCGCATCAGCACCTGTGACACAGCCTGGCATGTTCTGTAAGACACACTGATGGAGTTTTGGGCTCTGGAAAAAAAACTTCAAAGGAATGTTTTTATGAGCCAATGATTTTTTATTTATTTATTCCTGAAATGTTGAGTAGTCTGCAGTGAGTAGCTTCACTGGCTATGTTTAGAAAATAATTAAATGTACACAAGGTAAAATAACATATCTTTAAATCCTATTATTTTTATAGTCCTCTGTGACATTCATAGTCTTTAATAGTCTTCATTCAAAGAGTAATTTCAATATGCAAAACAACCCAATTAACATTTTTATAAGGCATATATAAAATGAGAGATGTAAAAACCTACATGCTTTAATTGAAGATATTTTTTTGTTTTATCTGCCAAAATGTCACTTTAAAATACCTTTGATGTTTAAACATTGAACAATAAATTTTAAAATATTTTGTCTCATATCTTTATGAGATGTTTTTGCTTTGTGAGAAAACATATGCACCCCAGGAATATATTCCGCCTCCCTTCCTAGCCACTAGACCAGGGGTGGGCAACCCCTGGCACACGTGCCAAACGTGGCACGCCAGTAACTTTTGCTGGCACGCGAAACCCTCTCTTATAATCTTCCATTTACATTTTTTTTCTTAGTATCGACTTTTTTATTTTTCAGATAAATTCAGTGTAGGTGCATCTTAGATAAATAAATAATTTTACATAACAAGTTATCTTAAAGACCATAGACGTGGATTGACGAGAGAGGGGAAGAGCAATTTCTATGCCTCTGCCTTAACTCTCCCTGCCTTCCTAGATCCAACCAGTGTTTTGGTTTCATCCACATACGCTTGTGAATCTTTGTTCTCAGTGATGAATTTTGTTAAGTCTCGTAATAGGAGTAGCCTGACGGATGAAAGTAGTAGCTCGTGCATATCTCTGAAGGTCACGAAATATAAACCTGATGTAAAATCTCTGTCATCAGTGATGCAGCAGCAAAAGTCCCACTGATAATATCAAACGGAGTCATAAAGTTTTTTGTCGGACTATCAGTGTACACGTATACATTAAAAAATAAATGTATTTTTTATCATCATATACTGTGTTTTTGTCGCTCGAATGAATTTTATTGTTTCTTCAAGGTTCTTCACATAGATACACCTTAAGAGATATCAAGTAGGTGTAACATGTTCTCAAAAAAATAGGGTTGGCACATAGAAGAATTTTGAGTCAGAGATTTTGCTGGTTTTGGCACGCACTCACAAAAAGGTTGCCCACCCCTGCACTAGACCAATAGGTAGAGCCAAGACAGAACATAATCCATTTTGAGGAGTTCTAGACCTGCTAAGGGGAGAAAGAGACTGTATACAAAGGTACAGAACATCGCCAATTTGTACCAAAGGAGCTGGATACTGAGGGTGCTGGAGGAAGAAGAGTTTATTGGTATGAGAGCACCCTCTCATCTTGTGGATTTAACATGGCTCCAAAGATTGATACAAGTATGTACTAGAGACATGTAACATGGTCTTATGTAAAAACAAGTTCCCTAAAAGAAATTGAGTCATTGCACCAAACTCTACATTCTATTTTCCTTTCTATTTTTCAAGGGAGCATGCACAGTGAACAGTAATAATATGATTTTTGCAACATCTCTCTATTAAATCTATTTTAAGCTACTGTAATCTCTCATTATTACATCTGAATTACTATACTTCTTTATTTTTAAGTAGCTCTGGGTCGTTACACACCTCCTTGTGTGATATATCAGATGAAAATAGCAGAGGTATTACAAGAAATAAGAAATTCAAATTCCACTCATAATTAAGGATGCAACATCGGAAAACTTAATTTAGAAAAAGATGAGCACACTACCTTGGGGAAATTTGGAAAAGGTCAGACAGAGACTGATTATTAAAAAACACTCTCCCAATTCCTATGCTATTTGACCACAATACTTAGTGACCAAAGATTTAGGAAGAACTAAGAGACAATATATATATTTATTTTCTCATAATAATTTCAATTCTACATCTATAATTCACACAAATATTTTTCAATTTTGTTTGAAACAGTATGTTGAAAACAGGTTAATAAATTTAAATGTCCATATGATCACACAATTACTTTACTTTTATAAGCATCAGAAAACCATGACAGTCACAAATACTAGATTAAGGAAATACAACAAAATGTCATGTAATTTCCTAAGGTGGGTGAAATAAGCTATAGGGAGTATGTATCAGAATTTATTTTGACATGATCTATTATTAAATTCATCATTTCAGGAGTTCTGTTATCTTATTGAGCCACTTAGTCAAAGCCAGAGGGCTGAAAATGGTCCAAACTAGCATAATCTTTGGATTCTAGCAATTCAATCCATCTATCCATCATCTATCTGCTTTTGCCTCCTCCTAATACTGGTCCTCAGGCAGCTGCCAGAGCCTTCCTTTAAAGATGTACATGAGCCCTTGTTGGTTTGGCTTAGTGGATAGAGCCTTGGCCTGCAGACTGAAGGGTCCCAAGTTGGATTTCTATCAAGGGCACATGCCGGGGTTGTGGGAATGGGGCATGCAGGAGGCAGCCGATCGATAATTCTCTCTCATCATTGGTGTTTCTAACTCTCTCTCCCTCTCCCTCCTCTCTGAAATCATATATATATATATATATATATATATATATATATATATATATATATATATATATTTAAAGATGCACATGAAATCTCATCCTACTCCTCTGACCGAAGCCAACCAGTAGCTCTTAATCTTATTCAAAATAATAGTCTTAAATTGGTCTACAGAGCCCACTATGATTTTTTCCCCAGTTACCTTTCTGACATTTTTCTCCCACTCATTTTCCCGCCTCACTCACCCTTACTCATTTACATTGGCTTCCTTGAGGTTTCACAGTCAGGCATTTTTTTACAGTTGGAAGTCTATGCTCATTCCTTCTTCACCAATAACCGTCTCTTTTAAGTGTTCTTATGACTTGTTCCCTTACATCATCGACATCTCTTTTCAAAACTTAACTTGACAGTCACATCTTCATTCAGTAACCTATTTAAAATGGCAGGGAGTGCCCCAACCCAGCTGGACTTTCTGTCTCCCTTTCCGGTGTGTTTTCCTATGTAGCCCTTATCACCTTCTAATAAATTATATCACTTTATTTTCTCCCTTTGTCTCTTCTTATTTATTTTTTGTCTCTTTCTTTAAATATATATTTTTATTGATTGCTGAGAGGAAGGGAGAGGGAGAGAGAGATAGAAACATCAATGATGAGAGTGAATCATTGATCGCTGCCTCCTGTATGCCCCCTACTTGGGATCAAGCCTGCAACCAGGGCATGTGCACTTGACTGGAATCGAACCTGGGACCCTTCAGTCCACAGGTCAACACTCTATTCTCTGAACCAAACCAGCTAGGGCATTTTTTGTCTCTCTTTTTTTTCCCATTGTATCTTTCCCACCAAGCAAATTCCTCAAGAATCAAGATTGGAGCTCCATCATTTCAAATGTGTATGACTAAGTAAAAGAAGCCAATCTCAAAAGGCTGCCTGCCCTGTGATTCCAACTGTGTGACATTCTGGAAAAGACAGAAAACTCAGGGGACAGTTAAAAAATCAGTGATTGCCAGAGGTTGGGGGGAGAGACAAGAAGGATGAATCTGTGGAGCTTAGATGACGTGTTAGGCAGTGGAAATATTCTGTGTGGTTCCATATTGCTGGATACCTGTCATCATATATCCGTCCAAGCCCACAGAATGTACTAGACTGAGCTCTCCTCTAAATTTTGGGTGATTATGATGTATCAATGTAGGTTCATGAATTATAACAATCAGACCACATCTCTCTGAGCCCCCAAGCTCCCTTTTAATAACATTAGCCACTAGAGGGGATGTGGTAAAGATGAAGGTTGGGCATGTGTGGGGATAAGGAACCCATGGGAAAGCTCTCTAGCACCCTCTTAATTTTGCTGTGAACCTAAAATGTCTCTAAAATTTGTCTTTAAAAAACACTCCAGCCCTAACCGGTTTGGCTCAGTGGATAGAGCGTCGGCCTGCGGACTGAAGGGTCCCAGGTTCGATTCTGGTCAAGGGCATGTACCTTGGTTGCGGGCACATCCCCTGTGGGGGTATGTGTAGGAGGCAGCTGATCCATGTTTCCCTCTCATCGATGTTTCTAACTCTTTATCCCTCTCCCTTCCTCTCTAAAAAATCAATAAAATATATTTTAAAAAAAACATTCCAACCTCTTCTATCTCTTTTTGCCTATCATTGAATCTTCCTTTCCCATCCAGAAATGATGTTTATCCTGTAAGAAAATAGCAACATCAGGTATTTCTTTAATCTAATGTTTATGGATTTGACCTTGACCATGTAAGTCCAGGTGTCTAGAGGACAAATACTGCTTTTCTCTAAATTGTTTTGATCTTAAACATGAAAGGCAAGACTTTCAAACCTCCATCAGTCTCCAAAAGGCATACAAAGGTAAAACAACAACAGCCGTGTGTGTGTGTGTGTGTGTGTGTGTGTGTGTGTGTGTGTGTGTGTGTTAGGTGAGGGCTGATGGAAGTAAAGATGATTGTTCACTTTTACCTTACGTGTGTGTGTACTAGAAACTACATTATGAGAAAGACAAGACAGACTAAATTAAAGTTTCAAAATACATTTTACCTTTTCTGTGTGAAGGGCAAGAATCCTGAAACTGCTGTTTTTCTGTGAGTTTCTAATGGGAAGTTATTTTAATGTGGACTAAAAGCTGACTGAAATGCTTTGCCTTTTATATTTTCGTCATAATGCATCCGTATCATTAAAACCTCCTGTTTTCATATTGAAATAGGAGACCTGCGTTTGTGTGCCTTGCAGAAAGAATCTACATGGTACATGCCACAGGCTCAGTGCACAGAAAGGATGGAGTTTAATTTGTCCTTGTTCCTCCAGCAGAAAATAATTAGATATCAATAGAGAGGTGCTGAAGTGTGGCCATGTTTTTGAACTAGAGTTGCATTAATTCCCCTTTCTTCTTATCTTTAATGTGATTTCAAATTCCAAGTAATTATATTTGGACAAGGTTCTTTGGTTAAAAGTGAAGTTGATTATAAGAAACTTAGATTCTTAGATATTTGAAAGCAGTAAACAGTTAGAGCTCACCACGTTAGGGGCCTCTTTTCCTAAGAAAGTCCAAATGACCTACATTTAATTACACGTATCTTACTATATTAATAGAGCATTTATAATCTGTTCATTAGTAGGTCCTTAATATCTTATAGGGTTATTTTTAAGGAAATAAAGAACAGTATTTTTATCTACTTCATATTCCAATTGGCAATGCTTTTACACAATTAAACTTTTAATTTTTTAATAAATATGAAACAATTTTAATGTGAGTTCTAAGAGGTGTGTTGAATATACATCAATGAGTAAATAAACTGCTTATTTTGAGTGTTAATGGCCTTGTAATTAGGCTAAGAAGTGAAGTAGATAGAACTAGTGAGAAATGTTGGCTTATTCTCACGAAGAATCCTTTTATGTTTTCTAGTTGCTAAAAAAAATGGCTGAAACCAAGTTGAATAACTTGATGTTGATTCCTAATACTTCATCAGAGGGAAGCTATGGCTCAGCTCAGCAGTCATGGCTCAGTGGTTGAGCGTAAACCTATGAACCAGGAGGTCACGGCTTGATTCCCAGTCAGGGCACATGCCCGTTTGCGGCTCAATCCCCAGTAGTGTGTGTGCAGGAAGCAGCTGATTAATGATTCTCTCTCATCAGTGATGTTTCTCTCTCTCTCTCCCTCCCGCTCTGAAATCAATAACATGTATGAATATATTAAAAACAAGCAGAAAACCGAAATAAGTTGTCCATTTTACTCTTTTCTTTGTCTTCTCAAAGACTATACCTTCCAAGATTATGTTCTAGATTTCTACACAAACTTTCCTTTTTAGGTTCCAAGGGACCCACATATAACCTTTTGGAAAATACATCCAAGACTTCAAGTTTAATATGTAAATATAGTAATTAATGGATTAGTTAGTCATCGTGTATAATATTAATATAGTCAAAACGGGCATTCTGTGTGTCATTGCTCACAGGCAATTTCTTTTGAAAATTGCTTTTGCTATTTACTAAGAGAATTACTGCCTTGGGGGAAAGAATATCATGTAACACTTTTATGTGTGAATCTTCTCAACTGTAATTATTCGAATGGATAACTAAGCATGAATTCTGCCTCAGGGTTAACACGTACCAATTTGTTTCATGGGTCATCTCATTACAAGCAGATCATCCACCCACCTCAACTCTCATTCCTTTTCCTTTTTAAATAATTTCAGATACTAGAGAAATATGTAATACTTTTATTAGTCCTTGTGGGAGTACACCTGTTCTAATTGTCTCACTTATTTCCCTGTGTATTAATTCCTTTGTCGTTAGAGTCTGAACAATAAATGAGTTATTAGCACACTGCAGGCCTATGGAAGAAAATAAGTAAAACATTTTAACAAAAAGAACAAACTAATGAACAAACTCAACTGTGGATTTTGACTTCTTTATAGAAAGGAATCTACGTGATAGAAGCATATTTCAAGAAATTATCGTGCGAATTTAAACTATTGCCTTCATAATTCACCAATAAGACAGAGACATGATTCAGTACTTATTTCCATGATACATGAACCTGCTGGTGAAAATTGTAGTGGGAGGGGCATGCAGCTTGCTTCAAGCATACAAAATAAGAGAGCATCCCAGAATGGTAAGCGAAGGCAACTGAAGCAATCACCAAGAGAATATTTTCCTCATTTATTTTCATGTCACAATCTTATTTAACTTCAGTGCCTCTTAGAAAGAGTGATCTACATAGTAGTTCAGACTCTCTTAGATGCAAGTTTAATTAAAAGTTCAATTCATTATAAGGTTATTACCATATGAAATCCAAGAGCAGAAATTCACTAGAATAAAATACTCTTGATATTTTATTTTTCTTCTCTCTGTGGGGATGATGTGTTTCATTCTTTGCATCTGAAAAAAATTTTGTCTTTTATTATCGGCACCACCTGGGAAGAAAAATGCCCAAGGGCAATTCAAAAGTTCTCATCTCACGATTCAAGGCATTAGATGCAATTGGATTGGGATGAGCTGAAAATCTTGGGAAATAAACTAATTAACCCAAATTACATCGGGCGCTATCCCTGGCCCTTTGGGCTAGGACCCAGTCGCATTGTGTGAGCACAATGGCTTCTGCTTAAGCCAGTGGTTCTCAACCTTCCTAATGCCGTGACCCTTTAATACAGTTCCTCATGTTGTGGGGACCCCCAACCATAAAATTATTTTCGTTGCTACTTCATAACTGTAATTTTGCTACTGTAAACAATAGGCGACCCCTGTGAAAGGGTCGTTCGACCCCCAAAGGGTGGCAACACACAGGTTGAGAACCGCTGGCTTAAGCCATTGCCATGGGGACCAATCACCAGAATGAGGGAGGATGCTGGTGTATCTTCTTGCATTCTTATTCCGTGACTTGATTTCCTGTGACCTCCTCCTAAGGAACTTTGCCCCTCACTCTCTTGCTCTTACTCTGAAACCTTGACCATCCATTGCTTCAGCAGCGACTAAATCAAACATCTCTTCGTATTTATAATCTGTGGTTTTCCTTTCTTCTCTTCCGGTTTTACTTCCTACCTTACAGCTTAGATTCCATGGACTAATACTATAAATACTTTATTTCGAACACTTTAAAAAATATGTTTATTGATTTCAGAGAGGAAGGGAGAGGGAGAGAGAGAGAAACATCAATGATGAGAGTTAGTTGGTTCTGGGGTTGGAAGGAATGAGCATATCCTGCCATGTGGGCCACAAACAAAGGGGAAGGGTCTTCCCTAAACAAGAGAAAGGGAAGTGGACAGTTTTCTGAAAGAGGAAAATGATGCTGACATGGGGTTTTCTGGACCCCGGTTGTCCCAGGACTGAAGCCTTGTCCCTCGAAATGCGGATATGTTAGGTAAAGAAGCAAAACACAGTCCTTCTTCTTGTGCCTGTGGAGCAGGAGTCCCTGGAAGTGAGTTCATTCAAATCCCTGCTGTGCCTTTCATTATAGGAGTGACCTTGAAAAGCAAACTGAGCCTTCCCAGGTCTCCCTTCCCTAATCTGCGAAATGAGGTTTTGTTTCTAGGTGTGTATTGTCTTAAAGTTTCTCTTGCAGTTATGTATTTCTGAGGATTTAGGATGATCCTTGTTATTAAGCAAGTGCCCAGTAAAAGCTAACGATACAGTAATACTCTTACTTGGTGAGATGAATGTGTGCACTGGCTGAGTATAAAGCCTGGTTCCCTGCTCACTGAGTGACCTTGAGGTAGTCCTTGACTTCCCTGGGCCTTCAAGCCTCCTTCTACTGAATGGAGTCGACACTGGAACAGAAACGTAATATTTAGTTTTCTAGCTAAGATGTCCACTTTAATATCAAAGATTAATTTATTATATAATCACTTGTGCAAAATTTATTTTGGGATTCACTATGTAGGCATGGTGTCTTTGATAAATCTGAATAAATAGCTAACTTTATTCTTAAAAAACAAACAAACAAACAAAAAACCCTTCCCTTCCCTGGCCTGGCCGGTGTTGCTCAGTGGTTGAGCATCAACCTATGAACCAGGAGATCACAGTTCGATTCCAGGTCAGCCACATGCCCAGGTTGCTGGCTCAATCCCCAGTAGGAGGTGTGCAGGAGGCAGCCCATCAATGATTCTCTCTCATCATTGATGTTTCTATCTCTCTCCCCCTCTCCCTTCCTCTCTGAAATCAATAAAAATATATATTTAAAAAATAAAACCTTCCCTTAGAGTCCTTATGAGAATTAAAAGGCTTCACCCAATGCCTGGCACATCATAATCCAGAAGTGAACATTGCGATTGTTGCTCTAATTAGAACTCTTGGCGCTGACTCTGCCAAATCCTTGCCCCTGTTTTGGGGGGAGGTCGTGGTGTGGCTGCCTGTGTCTCTGGGCTGCTTCCCTTAGTCCGTGCAGCTTCCCAATCACCCCTCCACAAGGAGTCCAGGTCTTCAGCTCTCAGCTGTTCAGCTGGGGAGAGAAACGCCTCATGGTGCTATGTGAGCAGGGCATTCCTGTTATCATCCATCTCATACTTGAGTGTTGCTTCATAGCAGTCATCACAAAATGTAATTATTTTATTTATGTTTCTACCTGTTTCTGTTTTTCTCCTTCACTAAATTGTAAGATGCAAGTGAAGAGGCAAGTCTGCCTTCTTCAGGGAGAACGTGGCTGATATATATCTACCCTCAAAATTGCCTGCTGAATGAATACATTTGTTTTCTTTCTAAATCACTGACAGTTAAGCAAGCACCTCTCCCCAAACGACCCAGATAGTCTTTCAAATGGGCAGTTGAAGCTGAGGGTTGGCGATTACTTATTTAAGTCCTTATTCATAGACAAGCAGGATACTCTGTTATATCACCATGTAAAAAAAATCAAAATACCCTGTTAGAATATCACATAAAACAATTTACAGTCTCAGGAAAAATGACATACAATTTAGACCATAGGTACTTTTGATCATGTAGCTAACCTGAGCAAATTATTCAAAAAAACTGATCATGTAAAATATTCATATATTTTTTTTCTTCCTTCTCTGTGCATTAATTGATGGCTTCAAATGCAAATTATCTGATAAGGGCCTAATCTCTAATACTTCGAGATGTTTTATTTTCTCAGATCATAGCATTGAGAAGAAAAACAATGGGAAGGAATTACAAAAGAAGCTGCAGTATTCCACTCATCTGTTTATATGACTATAAAAAGTATTTAATAAGACTGTGATGGTAGAATCAAGGACATCACTGTCAGATATCAGATGTGATATGATTATTCTTGTGCAGTGGACACAAGTGAAAATAGATCATAGGCTTATTATATTTGCTAGGATATAATAAGAAATCAAGAGCCAAAAAGGAAGTTAGGAGGTTTTGAAATGCCTCCTCATATAATCTTCATAATTCGTGCAATTAGCTTGGCTCCATATTGAATGGTTCTAGAACAGTCGAGTACAATATCCAATGCGGTCACTGGTGTTGGTGGCTGTGAAAATGCTGAAATATATAAATAGGCTGGTGACCACTCGATTGTGATGCTTCTCTTACATAATAAAAATAAAAACATAATGAACTGTGAGCTGAATGCATCGTGGAATGGCTCATCTATCTTCCACATCTTACAGGTACATGTACCTACTTTCTTCTCTGTGACTTCCCTGTCACAGGTAAATTGAAACTCTCTAAAAATGTCCTTGAAACACCCAACCTGTACCTCTCTGGGACCCTGACGGAGAATGATGGTTCAATTCATAATAATTGCTGTGTCACTACCTATATTTCAGGAACGCTGGCTTCGGTGGATGGGCAAGGAGACTTATCCCCAGGTGGAATCGTTCGAGTAAAATCTGTGTCAGCATCAGTGCGTATTGCATATTGCTGTCTCAGTTAAGTAGACCACAGCCTTGGTGGGCCACGGTTCTCTCAGCCCCGTATTTCTTAGCAATAGTGAGGAAATGAAAAGTGATGACAGTGGGAAGAAGGCTAATAACTGCTAGGAGTGGGGGAGATTTAAATGCAAGGTACACTGTAAATCAAATATTCATCCGAAGCCGTCAGTGATAAATATTCTTTAGTTGTTATTATCTCTTTTTCTAAGTGACGCTACTTGTAGTTAAGAGTACTGTTCACATGTTACCGTTGGGCCAAACACTCGGGTCTTAGTGATCAAAATAGGAAGGTCTTGACGCTTTGATTCCAATGAGTCTGAAACTTTTTTTGCTCAATCCCTCAACTGCCCCTCCAAGCGCCCCCAACATCTGTCAGCCTCTTCTCTCTAAGCCTGTCTCTTAATCTCTTTGAATATCTATATCATACTGTCATTTACTCTGTTTCTTCTTCTTCTTTCTTTTCTGTTTGCTGATCATTTAAAAACAAAACTTCTGTCCATGCTGGTCATGACCTAGAAAATATGTAATGCTTGTTTTGAATCTATACCTTTGCAAACCAAGGCCATGGAGGTCTTTTTCTTACAGACATGCTTCTTTTCAGAGCCAGCATTCAGAATCTTCTTGTTATTTTCATGGAGAGAAATGACAGTGGTGAGGAGGGTTCTCTGTCTTCTAAATTCCAGGGCCCCCCAAGCTTCTCTGACACTCCTCATTCTTAATTTTCTTTTTCCATTTCCTTATGCAGAAGCATTGATATGTCCCCCTGTGGGTAAACTCGGGACTGTCTGCACTAGGCATGTAGGCTGGAGAATCAACTGTGTATTAAAACAAAGCAATTTTTGCCCTGCCAGCGTGGCTCAGTTGGTTGAGCATCATCCCCTGCACCAGTGGTTCTCAACCTTCTGGCCCTTTAAATACAGTTCCTCATGTTGTGACCCAACCATAAAATTATTTTTGTTGCTACTTCATAACTGTAATGTTGTTACTGTTATGAATTGTCACGTAAATATCTGATATGCAGGATGGTCTTAGGCGACCCCTGTGAAAGGGTCGTTCAACCGCCAAAGGGGTCGCGACCCACAGGTTGAGAACCGCTGCCCTGCACCAAGAGGTCCCGGTTCAATTCCCAGTCAGTGCTGTGGCCTTGACCCCCAGTAGGGGGCATGCAGGAGCCACTGATGTTTCTTCTCTCTCTCTCCCTGTCCCTTCCTCTCTCTCTGAAATCAATAAAATCATTTTTTAAAAGCAACTTTCTATTAAACCATCCATTCTGAGCTCTAATCGTTTTTCTTTCATCCTTCCTGCCTAGCTTCCTCCACTGTTTCTGAGGCTCAGAACTTTTCGGACCCAAGAACTTCCTCATTTACTACTTTGGTTGCCTCTGCTTTTCTTGCCAACACAACTTTGGAACTTGATCTTCCCCACACGTGCGAATCCTCTGTCCACTGCTGACCTTGTCCTGACACTGCTACTACTGGTCTATATTTTTTTCTATTTCTTTATGTTACTTTAATGAAATTTCAGGGTAGAGGGGAGGCAAGTTCATGTGTTAGGAGCAAGGTCTTTAAACACAAGCTCCATAAAGATTTGTGAAATTTAATTTTGGTCCAATGGAGCTCGTTACAACTATGAAATTTTAAGAGCTCTGTAAATCATCTAACGCAGGGACATAACATATAAAGGCATATATTTTACAAATTTAATTTTTAAATTGTGTATTTTATTTTACTTTTAGGATGGTACAGCTTTTCCAAAGAAATAAAAAGGCAGTATCATACCAAGTAAACGTGGGGACATGTTCTACTTCTTGTCCTTTCTTTACCTATTAAAGTATTTCACGCATTACACCCTAGCAACCCATAATTAATCCATGAGCAAGATTTTTCGGTAAGGAAGTGGACGATCTGAGGTGGGACAAAAGAATAAAAGAGGCAAAACTTTAAATAGAAACATGAAACAACTTTATTCTCTGTAAATATTTTTTTCAAATAAATGGTATTGATAAAATAAGGTTTTAAAAAAGTAAATATAAAGAGGCTGGCATTTTGATGAGGGAGTGTAGAACACCAAAGTCAGATTTTATAATTCTCAAAGCCTACTTTTTAGAAAGCCCTCTAGTGACATTATTTTGCAAATGTTTAATTTAGGATGTGGAATCCCTATTCTATCCTGTTTCACATAGCAAATAGGTATTTAAAGACATTCACAAAAAAGTAAATATTTCAAAGCCACCTAACTCTCCAGAATCCTCTAGTATTATGAAATGAGGGGGCAAATTCACTAGAAATTCTATTATTCCCAATTGTGCGAGGGAGGGAGGCATGCAAATGTAGGTTTTCCTGGGGCTATTGTTGTGTAGATAATGAGTGCCTTCCAGTACCAACATGCATTTCATAATATAAGAGTTTTAAAAGCCCAGGCGTGGTTTGTTTGAGGACTGAAGACTTACCTGCTCTCCGGTGAATGCATATGGGACTCAGCTTTCAATTTCCATTCAATCTCTTCAACCCATTCTTGTTTACTGAAAACCTGTCATTATGTTCTGCTTTGAGCATCCCCCTCCCCCACTTTTTGTTTTGCATGGCATAGTATTCAGTCTCAGTGAATAATAAAAGCTCATTAAAGGAGGCATTAAATATAGAAAGACAAAGGACTGCTGTTCTAAAACTTTGTGCTGCCAAGGACTTTTCGTCCACTCTCTTTCCATTTTCTTTTTTATTTACCTTCAGCAATTGGAAAGGAAAGCTGCAATAGTCTAGTATAACAGACATTTAAAATAACACTTGAGTTTCCATACTCTTTCCAACTCTAAAAACACAGACAAAGAAAAACATATTTGTGTACAAGAAATGGGGGGAGGGGGGATCAAACATGTGAGCTTCTAGAGGTGCGGATTTGTGGATCTTTGGGGTCAGAACCAAATGAAGGCAATTAGGAACTTACCTCCTGCGAGAAACAAATAACGAATAGTCTGTGCAGAAAAGTTCTGCTTTCAAACAGGAGCCATAAAAAAAGAGGCTGAAGAGCCTTAGCCGGTTTGGTTCCATGGATAGAGTGTTGGCCTGTGGACTGAAGGGGTCCGGGGTTGGGTTCTGGTCAAGGGCACATACCTCGGTTGCAGGCTTGATCCCAGGCCCTCCTCAGGGCACTTGAAGGAGGCAACCAATTGATGTGACTCTATCACATTGATGTCTTTCTCTCTCTCTCTCTCTCTCTCTCTCTCTCTCTCTCTCTCTCTCTCTCTGCCCCTCCTTTCCACTCTCCCTAAAAATCAATGGAAAAATATACTCTGGTGAAGATTAACCAAACAACAACAAAAAAGAGGCTAAAGAAAAGATGCCTAATACTCTAGACTAAATGAACCAGCAGGTTTAGAAATGGGGAAACAGAGTCTCAGGCCCAGCAGCTGAATGACGCCATCCACCGGATTGCTACCTGTTCTGTTATACTCTCACTATTAGCCCTTGCAGATGTCCACACCCCCAATAGAAGATGAGATTCTGGCCTAGTCAGTTTTCAAAAGCAATAAGGTGGGGAGGTGGGTAATGTCACAGATCTCAAGATTTATTTTAGGGGTTTTGACATTGCCTCAAAAAATGAGTTAGAATGAAAACCTAGGAACAAACCAAACATATATAGAAATAAAACATGAGAGAGAGAGAGAGAGAGAGAGAGAGAGAGAGAGAGAGAGAGCGTACTATAGAGGGGCTCATGATTGGTGAGCTATTTAATAAGTGGTTCTAGGACAATTGACAATTGACATGTACAAAAATGAAATTAGGCATGTATTTCACACCATATTTCAAAAAATATGTCCAGTTAAAAATATAATATGGAAAATAAAAGTTTTAAAAATAAATTATGGGGAATTCTCAGTCTATCTAAATTGCAAAAACTGAGAAAAGGGCTGGAGGAAATTGACCCAGATTTGGATCTAGATTTTATTCTCAGTAATAGCAGGATTATTTCTTTCAGAGCATTTGAACTATTGTGCAACTGAATACAATCTATTTTCCTTAAAATTAATTAAACATAAAATATATACAGTATTACTTATATAGAGCAAGAGGAATCAAATATTAAAATATTAACAGTTATCAAAATTTAATCTTTCTAGTTTTCTTAGTCCAGTTTTCTGGAATAAAAATATTTTAATTTTCTTGAGAAAAAAATATATTTATATGGGAGGCATGCTATATTATGTAATATTGTATTATAGTAATAAAGTTTTGTGTGTGTGTCAGGTCCATTAGAATATTAGTGTAGAAAGAGCAATGCCCTTATACAAAAACCTGATTTCTGGATTTATTGCTACCTCTTAATACTTGGACCTTGGACAAGCCACTTAACCTCTAAGGCTATTTCCTGCCCTACATACTTCACAAAGAAGGTGCAAAACTCAAATGAGATTATTTATGAAGGTTCTATAATTTTCAATATAAATGTCAGGGCTGATTATTGCAAACATAATTGTAATACAGTTCTCAGTTACATATATACATATTTAATTCTGTAGATATTTGTGACGTTTTTAAACTGTCAGGATCTTACAAAACATATTAATACTGAATCATAATAAAGTAGCTCATTTATGTAGAATTCTTTAGACCAATAACCAATAGACCATGAATACTTACATTCAAGTAAAATATACTGTTAATGTGTATCTAGCAGAGTTTGAACATTTCATTTAAATGAACAAATGTCACATTTAGTGAAGAGACTGTAAATGCTGTGATTTTGAACCAAATTATTCGTACAGGTGTTATCTTTGGAATCTCTTAACATTTGGGGGTTTTAAAAATTGTTTTTGTTGCTACTGTTGCTAGTTGTTTTGATTTGGTTTGATTGGATTAAAAAGAAATTGACTTATGATTTACCTTTGGAAAGGAAATATTCTGGTATCCAATGCACCAACTTAACTTCATCCCTAAAAGGAACTGATATAAAATTTTGGATTCCACTTTTCAAGAGTTCTGAGCAATAAGGATTGACATAGGCCCCGATCCCTCTTCTAATGACCCGGCATTCTGCTGCTGCCGCTCTGAGATGCAGGTGAATAGAAACCATACAGCTACTCTTTTCTTTCCCAGGAATTTATATTTAGTGTGTGACTTTTCTCTTAGTTTTTACATTAATTCTGGGGAAGAAAAAGAAAGAAACTATAACTTTAAAAAAACTATAAATTCCCCTTTTATGCAATCAAACACCCAGAAGAGTTCTCTAAAAATAACAAAAGTTCCATAAATATTTACTGAATAAATGACACAATCATAAAAATTAAGAATCGCTGCAAGGGAAGTTGGAAAGTATATGCGAAACTAAAATTTTTCTTAAACTCTCCTTTATTAACTGCTTTTGGCAGAACACATTTTATATCGATGAGATAAGATCAGCACATGTTGTTTATGTGTTTTGATTTGATATATGTGTAGGTCCAACTATTGAAGTGGGAAAAATGATGTTATTTTAACCTTTTTAGTATTCCATCTAAAGCTAACAGTCATATCTATGCCTGAATAAAAAATGACTGACAACAAATTGTAAACTATTGATATTACAGTCTCTGAGTACTAATATCCATTAGCCATCCATAGGTAACTTTGACTATTTGATCACATCTTTAAGATAGTAGACTATGTTCTTACTATAATTGAAATACCTAGCTAAATCCACTTTTCTGTTCATTGTGCTGCTAAATTTTACAATCAGATAAAAACTAAAATGCTTTTGTTTTCCTTATTGGCATAATAATTCAGTTTTCATTTCTTAAAAAAAAATACAATGAACCCACTCTGTATTATTTAATAACTCAATTGACCTTGCAAATCCCTTCTCTCTAAAAGTGATATATTTTTTGCACATGCTTTGTGAAAATGGATATTCTTCATTAGTAAAATTAATCACAAAAGTGCATTAATGCAATAACAAACTTGACCTGATTTTGAAAAATATGGGATACTTCTGAGTAAATGTCCCAAGAAATGTGAATCATTTGAACATACCTTCTTGGCAAGCAGTTTAATAATACAATTTTCTCCTTTGCTCCATTCAAAGCTCTACTTCTCTTGCTATTAAATTATACTTTTGGCTCACTGAAGTGTTTATGAATCAGCATTACTTTAAGGGAATCCATCTTCGCTAGCATTGCCTTTAAATATAGAGAGTTTCAGTGAGTAGAAAAATAGTAGGACCATGTAAATCAAGTTTCCAGTATAAATTATTAATCCTAATCTTCTGCTTTTCCTCTTGAGTCCTTGGTGGTTTCACAGGTGATAAAGTAGCCATATATCTCAGTGGACTAGCCCAAAATAAATGCGACATTTATTTAAGATTTCTACTAAATGCATAACGGATAAGGACAGAAGCAGCAATCCTTCGGTTTTGAGTCATTCGAGTATAGAATAACTGGCTTTTGTTCATGTGAAAAGAGCGCAGATGTTTGTCAAAGAAATTAAAAGCCTTAAATACATTTTCTGAGAGGAAGGTTTAAATAAAAACTAGAGGAAGTGAAAAGCTATTGTGGATTGATTTTGTATTGCTAATCCAGTGTTGGCTGCAAAACAGATGTTAGCTGAATAATTTCCTAACTGGCACAGTAAGTAATATTAGTCAGGTATCATATTGAGCCATGCTGTACCCCCAGGCACTGTGCTCTGTTATTTACATGCATCACTTCATGAAACTTCACTCCAAGCCTACTTGTTAAAATAGCATCATTCCTTCTACAGATGAGGAAGCTGATGGTAACTTGCCTAAGGACACAAAGAGCTAGTGAAGGTCAGAAATGGGGTTTAGAAACCAGAACAATCTTACTACAAAGCCTGTTTCATTCTCATTATAGCCACTGCTTCTTCCAATGTAAAGATATAGCACTCAGCCCAGCTGGTATGGCTCTGTGGTTGAGCGTTGACCTATGAACCGGGAGGTCACGGTTCGATTCCTGGTCAGGGTACATGCCCCAGTGGTGGGCTCAATCCCCAGGGTGGGGCATGCAGGACGCAGCTAATCAATGATTCTCTCTCGTCATTGATGTTTCTATCTCTCTCTACCTCTCCCTTCCTCTCTGAAATCAATAAAAATACATTTTTTAAGAGAAAGACGTAGCATTCAACTGTAATGGACATATTGTGATTCATTAACTATGACTTACTAATTATCCTATGCTTAAATAATTTCTCCTTATATTCAGAACATGCTGTAATCAGGTAAATTGAACTTGTGTCAGTATCCAGAATATGTTTTTTTTTACATCATAAAATCTGTCTTTTTTAAGAAGGAATTCCACCTGACGTGGAATAGAGAACTGTGTTTTGTTTGTTTTCACATACTGAAGTCAGTGAAATGGAACCGTGTTATGAACCATGCTTTTGTTGGTAACTCTTATCACCCAAGGACATATATTCAAAATAATTTCCTCTTATAAGTTGCAGATTCAAAAAAGTATTTTTAAAAACCCTTCTAAAAACAAGTCAGCATGAATTTTTCCATTCTCATGCAGTTTCCCTGCAGCTGATTATTTGAAATAGCAATCTCGGTAGAATTTCAAGTTTAGTAAAAGTCATTTTCTCCCACCATGCTACAGAATTCTTCCATGTTTACAGTGTAAAAATCAACTGCTTTGAAATTAGAAACACACTGTTGCCTGATACTTTTTCTGAGGCTGTTAAGAAAACATAATTTGTCATTCCCTCAGAAAATGGGTTGCACCAAAACCAAGTAATCTAACAATCACAAAATATCTGTTACAGCTGGTGTCCTGCAGCTTCAAAAACACAAACAAACAACAACACAACTGCTTCTTGCACCGCTGGCTGTTGCTCAGAGTTGAGAGTCTGACCATGACCTTGTGGATCTGTTGGGGGGTAAGTGGGTCACATGGGAATATAAACCAGGGGTCCTCAAACTACTGCCCGCGGGCCACATGCAAATACAAATATTGTATTTGTTCCCGTTTTGTTTTTTTACTTCAAAATAAGATATGTGCAGTGTGCATAGGAATTTGTTCATAGTTTTTTTTTAAACTATAGTCCGGCCCTCCAACTGTCTGAGGGACAGTGAACTGGCCCCCTGTTTAAAAAGTTTGAGGACCCCTGTTTTAAACCTTCCCTTGCATTACACAAAGCACTCAACAATTAGGTGAAACGTATGGTACCCACACAGAACTGGACTTTTACATGCACAGAGCAGCACACCTTTGCCACACCCCCAAATAAAATGATTTCAGAGATATTTAGGAAATTCATTTTGTAAGTGTAACAGAAAAAGGGAACCCTACCCCCAAAATAAATAACAATAGTGATCTGTGTTGTGATTGTAAACCTTGATTATTTCTTTAATATGAAGCATGTGAACATATCTGGAAGTCTGAGCTCTTTCCAGAGCATAATATATTATGCCATGGGTTATTAATCGATAGTTTGTTTGTTTTTAATTGTTTTATTGCTTAAAGTATTACAAAGAGTATTACATATGTCTCCTTTTTTTCCCACCCTTGACAATCCCTTGGCCTCCCCTACCCCCCCAGTGTCTTATGTCCATTGGTTATGCTTATATGCATGCATACAAGTCCTTCGGTTTAATCGATAATTTGTTAAATGAACTATTGCGCATTAGATTGGCTATCTAATCACTGAATAGGGACCATGGAGGGGAAAGGTCAGACAGAGCCAATGTGTTTATAGCCTTGTTACCACTACTCCTGTTTACAGACTGTTCTAGAATGAGCTAGCTAGGGGAAGAAGGAAACACTAGGAAATCTGCCTTCTCCCTGGGAAAGTGTGAACAGATTGGCAGCGCACTATGGCAACTTTGTTATTTCTTTTCCTTAAAACTGGCAGACAGTACTGGTATCTAGGATGAAAAACAGCATCCAAGGTACCTTGTTTCCAGAAAGTACCACAAAACAATCATGGAAGCACAACTGATTTGTTTTCCTAAAGTTTTGTTTTTGAAGCCAAATTCTGATACCTGCTCATCTCCCTGCCCGCCTGTTGGCTTTCCCGTCTTTCCTCTCAACTTCATTTCTTCCTTTCTAGACAGTTTATTCTAAATGTTATTAGGGTGAAATCAAGAAAAGTGGGACTCGCCCAGCCAGTGTGGCTCAATGGTTGAGCATCAACCTATGAACCAGGAAGTCAGGGTTCAATTCCTGGTCAGGGCACATGCCCGGGTTGTAGGCTCCATCCCCAGTGGGGGTCCTGCAGGAGGCAGCCAATCAATGATTCTCTCTCATCATTGATGTTTCTCTCTCTCTCCCTCTCCCTCCCTCTCTGAAATCAATAAAAAAAATTATATATATATTTTTAAAAGACACTAATAGCCATAACCGGTTTGGCTCAGTGGATAGAGCATTGGCCTGCGGACTGAAAGGTCTCAGGTTCGATTCCGGTCAAGGGCATGTACCTTGGTTGCGGGCACATCCCCAGTGGGAGGTGTGCAGGAGGCAGCTGATCGATGTTTCTCTCTCATCGATGTTTCTAACTCTCTATCTCTCTCTCCCTTCCTCTCTGTAAAAAATCAATAAAATATATTTTAAAAAAATAAAAAGACACTAATTTTTGAAAATGATAATTCCATATAGAACTTGCTCCAATACGTTAACTCTGAAAAAAATGTGGCACACAATTGTCCAGGCAAATGTCTCTCAGAAGTCCTGGAGAACGAGGTTGTTCGAAAATGATGGTGCGATAATTGTGTCTTGAAGAGTCCAGGCACAGTGGCAGAGAGCTGCTCAGAGTTCTCATTTAAAAATAATGTTTAAAATGTGTGTTTCTAAATTACTCTAATATTATATCTACCAATTACTGGTACTTATTTCTTTATAGCTTCTAAAATTAATTTATTTTCCCATTACTCTTTTTCTTCTCTTGGCCGGAATCCATGTTTCCTATACCTTTAGACTGTGTAAAGAGATGTATAGCTCACTGAACTCTGTTTCAAGTAATTTCCCTGCCATCTCATGGGGCATGTTTTAAGAGGGTACATTTGCTTACATAAGTTTCAATATAGTTTGTAGCTCAACTTGGAGAAAAAAAAAGGAAATTTTTAAAAGTTCATTTTTAAAAATGAAAAAAATTAATATGAAATACTCAGTAAGTCCTGAACATCTAAGTCAGTGGTTCCCAAACTTATTTGGCCTACTGCCCCCTTTCCAGAAAAAATATTACTCAGCGCCCCCTGGAAATTAATTTTTTTTAAATTTTAATAGCAATTAAAGAGAAAGATATATGTATTAACGTTTCTACCTTTTTCGTAAAATATAGTAAAGAAAGGTGTAAATTAGAAACATTGAAGTTTGAAATTATGGAAACTATTTATTGAACTCAGAATAGAAAGGTAATACAAAAAAAGTTAAAACAAATGCACCTGTGGCCATCACCATCCCCCTGGATCGCTGCAGCGCCCACTTTGGGAATCACTGGTCTAAATTAAAAGTGTAAATTCCTTAAAATAAATTGTAACCTATCCTAGTATTAGCACAAATGACCTTACACCCTTAAATAATTCAGGATGGGGCCCAAGGAAAGTGCATTAGAGCTACTGATAGCTATATAATAAATATTCCTGTATGTTACACTGCCTTCTTACTAGAGTTGCTTGCAAATGTGTTTTTGGGGTTGAGTGCTCTGTTTGTGCAAATGGAAAATCGGCCATCAATCCTACCTGTCTCCTAAGAAGCACATGGTCACCGTCATACGGCCAAACTCTATTTTGCAGCGAGCTAACTAACAGGGAACAGTTTGCCCCGTTGTATCAAGCGACTTACTTTGTGCGCAGTATGACAAATACATGATTAATTCTCTTTCTGTATAAAAACTTCTCTGCTTGTGTGGCTTTGAAAGGAAAGGTGCCTTTGAGGATGAATGAGCAGAGATCCATAGAGACAAATAGTCTTGGGGGCAGCAGGTTAACCCACTCAATCAGGAGAGAGCCGGAGCTTCCCTGGAGATGCTCCAAAAAGCAAGAACTCAAAAATAAGGACACTTTTAATTCTTGTGTTCAATCCTAGAAAAGGTCAGTGTTTGCTTTTTTTGGTAATATTTTTAGGTCTAAGTGACCTGGAAAATTAATTGGCATCTTACTATAAGGAGCTCTAGAAATATTTCTAAATACAGAAGAAAACCTCAGAAGCATTTGGGGACATAGTGTTCTTATCCGCTCTAAAAATATTCTACTGCACAGTACCCCCCTGAGATGCTTTTAAAACATGGTACTCAAGGGGAAACACCCTCTAAATCCCTTAGCGAGACTTGACAGAGATCTTTTCAGATGAGCGTATTCGTCATGAAATGTTAGAATTAGATGTATCACGATTATTACTTTGGATGCAATATGTCCGTTAAGAAGATAAATGCTAAGTTACCCGGTGGGGGGGGGGGAAGGGGAGAAATCAGAGGGATTTCTATTGGGAATCAATTTTGTATTACAGGAAAAGGACAAATTTCAAAATGAGAACTTGGAACCCAGAAGAGTATAATAGGCAGAGTAAGAACACCCTTTTGTAGTAGATAGATTCTGAGAGCTGATATGGCCTGTTTGCCAGCCAGTGTGAATATGGCATAGAGAGAGAGAGAGAAAACATTCATTGATTCATTGGCTGATTCTTGTATGTGCCCTGACCGGGGATGGAACCCACAACCTTGGCCTATGGGATGAGGCTCTAACCCAGTGGTTCTCAACCTTCTGGCCCTTTAAATACAGTTCCTCATGTTGTGACCCAACCATACAATTATTTTTGTTGCTCCTTCATAACTGTAATGTTGCTACTGTTATGAATCGTAATGTAAATATCTGATATGCAGGATGGTCTTAGGTGACCCCTGTGAAAGGGTCGTTCGACCGCCAAAGGGGTTGTGACCCACAGGTTGAGAACCGCTGCTCTAACCAATTGAGCTCCCCAGCCAGGGCTACATTCTGCTTTTTACTCTAACCCCTGGGGAGAATTACATTCCCTTTGCTTGGAATGCTTTGCCCTTTTCCTCTCTTTAACTAACCCATTTCTACTTATCCCTCAAACAACCTTCCTCTCATAAGCTTTAAAAACCCAATTTTTCTCAATATCCCTGTGCCATTGTCTCATGTAACCCTATGAATGCCTGGCTCTCCCTACTAGACTATAATATTTGGGAAGGTGTCACATTATGTCTTAGTTTTTTTGCCCCCAGCACCCAATATGTATCTATTTATCAACAGCCCAAAATGTTCACTTGTGGGCAAACAATGTTGTTTAATGAGATGTAGATGGATATGACTTCTAGCCTTATGAGCCCAAATGCATCTAATTACTCTGTTTTATAGTCTTGTAAGAATAAAGGAGGTAACTTCCCCTAGTCCAGTGTCTTGCTCTGTAAGCAGTTCATGGCTGCTGTTATTTTCTTTGTCACTACTCAGTTTGTTCTTTAAAAAAATAAAACTGCTTTAGAGAAATATTTTAAATAAAGGAGGAAGTCAAGGACATAAAATGAGATTAAACCTGGTTTCACTCTAGCACCCAAAACATGTAGGATGACATATGAGTTTCTCCCAAGAGATGAGCCCAAAACATGTCTCCAAGATTTTGTGCCCTAAATTGGAAGAGGGATGCATTGTCTAAATGGACCTGGGGTGATAGAATAATTAACATATTCAACTACAAATAAAAGGGGGGAAATAAGACTGGCAAATTTCCAAGGGCTGCTTCTTTTAATGTTCTTCGATTTACTCTGATTCTGCCACGGCCGAAGCACAAGGCAGGGAGGAAACCTTCAGGGAATTTTCTAATTGTCTAATTTAATTCAAAAATAGATTTCAGAGTTACTTAATGAGCGTGTGGACCGCGTACCCTTTAGGCTATGTTCCATAAATAGGCTCCTAACTTTGGATTTTTATCACAATTGAGAGACAGTGCATTTTTGAACCACATATATTTGGATGGTGGCTATTTTTTCCTGACATTCGATTTATGCCATGAACACCACATTTGGGGGGAGACACTGGGAAATAATTAGTATGCGTTCATGGAGCATGCCCATGGTGATAAAGGATCAGAAAGTCTTGAGGGAATTGGAGGGTACAACCCAGGGAATAACATGCAGGAAATAGGATAGATCCCTCAGATATCTGACAAACCTTTGCATAGAAGATGCATTCTACTTGAGTTGTGTGATCCCAAAAGTTAGAACTTGGAGTTATAAAGTTATAAGAAGTTACATTTCAGCCTGACATATGAAAGAAATTTTAGATACTTTAAACTCTGCAAATATGATAAAGACTATTTCAGAGAACCTCAATGGTTTACAAACTCTGGCATTCAGAGAGGTATGAGTTGCAAGAAAATATTCACCAGTGAAAGCAACGTGGAGCAAATGTGCTGTGTGTGTGTGAGTGTGTGTGTGTGTGTGTGTGTGTGTGTGTGTGTGTGTATGAATATTTGCTAGCTATATTTTCTGGGAAATGACTGGGTCTTATGTTTGTGTGTGTGTGTGTGTGTGTGTGTGTGTATATATTTTTTTTAATTAATCTTACAGCTAAAATCTATAACCTCAGTACTAGATAACAGTCTAGTGGTGAAGTTCATGAGTTAGAATGATCTGTTTACCAGGTCACCTCTAATCCACAAATAATAGTTAGAATGATCTGTTTATGGGGTCACCGCTAATCCATAAACAGCAATTCTCTGACTCAAAACACAGCCAGAGGGTTCAAGCAATCTTTTGTTGTCTCATGATCCTAAATGTATACTTTCTAAATCTATCGGACAAGACTTTTGCTTTGTCATCTCACTGCACTCTGTGTTTTGGATTTAATAGACTCGAAACTTCATATCAGAGATTTCACACCCAGTGGAATGGAAATAAAGCAGTATAAATGGAATCAGAATTTTTTAAAAAAATTGAAGATAACTCTCACAATGATCACATATAATTTACACCTCCTAAAAGAAATTTTTATTTCAGATCTTCTAATCTAAAGAAACTAGTGTCCTGGTGCATGGATTCGTGCATATTGAAAGGAAATTAAACACTACGGTGTCGGGTGAATTTCCCGCCAAAATATAAGATGGCGCGTTAAAATGCCTATATCTTTTGAAGTATGGGTTCGATTGAAATGAAATATTTGGTAATACGCAGTTACAATCGGCCCGAGTTTACACGTTTCCCGCACTCCACCGCAAATCTATATGAACCGAGTTTAAGACGGCTCCCGCGGAGTACGCGCAATTCACGCGAGCCGACTTAACTCGTTTCCCGCAACCCAAGTGTTAATTAGAAGAAATATTTTTTTTAATATATTTTATTGATTTTTTTACAGAGAGAAAGGGAGAGGGATAGAGAGTTAGAAACATCGATGAGAGAGAAACATCAATCAGCTGCCTCCTTCACACTCCCCACTGGGTATGTGCCCGCAACCAAGGTACATGCCCTTGGCCGGAATTGAACCTGGGACCCTTGAGTCCGCAGGCCAACGCTCTATCCACTGAGCCAAACCGGTTAGGGCTAGAAGAAATATTTTAATATTGCTATTCTCCCTTTCTCTATAATGGAAGTGTCAACCAAATTCATGATCGACAATGATAGATCAAAACACATGCATACGATTAGCACCAGTGAGAGCTTTATATGTATCGCACATGCAAGTCAACTTTTATATATATAGAATAAACTTGCTTAATTATACCTGCTTTCTGATTTAGCTAAACTTTTTCTAGCCTAGTAAAGCACCTCAACTTCTCTTTCAGGTAATTGTCAGTAACACAGCAGTAAATATTAACACGAAGCAGATTATTATTGTAGATCTCGCAGGGAGAAAAAAGGGTAAAATATTTAACTGTAGCAGTGTTTGACTATATTCTGTTCATGGAGAAAACCTGAAGTCATTTTCAAGTTCCACCATTTCTTAATTCTTTTCAGTTGGGTCAAGTTTCTAAACTTTCTAAATCTCCATTTTTGGGCTAATGAAAAGAAAATAGGATTCTACCAAATCTCCTATCTACCTACTCCAAAACTTCTGTGAGGATCAAATGAGATGAGGCGTGTGAAAACGCTTCACAAATATTTGGTTAAAGTGTAAAATGTTTGTACCTGGCTATAAAGCAAGTTGTGTTCCTGGGTTGAAGAAACTCCAAGGAGGCTAGTCGCTCGGGAGAGGAAGCTGGCGTTGCTACATGATGTCATTACCTGGTGTCCACAGCAACCGTTTTCGTGCTGGGGAGGGCTGTGGGCCACATTTTTGCTATGGGGTCTTGGCAGCGTTGGCAGCGATTTGGTGGGGTGTTGCTCCGGGGTGGTGGCGGGGCCTGTGTCCCACTTGGGGGAAGCCAAGTGTTGGTTTGTTGGCGCCAGGTCTATGGTGCCGGCTAGTTAGCATCATGACAGCTCCTGCATTGAGTGTCTGCCTCCTGGTGGTCAGTAAGCATCATAGCTACTGGTCGGATAGTTGGACGGTCACTTAGACTTTTATATATATAGATAGTTGAAACATAAGATGGATGCATTCTGATTTTTCTACATCTGAGAGTAAATTAGCGTCTTAATGACATGCAGCACTTTGGATTTTAAACAGATGGCCACATAAACATTGCCATCCACAATAAATAATGTAGAGGTAGCAAAAATGTCCAGACGTTATCTGATATTAATGTCATTTTCATTCAACTTTGTTTTCATATTTCCTACTAGGTTGTAAATATTTCATCAGCTAACATTTATTTTTTATTGAAACGATTACATAACTATTTAATATTTAACACACAATAGAATTGAAATATATAGTTCATTAAGTTTTTAATCCATTTGTGGCTGAGTCTACGAACTTGACCATGCAAGAGAGACTCACATTAATAACTAATGCAAGACTGAAATATATTAGACATCTGTATTCTAACAGTAAAGAGGAAGATAGAAAGAACAAAGCAAAACCCATTTGCATGTAAAAGGGAAAGCTCTAGTGTTATTTAAACAATAGTAATATGCTTGCTTTTGGAAAATCTTTTAGAATAATGCATCATGCTTCCTACTAAATGATGGGAAATATGCAGCATGCATATCACGTTTCCTGTTTCTTCTCTCCCCAAACAACACCACTAATCCTCCAAGGCACTCTGCCTCCAGAACCCAGATGTAGCTTCAGAATATTTCTCACCTTAGTGCTCTAAACAGCCACTACCCATCCATGAGAATTGGCACTCGAGCTAAAATCAATTTGCCTTTCTATTTGCTATTCCAAATGGATGGGTAGGAGCTGGGAATTTATGCTGGGACACTAACATGAATTTAAAGAAGAGCCAAAGCTTGGATGGTGAGGTTGCCTGTGTACTGCAATAGTTGATTTCCCCTAAAATAATCCAATATCTTAAAGGACATCTCACCTATGAAAATGAAGGATATTTGTTGTTGTTGTTGTTCAGCCTACTAAACTCAGACATTGAAAGAAAATCCAAGCCATTTCTAAGCAGTTCAAAGTAAAGATTGTTTAGGTCTTCCATAATAAATGAGTTACCTTTCTCTTTTTTAAAATATATTTTTATTAATTTCAGAGAGTAAGGGAGAGGAAGGGAGAGGGAGAGATAGAAACATCAATGATGAGAGAGAATCATGAATTGGCTGCGTCCTGAACTGGGGATCAAGACCACAACCCTGACAGGGAATGGAACCTTGACCTCTTGGTTCATAGGTCCACACTCAACCACTGAGCTACACCGGCCAGGCAATAACTTACCTTTCTGATAGATGTTGTGGGCGAGAGAAAAACAGAAGACAGCTTTCTTCAGAGAGCTTGGAATTTTATTTTAACACCAATCACATGCCAGTCATTAAAAACACTGTAAATAAGACAAACAGTATCCTTCCTCAGGGATCCTACATTTTAGTTGGGAAACAGGAAGCAAGAGAAAAATAATTTTACATAGGTAACAGTGCTCTAAATAAAATTCAATGAAATAATGGAATAGAGAATGAGTGTGGGGTGTAATGTGGCTAAGGTGCTGTGAAAGGCCTTTCTGAAGGGCTAGATGGATGATAAATGAAAGGAATTGGTCTATTATATAAATGCCAATGTTATTGTCATTTGATTATAACTCCTATTTCCTAGTTTAATATTAATATTATCCTGGCATAACTGCTTTCATGGAAAGGGGTGAAAGGAGAAAAATCCAGGGAGAGAACATACTATGTGCCAAAGGTATGAGGCAGCAATAGTTCAATTTATGCTTTTGCACAATGCATGGTTTTGCACAGTCAGCAGTCCTTCAAGTTATACTTTTAATCAGTGTGTCCAGAACTTTTCAACTATGTGCCATGTATACAGAAAGTTTGCTTCAGGTAGGACAGATTCATGACCCCATGGAGTACAGGTTGTCATTTGGTGTTTCTCAGTGTAACTATTAAACCATTATCAGTAGGGGTAGATGTGGCCTCAGCTAATAATACTCATCCGACCTCACTGTCCATCCTAATTCTCTCTCTCGATGTTGGGACAAAAATGTTACTCTTTCTGCTGAATGTCAATAGTTCAAACTTGGTTCAGGGTGATTAAGCAGCTCTGAATTGTGGACTATTTTCAGCAAACCAAATCCAAGCATTGGAAAGTGTGTAACTACCATAGTTATCGTCTGAAGCAAACTGCCATCCACAGGTCGAACCCGGTCGGCTGCCTGCTTTGGTCCATAAAGCCTAATTGGAACACAGTCACAGCCACTCATTTACATATTGTCTGTGGCCACTCTCGCTGCGACAGAGTTGAGCAGTTCAACAGAGACCATACGGCATTATCTGGCCAAACATCCATTATCTGGCCCTTTGCAGAGACTGTTCTAATCTCCTTGTATGGATGCTTCCGGAATGTTGGGGGACATTTAAAACACCCACACATTCCATCAAGGCCTTCAGTGATCATTTTAGGTTTTGAATGATGCCGGTTCCTATTGTCATCTACTTCCATTCTCTAAACCTCATCTGAGCCAATTCAATTAATTCCATGCTCTAGTTCTTTAACACGGAGAAGCCTTGGCGAGTGAGAGGTGCCCTGTGCTCCCAGCTGGAGGCTGCGGATCTCACTGAATTCAGCGAACGGAGACCCATCCATCCATGATCAGGATTTGTTGCTGCTCAGATTTGCAATTTGGGGGTGATTTGTTGCATCAAGTCATTTCTGAGAACCGGACAAGCAACTGCAAATCTTTATTTTCCCATTGGAACATGGCCTTAAGGGATTCCGCACAGGGAAGACATACAGGAAGGCAGTTGTCAGACCTGGAATTCAACCCTGATTTCTTTTTTAAAAAATATTTTTATTGATTTCAGAGAGGAAGGAAGAGGGATAGAGAGATAGAAACATCAATGATGAGAGAGAATCATTGATTGGCTGCCTCCTGCACACCTCCTACTGGGGGCCAAGCCTGCAATCCGGGCATGTGTCCTGACCAGGAATCGAACAGTGACTTCCTTGTTCATAGGTTGAAGCTCAGCCAATTGAGCCACACCAGCTGTGCTCACCCCTGATTTCTTACTGCACTTCAACACACTCTTTACAGAAGTTTGGCCACTTGAATGGCCTCAAACAATATTGTTTCTCTATATTTACTATGGGGTGCATTAGAATCCTATGAAGTCCTAAATTATAGCATTTACAAATGGGATTACTTGGCTAAACCATTTATTTTTTCTTTGTTGAAAATGTTTCTGCCATAGTTGAGCTCACTTTGCTAATCCTATCTAATAATAGACAAACATGGTAATTAACCATACCTCCGCTACACTTCCCATTGGCTAATCAGGGTGATATGCAAATTAACTGTCAACCAAGATGGCGGCCCGCAGCCATGCAGCTGAAGCGAACATGAGGCTTGGTTGCCCCGGTGATGGAGGAAGCCAAGGTTCCCCGCCTGTGGCGGCCCAGCTCTGAGCTCCGGATGCAACAATGTTGCAATTATAGAAGCTAAACAAACCCCAGATACCTGCTTTTAGCCGGCCTAGGAGCTGGAGCTGCAACAAAGTTTCAATTACAGAAGGTAAATAAATCCCAGAATAAAAAAAAAGAAAAAGAAAAAAAGGAGAGACTGGGAGCTTCAGTTGCAGGCTTGGCCTGCCTGAAAACAGCCCTCACCCCTCATCCAGACTGGACAGGCACCCCAGTGGGGATGCCCACCCTAAAGGGGGTGCGGGCAGCCTGAAAACAGTCCTCAGCCCCTCATCCAGGCTGGCCAGGCACTCCAGTGGGGACCCCCACCCTGAAGGGGGTGCGGGCAGCCTGAAAACAGCCCTCAGCCCCTCATCCAGGCTGGCCAGGCACCCAAGCGGGACCCCCACCCTGATCCGGGACACCCTTCAGGGCAAACCAGTTGGCCCCCACCCATGCACCAGGCCTCTATCCTATATAGTAAAAGGGTAATATGCAAACTGACCCTAACAGCAGAAAGACTGGGAATGACTGGTCACTATGACACACACTGACCATCAGGGGGCAGACGCTCAATGCAGGAGCTGCCCTCTGGTGGTCACTGAGCTCCCACATGGAGGAGCTCTGCTCAGCCACAAGCCAAGCTGATGGCTGCCAGTACAGCAGTGGTGGTGGGAGCCTCTCCTGCCTCCTCAGCAGCGCTAAGGATGTCCGACTGCAGCTTAGGTCTGCTCCCCGCTGGCAAGTGGACATCCCCCGAGGGCTACCGGGCTGCCAGAGGAATGTCTGATTGCCAGCTTAGGCCCAATCCCCTGAGGAGTGGGCCTCAGCCAGTAGATGGTCATCCCCCGAGGGGTCCCAGACTGTGAGAGGGTACAGGCCAGGCTGAGGGGCCTCCTCCCCCCAGTGCACAAATTTTTGTGTACCGGGCCTCTAGTTATTTTAATAAACTGATTGTGATTAATATAAGGTCCTATGATAGGCATTTTGTGGGATAAAACAAAGATCAGAATTATTACCATTTATCCTGTTGTTTGTGACAACATGGATAGACCTTGCTAAGTGAGATGAGTCAGACAGAGAAAGAGAACTATGGTAGAATATCACTTATATGTGAAATCTAAGAAAGTCAAATACAAGAAATGGAGAGTAAATGGTTGCTACTAGGGGTTGGAGGGTGAAGGGTAAGATGGATGTGGTTTATGGGTACAAACTTGCAATGAGTCATAAATAAGCCACAGAGATCTGATGCACCGCATAATAAATATAGAGTAACAATATTGTGGCCTAATTATGTAATGTAATAAATATTGTTACAGCAATCATATCACAATATATAAATATATCAAAGTAACATGTCCTACCCTTGAAATTTACTCAATGTTATATATCAAATTTATTCAATAAAGAAAGAGAATTCCTGCCACCAAAGAAATAGCATACTAATTGTTTTGCAAAATAGCCACCAAAATGTTGGCAATATTACAGGTGCTTCAAAAATGTGTGTGCAAAACCGTAATGTTCCATGATGGAGAAATCACTCCTGCACAGTCCAACATTTATGAAATTTGTGCTCGGTCTTATAAAATGAAGAGTTCAATGATAATTGATTATAGAGTACAAAGTATTCCAGGCCTACAATCACCTTTTTTCATTTATTCGTCTAACCATCATTTATTGAACAATTTTCATATGTAACTTCCATGCTTGGCCACACACCAGCAGTGATAAACCAGAGTCTATGCTAATATCCTTAATAGACTTCACTGTCAAGTTGAGGTATTGGTCAATAAACAAATAAAAAGAGAAGAAGCCACGTGCAATGGATGAGAATGTAGCTAAGAAGGGAAGTATCAGAAACAAAAAAGGGGGCAAATTGGAAAAAGACTTAATTCTGTGGAAATTATGTTTGTTGCAGACTTTAAGAAATTGAACTTGTAATATTACATTTGTTCAACAATTACAGATATTTCTACAGAAACAAAGATATAATTCTTTATCTTGTAAAAAAACAGTTCATTTTTTTCTGAATTTCATTTGTAATTCATTGACATTTTGTTGGACCTTTGACCTTGTTGATTACTTCTCGGCATTTCTGTTTTTAATAATTTCTTTTCGGTTACAGTTGATATTCAATATTACATTAGTTTCAGGTAGACAGCAAAGTGATTAGACATGTCAGTACCTTGTGCAGTAATCTCTCTGATTGGCCGAGTCCCCGACTGGCCCCATATATAGTTATTACAATTTACTGGTTACATTCCTCCTGCTTACATAGCATTTCTTTTAAAATGAAAAATCATGGCCCTAACCAGTTTGGCTCAGTGGATAGAGCGTCAGCCTGAGGACTGAAGGGTCCCAGGTTTGATTCTGGTCAAGGGCATGTACCTTGGTTGTGGGCACATCCCCAGTGGGGTGTGTGAAGGAGGCAGCTGATGGATGTTTCTCTCTCATCGATGTTTCTAACTATCCCTCTCTCTTCCTCTCTGTAAAAAAAATCAATAAGATATATTTAAAAATGCAAAATCATGGTCATTGTTTTAAATTACATATCTCAGACTGTTTTGAAAATTCAGGCAGCATATTCATTAATTTAACAGAATTTTTAAGCTCCTACAGTGTTCAGCCCAGCAGACGTGGCTCTGTGATTGGGCATCGACCTATGAACCAGGAGGTCATGGTTTGATTCCCAATAAGGGCACATGCCTGGTTGCAGGCTCATCCCCAGTGGGAGACCTGCAGGAGACAGCCAATCAATGATCCTCTCTCATCATTGATGTTTATATCTCCCCCTCTCCCTTCCTGTCTGAAATCGATATAATCAATAAAAAATATATATTTTAAAAATTTCAAACTCGGAGTTGACAAATTCAATTTATATTTTTAAAAGATAGTTCAGCGACTTCATGCAGAATGCAGTTGGGGAGAAGGTACAAGTGGAGAAACATGGAAAAGTACTCAAATAGTTATAGTGACCCACAATTTATCAAGTATTAAAATATGCAAGTTGATATTTTATCGTTAGATTTACACACTAAGTTTGTAATAGCACCTGGATCATTGGTTCCTTTAGAAGCGATTATGACTTGCATTTATCATGGAACCGCAGAGTATGAAATGCGCAAACTAGAAAAACAGTGTTAAGATGTAAATAAAAATAGAACTTGGTTATATAAGAAGTGAAGTGTTAAATGAGATTTGTAACTTTGAAATAGGAATTCATAGCAGCCTCTACTAGCTGTATGATCTTCCCTAATCCTATCACCATCCCAGTTTTTAAAAGAATAGAATTATAGCGCTGTACCTTCCCTCATTAGTACTCATCGCTGAAGAACAGTCTGTAACCTTTTCATATTACAGAGGCATGGATTTATGGCATGATTACAGCTGTTTTTAAATCAAGCATTTCACTTTAATATTTGTAGTAAAAAAAAAAATCCTCTTTGCTCTTGATGGATTTCCCATCCTGCTCTACCTACAAAATAAATCAAAGATATTTTGATATTGGGGCTCTCCTAACAGTAATCCAGAGCATTTGAAAAATGGTAGCATAATATTACTAATTTTTTTGGCTTCCTATTAATAACAAAAGCTATGTAATGATCGTGGATTTAAGGCCCAGACTACAACGCGTAAATGGAGCTTGAGCCATCATAAATTATGCTGCTTCTTTCTATGCTCCTGTAGTTAAGAAGTCCCCAACATGCCCCTTATAAATCTTTCTCTTTGGGGCTTTCCTATGTCACAAAGCTGTGTGTAAGCACAGCTTAAAAGGTTATCCATTGGAGAAAATATACCTTTTAAGAACATCCAGGAAAAGATTGCAAATAGGCCATTTTATATTTATGGCCTCCCTCGTAACAAATGGCTCTATTGGAATTCAATATTGAAAACGAAATTTAAATAAATGTTGCCAGCGGCTCTGAAAGGGCTGAGATGTCACCTCCTTGCACAGACTATCTTGAGAACATGAACCTGGGTCAGAGTCAAGAGCTCCATATGCTCCCAGCACAGACAGCAGCTACGTAGCATCTCAGTGTCTCTTCCATGTCCAGCCACCCTGAGGAGCAGTACTATGAGAAACAAATAGAAAAACATTCTAGCCCGGCCGGTGTGGCTCAGTGGTTGAGCATCAACCTATGAACCAGGAGGTCACAGTTAGATTCCCGGTCAGGTCACATGCCCAGGTTGCAGGCTCAATTCCCAGGAGGGGGCGGGCAGGAGGCAGCCGATCAATGGTTCTCTCTCATTATTGATGTTTCTATCTCTCTCTCCCTCTCCCTTCCTCTCTGAAATCAATAAAAATATATTTTAAAAAAATATTCTACACTCATGGTGGGCTCACTTCCTAGAGGAGAGTTGGGAACATATTCATTTCTTCCATTTCAAAGGAGTATAGTGGAAGTCAAGGCTGATTTAGGTCTAGGTACATTCTTAAGTTGGAATCTCGATGGATTGTTTTTATATAAAATTGATGTAAACATTTCTGCTGCTGGGGAAGAACCAGGACCAGGCAGTTCACTGAGGTTGCCTGACGCGTGTTATTTTAAGGATTTGACCTACCACTGTACTTTTCTGTCCAGAAGTGCTTTTACAAACACCTGGAAATCATGACAAAATATTTGAAGGCTCTGAGAAAAAAAGAAGATAAACATTTGAACTTTATCTTTCTAGATGCTTCTCCCCCCCTTACACTCGGTAAATACAACACAAAGAAATAAGATTAAATCAAGTTAATAAAGATGCTGTTTTTTTGAGGTTATAAAAATAATAAATATTCATTTTAGAAAAAAATTTTGATTAATCATAGTAATTTTGAAAACCCAAAAAGAAAAATTGGTTAACCATACCGTAATTACTTAAAAACATCTACTGTGAATAAGATTGTCTAATATATCTATCTCAAAGGAACATATAAATATAAATATATAAATATAAAATATATTTATGTATGCATATATATATAACATTTTAAATAGATTATATGGAATAGTATTGATCCTATTTTGATTGTATCATCTTTTCATAATTAATACGTCATTTCATATAACACTTTCACATTTTTTCAAAAACATCATTTATTTGATTTTATATGGATATATAAAAGATTGATTGAAGTAAACATTCTGTATTTTCCTACCTATACTATTTTATATCATTACTAGGTATTTTTTATTATTTTTAAAACTTTTTATATTTTGATATTAAAATAGCTGATCATTTAATGTGAAATACATTTCAAACACCAAAGCAAATAAAATAAACACATTATTATTATCTAAATACTAATAAGACTTAAATAATTTAGTAAATAAACAAGTTATTTGCATGATTTTTGCTTACTTTCTATATATAAACAAAATTTGATGTGGACTAGCTTTTTTAAAAGAAAATTTTAAATTGTTTCTCATTTTGAAAATATAAAATATTTATTAAATATTTTTTGTTTTATCAGCATAGAAAGAGGAGCAATTAAAGATAATTGAGTAACAAGATCTGAAAAATAATTGTGATCACAAGTGCATTTCAGACAAAGAAATTCAGGGAATATGGGAATAATTGTGTTTGAGGATAAGAAAATGGATAAGAAGAAATGTGAAAGTAACGTCTCATCTTGATACATTTGGCAAAACATCAAACAGATGTGAGCAGACTTCCAGTTTCCAATTAGATTTTTTAGACACACTTAAAGAAGATAACCTGTTTTGTTTTTAATTAGTTAGAAAGTCATTATTTTGGTTGAGTTGGTTTGTATGGTAAAACATTAAAGGCCAGTCATTTTGTGTTACAAGCTAAAATGATTCCTGCCCTCTGAGTAGTTCCGTTGTTGATGAAAAACATGTTCAAACAATACTATTCTTATCGAATAATTAAATGGTTACATGTAAATCAGGTAGGAGAAACCATATGCTACAATAATTTCACGACTCGTTCCTCTGAATAACTAAGTGGAGGTAAGCCAGAGGGAATTCTCCCGTTGGGTTTTATTTTTAGTAAGAGCACGAAGCATTTCATTCTCGTCTTGCATCCTACAAACACCTAAAATAATGAGAATATGCTTTTGGAAAATAGCGCATGCAGCAGCAAATAATTTTTAATTAAATTGAATTGAATATAACTTTCTGTGCTGTGAATCTTTGTGTGATAAACATGATAGCCCAAAGCCATCACAGACAAATCCCAGTAATATGAGTGCCAGGAATTTTATGAGTGGAAAGGTCCCTTTGTGATTTAATCCTGGTACAACATGTTGCATGGGTGGTGGAAGGAGATTTGCCTGTGTGGACTCAGCAGATCCTGGGTGACCACTTTTGGAAGCAATTCCTGGCTCTAGACTCACTACATAGGACAGGGTGGGGCCCCTCCTGCCCCATGACACCGTGCCTCTATTACAGTATGCATCACAGTAATTCATCTTTCTCTACCTTTGCTGTCTGCAGTGCCTTGAATAAAAGGACTTTACCCTTCATTGTTATTTAATGCTTTTTATGTAGGTTATAGAAAGCATAAAATCACTGAAATTCGCAGTGGTGAATATTTAACATATAAAGGGACAAAGAATTAAGGCAGGTTCAATAAATCAGATCACATATAACCATTTGCAAGAACACAGGAGTTCATTCATATGGAATTTATGTTAGACATATGGGATTTGGACCTTTTTTTTGTCTCTATGGCTCTTATGTATCTCATTTCTATAGCTAGTAGAATTAAAGAAAAATCCAGTATTTAATAGGATTCTGGGCTTGGACTTTCTAAGTAAAATAGAAAGAAAAAAAACATAGTTATCTTAGTGTCTCAAACTGGAATGTTAGCTTTCATATTGTACCTACACTAAAATCTACCCCATAAAACGAAAAGAACCAGATCCCAAAGCAACAATGAAATGAATCTGGCCAATGTCGCCATGCCACACTTTTATGGTGGTTTTGTAATTCGGGTCCAATATACTTTCTAGATAACAAGAAATCCATCTCACAGATGAGGTTTATTGTTGTTTATGTTTTATTCTTTCCAGCTGTGAGGGGGGAATGTTTTATCCTCTGTGATCCCATGACTATTCATGTATCCCAAATATATATTGAACGAACTAATTCTCCAGATGCCATGACTAGATAGAGCATCTGTCACATGATGTCACAACATATATGGCAATGTCAGTCATGTCACTTCCACGAGTTGGAAATCAGAAAGCCTTTCATTTCAAGGAGGAAAAGGAAAGCAAAGGTCAATATCATGAAAATTTTTACATTTGGCTCTTGGATCTTGGCAAAAATCTAGGGTTGTGAAGAGTGAAAAGATGCAGGCTGGTATGTGTGGATTAAGTGAAATAACATGTCTCCCAATAATGTACTGAAAATGCAAGGAATTTTCAGAGTCTCTAGAGAGCAAAGGAAAAGAAAAAAGTAATGTGTCTCTATAGCTTCAAAACTATTCCAGTGGGGAGGACTGAAGGATTTGCTATGCGGTGGTGAAAGATATGTAGTAAAGATCGATTGCAGAAGAAATGGGGACGTGGGATTGCGTAGAACAAGCATACTACCACCTTGTAAAATGTTTTAATCCGATAAAGAAGACAGACATATAACTATGCCCATGGTTAATTGCCAGGAAGGCGAAATTTAAGGTGTTACAGAGGCATATAAATTGAGGATTTGCATTAACCTTCTTTTTACATGGGTAGGAAAGAACTCTAAATCCTTGCAAAGGTAACATCAAACAAAGGCTTGAAAGATGAGTGCAGTGTCAGAAAGGGAAAGAAGAGAGAAGGGCATGTGGATACCTTCAAGTTAGAGAGAACATGATATTCTCAGGGATTTAAAATAGTCTGCTAAGCAAAAAAATTAAAATAAAGGGCAGTGGAACTAATAGGCAATTATAGCAAGGTTGTAGGATATAAGGGTAATGCAAATATAATTTCTTTCTTATATACTGCGTCGAGGAGCAATTAGGGTTTGAAATTAGAAGCACAATATCATTTACATTAGCACCAAAACAGGAAATTGTTAGTTATAAATCTAACAACATGTGTACAAGATCTACTTGAGGAAAAACAAAATTCTGATGGTAGACGTCAAAGACCTAATTAAATGGAGAGAGATTCTGTGTGGGTGATTAGGAATGCTAAGTATTCTCAAGATGTCAGTGCTTCCCACATTGATCTATAGGTTTAGCACATTTCCAATCAGAATCCCAGCAAATTATTTTGTGGCTATTGACAAACTGATTCTGCAATTTAAGTGAAAAGGCAAAAGACCGAACAGCCAAAAGCACAAAGTTGATACTACCTGATTTCAAGACATTATATATAAAGTTACAGTGATGAAAACAGTGTGGTATTGGCAAAAGAATAGATAAGTCAATCAATGACACTAATAAGTAGCCCAGAAATAGACCTACGCAGATATTGTCAATTGATGTTGTAGGGTAATTAGATTTCCTAATGAGTATGGGTAACAGTTCATGCAATCAACACTGAGTGTCATATCAGCTTTGAAGACAAGCATTATGCATAGACATACACACTTATTTCTCTGCTGTCCCAAGGATTTATTAAAAAACAGTATTTATAAAATAAATAACTACTGCTACCTATTCAGTGCCTTGTGCTTTTTAAATTTAGCATTTTAATTTAAATTCCATCTTCCACTATGTGGACTCACAATTATAAATGTGCCAGATTATATTAAAAACACAAGAGCCCACAGTTTTACTTTTTAAAAACTAGATCTAGGGAAGGAAAATGCACACAGAAACTTGGTATCATATGACTATCCTTAAAATAGGTTTTGTTATTTTATTTTATTTTTTTTTAAATATATTTTATTGATTTTTTACAGAGAGGAAGGGAGAGAGATAGAGAGTCAGAAACATCGATGAGAGAGAAACATCGATCAGCCGCCTCCTGCACATCTCCCACTGAGGATGTGCCCGCAACCAAGGTTCATGCCCTTGACCGGAATCGAACCTGGGACCCTTCAGTCCGCAGGCCGACGCTCTATCCACTGAGCCAAACCGGTTTCGGCAGGTTTTGTTATTTTAAAAAATGTTCTTCACAATTGAAATAAAGCCATCAGATAAAGCTGGAATCGTGATATATGATGGTTCTTAAATGTTCCATAACAAAAGGATCTGTATTTTTTCACTTTAATAAGAATTAGTTGCTGGAATGTCTGTAATTTGAATATATTTTGTGACTTTATACTTAATTGATAATTATAAAAGACAATAAAACACTACCTATTTCAGCCTTAAAAATAATAAAAGTGAAAGTATTCCAATCTAAAATATTAGCGAACAATTTCTGTTATATCGTTATGTACCAAACTTAACTGGAGTACAAAAAAGCACTGATTTCAGAAAAAGGTTTGAATTTGCCCCGAAAAACATGAAAAATAATCTTGGCACATAGATATAAACATGGAGGCATAGAGGATCATATTTTCAATTTGAAAATAAATACAATAAGAGCAGGATATTACATTTTCAAAATATGATGACGCTTGTACACTTGGCTGACTTCTAGCATATAGCCCAGTTTTGCCATTTGATTACGGTTTCTCTCTATTCATACTTCACATCACCAACACCCAACAAGCCGTCCAACAAACAGACCACATCTTCTCCGACATAATTCTCTATTTCAGGTCTGTAAAGTGTGCTAAATACTTTTGTGGTTCCCAGATATTATCATTAAAATATTGATCAGTTCGATCAAGTTGGCTTTAAACAGCTGAAGATTTAATATGATAAAAAGAGTATCTACATAATTCACTCATTATAGGGATCTCCATCAGGCCTGTCGGTTGATAGACAGGAAATGGTGAACCCCTCAAAGAAAAATCGTCATAATATGCCAAGTTCTTCTGTGATCATATAGTCATTTTGTACCAAAAAGCCACAAGCCAGATTTTTTGAGTTTGAACTTTTAAAATTCAGTTTTAATATTTTTTGGTTATTGATGTTGTTTTTGTATTTTCAAAGGGTAAGTGAAAGAAAGGCAAGTGTGGATGGTGCTACATCTTCGGTTAACAACTTTCCCTAGTTACCTTGTAGGAATAAGATACCAAAAAAACCCCTGCATTTTCTCCAATATAAAGATATCAAATAAAACTCTGGGCCTGAGTCCTGGGAGAATTGTGGGGAATGCATTTCAGTTTGAGCTCCAGTAGCAATAAACAAGGGCTTACGTGAAGAAGAAGGAAATAGTAAAAAGGAAGTGTGTTGGCCTTCATTCAAATGTGACCTAGATTCGCCTGCAAAGAAACTCAAACCAAAAGGAAATTATACCTGTCCTGTTGTTTTGACATCAATCACATCAGACTATTGAGCTATCATTTTGTGTGTCATTGTCCAATTTTTTATATATTTTTTATTTTATGAAGATAATTCAGAAGGAAGAAAATCACAATAAAAATCTTACCCTGGCATTGTTTATATTACATAGTCTGTAAGTTTTTTCTTATGTTGGAAACCTGGACATATTTCAATTTCAGTGTGAGAAACTTTAGCTTAGATTTCCATGTGTGTGTCCATCTAAAGTGTTTGTACATAATATTTTAGTACAAATAATCGACTCTGAACATTTTATCTACTCCCTGCTGTTGGTAACAATTATCAAGTACTTTTTATTAGTAAATGACTTCCAGGAAATGTACATGCAGATTTATTCTGAACAAAAGCACGTCACTTTCAATATTTTGTGGATTTAGAGTTTCTATTGTAATACAAATGATTCATTTAATCATCCAAAAACACTGTGCATATATTTCATGATTACCAAAAATGACATGCATTTGTTTTAACAGAAAAAAAACCTCTTTATATTTTCAAACTCAAAACCTATAATTATAACTATTCATTTGTATTTTTTTCAGTAATGCTATTTATTTTTTTTTCACATTTGGCAATGCTTAGTAAAAGTTTTCAACTTAAAATGCTAAATTCTCCAATTATGAAAAGTATATTTCTGTTCACATATTTGACATATCTCTTTTTTTAAAAAAAATAACATGCAAAATAAAAGCACAAATACAATTTGGTATTAGTAGTCATCATCATTAGTTCTTTTCAGCATAACTCCCCTCATTATGTTCCTGAATTAAATTCTAAGCAATAATGGAAGAAATCACTATTCATTTATTACTAAAGTTGGCCATCATTTTCTTTTGCATAATTAGTTTCATACATTTGAACACTAAATTCGACCATGCTTAAAAATAGTAATTTTATTAAATTATTTTCTCAGAATTGTAAGTGTTTCTTAATGTTACAGAAAGGAATTGAGCATCTGAAACATAAACATGAGATAGTATCAATATGTGGGAGGTATGCTTATTGTAGAACATGTTTTAAACAATATTTTAACATTATTATTATGTTTTTCTAGAAAAAGAAAACAGATAATCAAATATTCACTCTTATACCTTCTTTTAGAAATGAATAAGAACTTTTAAACAGTTGAAATAAAAGACACAAAACTTTCTATATTTCCCATCACATAATTTTTTACCACCTTTTAAAAAACTACAATTGAATTACTAAGCTCTGAGGTGGTAGTTTAAATCATTTTAAGTCTAATTACAGATTGAAATTCAAAAATATTGAAGTAAAATAATCCCTCCTAAATGCAATCAGAGTACATTAAAATGATGAAAACGTATTTCTAAAAGTGTCTTTCAAACTGCCAAAGGCATCTTTACTTACAAATTATTCTTGTATTCCAAACAGTTCTCTCTACCCAAAACCCTGTGTATTCCAATGACACAAGTAATTTTCATTCTTTTTTCCATCACTTCAGTCATTATTGTGATGGTGTTTATATAGTTTCATGGTCTTAGACTCTTCTCTGGGCCCTACTCTGTAGTTTCCAGAAGCATGCCTATAACTCAAAATCAATATATCTGGAATATCTTCTTCTCTTTCAAATTCAAATTACTAATAACCCACTCATTCTCTCTTACAAGACGCCTGAGACTGACTTATTATTCATTCCTATTACCACCAGTCTGGCTATTTCTCATTATATCCCATTCGTAATACCTCTACTATTGATTCCAAATACGCTGTTTTAATGTTGAGTATGTCCTCTTTCTAGAGCAGTGATGGCGAACCTTTTGAGCTCGGCTTGTCAGCATTTTGAAAAACCCTAACTTAACTCTGGGGCCGTGTCACATTCAGAAATTTTTTGATCTTTGCAACCATAGTAAAACAAAGACTTATATTTTTGATATTTATTGTATATATTTAAATGCCATTTAACAAAGAAAAATCAACCAAAAAAAATGAGTTCGAGTGTCACCTCTGACACGTGTGTCATAGGTTAGCCATCACTGTTCTAGAGCATGCTATGCTTCCAGATTAATTTTCCAGAATTGGTGTGTTCCTCATCAAACTCTCTTGGTCAAGAAAATAACACTGATGCCTATTGCCTCTATGAACAAATCAGTGAACTATTCAAAAATGACCAGACAGTTAGTCTCAGTGTTTCTATCAGGATTCATCTCCTCTCATCATTTGATGTTAATGACTTGCTCTAAAGACTTGCGTTCTTCGAAAATTAAAGACTCAGCCTGGCATAGAGCTAATACCTAGACTTAGCTGAGTCCTGTCTGCGGGTGTCCCGGGTTCTTTGGGACCAGAAGTGACTTGTAATGATGTCAATAAGAGTTCAAAGGGATTAATTGATACCAAAATGGGTTGGTTGACATTTTCACTTTTGATGTATTCTGGACAACTTTAGAACTAGCTGTTAGTAATCTAATTGTGATTTTTTTCAATGCCAGATTTAGAAGTTTTACCAACAACATTTATTAGAGTTTCCTTTCCATTCATGAAAAATATTTATTTAAGTAACCTTTGGCATTTGACTAATGTTAAATATATACTCCGAGCTAAAAATAATGCTAGTATAAGCAGTTCTTGGTCATTTTGGGGTGACAGTGCTCTGAGTTTCAAAGAAAGATAGTTCCATTTTGTTCTACCTTAATGCATTTGACCATTATGCTGAGTCCCTGCCACCCACTTACCTACGTTGTGGACATCATATCATCCCGGGGTAAGAAGTAGACACTGCCCTATTCACACAGCAGCTTTTATTTCTAACACTCATGCATTGGCGAAAACTTGAGGCCAGGCAGCAACTATAATCCTGCACTTTTTCTTCTATTCTGTGCTTTTATTTTATGCGTCTGTCTTTTTTAGCTTTCCACATTTTTGTAATGCTCAGTTCCTCTCACATGGATGGCAAAAAAAAAAAAAATCTCAGTCTCTTAAATGTCTCAAAATTCACACTTTCATGGCAGAATTTTCCTATGGAGCCTTTTTAAAATTTATTTTTCAGGGTTTATTTTATCAGTAACATTTGCTCTTGCCCTAGTGGTCCTCAACCTTCCTAATGCCGTGACCCTCTAACACAGTTCCTAATGTTGTGGTGACCCCCAACCATAAAAGTATTTTCGTTGCTGCTTCATAACTGTAATTTTGCTACTGTTGTGAATCGTCATGTAAATATCTGATATGGTATGTGTTTTCCAATGGCCGTGACCCACAGGTTGAGAACCGCTGCCCTAGACAAAAGCAATTAGATTATGACTTGTCTTCGCTAGACATTCTGCTTTCCAGTAACTACAGCTAAAATACCTACCCCGGCTTCCGAAAGGGGTCGCTTCTCATTTTTATACAAGAATGGCCTTTCTCTGCGTGACCTTCTCTTCGGGACACCTTTCATTATTCTGCGTGCTCTGAGGTCTGTGCTGTGAGATGCATGTGGACTTAGTTTCTGATCTGAACTTGGATGGATGAGAGCTGCCTTCCAATTGGTAGAATCTTGGGGGTGTTTCTCTCCTCCATGAAGACTCTTTCGGTCTTGCATGTATTTCTATCTTGTTGCATCAGCCTGACGTTTGATGACTAAAAAAGCCTCAGGTCACCCAGCCGGCGTGGCTCAGTGGTTGAGCATTGACCTGTGAACCAAGAGGTCACAGTGTGATTCCCAGTCAGGGCACATGCCCGGCTTGTGGGCTTGGTCCCCAGTTTTGGGTGAGCAAGAGGAAGCCGGTCAATCAATGATCCTCTCTCATCAATGATGCTTCTTTCTTTCTTTCTCTCTCTCTCTCTCTCTCTCTCTCTCTCTCTCTCTCTCTCTCTCTCTCTTTGGCTCTCCCTTCCTCTCTCTGAAATCAATAATAAATATATATATATATATTAAAAAGCCTCAAGTTCAGCACCTCCACTAACACAGGCACCATGCTGATTTTATCATTTTCAAATGACCAGTATGACAAGCTGAAAATCCCCCCTGCTCTGAATCATTTCCAAAAGTGAATGAATTACTAAAGGATTATTTGTGCAACCACCTAATTTGGTGACGCTAATTAAGCTTAAGTATTTCTTGGATATTTACTAAGTACTGATTATAAGCATAAAAAAGGCCTAAATCCTCAGCTAGACATGTTAGAATCTTGATAATTGCTAGTATCCAAACTTCTTTTTTATCTTTACTCCTTAAAAAATATTCCTCTAAAATTATCAGCAATATTAATATCCAAAGTATACTAAATGTATATTTTTGTCAGACATGCATGAAATGCATAATCTTATTTTAATGCTCTAATCACCCTTTGAAGTAAGAACTATTATGATTCCCAGTTTACATATAAGGCAACAGAGGTCTAGACAGGTCGTCTGTCCAACATCCCAAAAACACTCTGATCTACTTCAATGAAAACATGTATGAAGATAAGGTTTTTGTTGGCTTGGTTCAGTGATGAACCCCCAAAATATACCACAGTACTGAAACACAAATGGAATATATTAAATATTTTTTTAGTGTGCTGGATATTCTTCATGTGTTCCTTCAGATACACGCTCCGCCATTTCTTCATATTTCCCTGTGCCCGGGGGAGGGATACGGGTGACTATGTGAACTGCATTAACTCCCTTGCTTTCTAGTTTCCTTCTTTGGGGACTCGGCTAATAGTATCTCTGTCAGAGATCTGGACCCCCATGACGCTGTTCTATGGCTTGGTTCGTGTGACACTGCAGCTACAACGGTGTTTCACTCTCTATCACAGGCAGAAGTGTTGTTTAGAGCCCTGGGCAGGACTCTGGAAGGGAGTGGACTCCCCACCTTGAGGGTTTCGAAGCAAAGTGGTACCGTCCTCTGAAATAACTATTCTCCTTTTATAAAACAGCCCTTGGCTTGCCTCGGAGCCTGACTAGAATCTGAAACCTTGACAATGAGCCAAGAAGTTACTATGGGACCTGAGATGTGAAGCATGAACTGTGTGCTGTCTAATCCAATAAACTATGAGATTGGGCAGCATCCTCAGCATCATTCCATCATCAAATGGAGCTTAAAGAGATTCTGAAGGGATAAGTAAGTTACATGGTCAGGTGGTCCAGATGCCCATGACCCCTAAGCAGGCTACATTGCCTCCACTCTCTGAACCTGCACCTGGGGACTCATAAGATGTTCCCCTGGAAAAGGTTGACTGAGGAAGAAAAAAAAAAATCAGGTCTGGTTGACAGCTGGTTCTGTACCTGAGCTAGCTCTACTTGAAAGTAGCTGACTGTGGTATTACACGCCTCCTCATGGTCACCCTGAAGAAGACTAGGCAGAGAGTTAAGGAGTGTGCCCTGCTCTGCATTTTCGCATAGACAAAGATAATCATAAAATGGATTTACACTGAGTGTTGTCAGACATCTGAAAGGAAAACATTGGGAACATTGATAATAAGAAGGTCTAGAGCAGGGGCCCTCAAACTACGGCCCGCGGGCCACATGCAAATACAAATATTGTATTTGTTCCCGTTTTGTTTTTTTACTTCAAAATAAAATATGTGCAGTGTACATAGGAATTTGTTCATAGTTTTTTTTTTATAACTATAGTCCGGCCCTCCAACGGTCTGAGGGACAGTGAACTGGCCCCCTATTTAAAAAGTTTGAGGACCCCTGGTCTAGAGGAGAGGTAGGTGCTAGACTTCTCTGAATGGACACAGGGTGTGAAGATATTTGTGTTCCACATGAATGCTCACCAAGGAGCAACCACAAAAGAGTACAATTTTAGTAACCAGGTTGTTAAGATGAAATTCCGTGTAGATATCAACTGAACTTTTCTTGTCCTGGAGAGTCACAGACAAAGGAGTCACAGCATCATGTCAGGGATGGAAGTTTTGCGTGGACTCATCAACAGAACGAGGGGACCCCTAGCTGAAGTCTTTGGAGAGGCTCAGTGCTTTCTGGCCCAACATGTTGTCATCAATGGGAACACGTTTTCTGTTCACGTCTTCCGTCCACACATGTAATGTCTTTTCCATCTTAACTAAGCACATATCACACACGGAAGTCCTCACCTTGCCAAAGTTTCTCTTTGGAAATGTGGGGTAACCATTCCTTTCTGTCGAATAGATCGAACACTATTTGTTATGATCTAAGCTCCCTGAGTTCGAGAGACCTTATTCGTCCCTGTGATTTCGCTATTTATTCAACAATCATTTCCTGAATGTTTGCTAAAGGCGGTTGGTACGCAAAGGCCTTTTTCAGGATGCTATTTGAAATAAAACATGAGTGTTGGGAGGGAGCCAGCCACGTAACATCATTCTATGATGAGGAAACAAGAAAAATTGGCCCAGGCCATGCACTGTGGGGATCATTTCCCTTTATTCCCATTTCCATGTTTTTCATCCTGGACTTCATTATTCTAACTGAGTCTTATGATAGTTCCCTAACTGATCTCTTTGCCTTCCTTCGCACTCTCTATCTCTCATGAGCAGTTTAACATTTATTCATCTGACAGACTTATCTTTTTGAAGCACAGATTTTACTGTTTAACATCCTTGTTCAAATACTCTCATTACTTTCTCCCAGTCTATCGGATCACATCCAAACTCTGTAGGCTACACTGTCATAATAATCTTTCTTTGTTCTCGTGACAATCTGCATCTGCAGCATATTTTTCATACGCATTTACCTTGGCCAAAATACTGTATTCAGTGCTCCTTCTATCACTTCATATTGGAGATTTTACTCATTGTTCTCTTAACCTAAACTTCCTTCTACCTTGCATTTAAGCAAGTCTAAAATATTCCCATATTATAACGACTAATAAAAAATCTTAACCTACTTTAAGATTTCTCCCAAATTGGTAAATTATTTGAAATCACTGTCCCATGGTTTCCATAACCAGAAATAGATAATGAGCTACACAAATGATTTTTAAAAATTGACATTCTAGTAGATACATATATTATAGGGGAAATTTATTAAGTTTATAAGTTTATTTTTCTAATCACTGGTTGATTTTTCTTTTTATGAATAATACATCTAGTAGCCTTGAACTTTAAAACTCACTATTATTAAATATAACTTTATTGTTGATAATATTACAGATATCTCCCATACCTCCCTTTGCCCCCCTCCTCCTAGCCCCTCTTTTTAAAATTTTTTGCATTTTTATTGAATTTATTGGGGTGATATTTTTAGTAAAATTATATAGGTTTCAGGTGTATGGTTCTATAATACATCAACTATATGTTGTATTGTGTTCACGACGCCAAGTCAAGTCTCCTTCCATCACCATTTATCTTCCCTTTACCCTCTTCTACCTCCCCCATCCCTTTCCCTCTGGTAGTCACCATAGTGTTGATGGTCCTTTGAAACTAGAGCAAAAGCATATGACCTTTGTCTTCATCAATCAAGGGAAGGAACAGGTGATTTTAAGTGACTAGGGTAGAGTTTCTGACACCTTTCACCAACTGTAACAGTCCTTTCAAGCTTAGGAAAATGCATATTGCTCCTACAGATGCTACACAGTGAACCTTAAAAAGACATCTGTATTCTTCCCTTTTGTACAAACTCTTCTAAGGACATATACCAACCACCTCTGGGAACTGCAGGGAAGCGTACGACATTTTCATATGGTTCTACTTTGTTTAATTAGAATTGACTCTGAATGAAGTACCATTTTGCCCTCTGTGAAAGTGCCTTGAACTTTCTCCACTCGGATGGATTTCTCAGCTTCGTTGCCAGGCAACCGTGCTTGATTGCTATTTCGCCTCTGCACCAAAAAGACTCAACCGCACCACACGCACGTTCGCTTTGCATTTTTTAAGCATAAATAATAATTCTTCTCTTTTTAAAGCAGTTGGATCGTTTAGTTCTGGGTTATTGACAGATCTGCTCCATAAGCTATTTATATTTTATATCTTGTCCCCTACAATCTTTCTCTTCTGTTAACTTAGGAAGGTGGCATTTATCTTCTTGTTGGCTTCTCAGTTGAGCAGGGTTGTAATTGTGTCTTCATTTAATAAGGAAGATCTCAACAACAATCGTAATAGAGGCAAGAGTGAAAAAAATGAAATAATTAATTCAGCAAATACCACATTACAGTTCCTCTTTTGGGGACTAGAGATAAAGCAGTGACCAGAACACATACAAATACCTGCCCTCATAAAGGTTACATTCTATCTACTCAGGGTAAAAACATATACAAGGTGGAGTAAAAGTAGATTTACAGTTGTTCCTATGGAAAATAAGACAATAATTCATAATGACGCAATCATAAACTCTGTGTTTCATGTACTTAAAACTGTAAACGTACTTTCATCCCACCTTGTATATGAACAAATATGAGAGATCCAAGTTTCATTTGCACCAAGAAAATGAGGAAAGTGCTGAAAGAATAGATGTAGAATATGATGTCCTTGGTGGTGACCAACCATGATTCTCTAAAGGCATGATGGGAAATGTTCAGAAGTTAAACATCGGGTGACAGGAGAAACGGACAGAAAAAAGGGACACCGATCATCAGATCCACATGCCGACGGATGATAGGGAACTTCTGGTCCACTGGTTAGAACTGGCGCGTATTGTGGAATCAAGGCAATTAGTCTGAGTGGTCTCAAGAAGATTCAGCGTTACATTCACATATGCATTTATTGTAGCTGTTTATATATCAGGCATATTCATATATTCATGCAAACTTACAGGCATAGATACACACAATCACAGAAAAGAGTCAATGCAACTTGCAGATTACAGGCTAACGATGAGATACTGGTGTTAATTGTCATGTGTGTGACTCAAAAGTGTCATTCCTCTGGAGTTCCATACACACTCTCCAATGAGTCACCTCTAGCAATAGGAGTCTATTTTTTTAATATGTTTTTATTGATTTGAGAGAAAGGAAGGGAGAGGGAGAAAGAGATAGAAACATCAATGATGAGGGAGAATCACTGACCAGCTACCTCCTGCACATCCCCTACTGAGAATGGAGCCCACAACCCAGGCATGTGCCCTGACTGGGAATTGAACCCTGACCTCCTGGTTCATAGGTCAATGCTCAACCACTGAGCCACCCAAGAGTCTCTTATTAGACCCAGATTTCAGGCTGGAGAGCAAAATTTCCTCACACTCTAGGTAGATCACAATGCTCGATATCATCCTGGTTCAGTACTAAACTTGTAGGCCACAAACTAAAATGCACATGGCTTTTCTCTAACATTTTTATTAAGATTTACTTCCTAATAAGTTGATTTATTCATTAACAGACATAATATAAACTAGAGGAAAACCATAAAAACTCAACCCACCACACTCTCACATTTACGGAGCTTTTTAATGAGTTTTGCTCATCAGCTAATCTCATTTTATTGAGCAAACAATGAATCCATGTTTTTTTTTGAATTCTTATATTGAAAAGGAAGAGGACCATTTCATAAAAGAGTCTTGTACTCCTTAATTAAATTATAAATTTCAGTGGTAGTTCATTGTGTGACTCATTGGCCTTTATCTCTCTGGTTCGCTAATTTAAATTGGATTCTCATAAGCGTTCCTGAAAATCCACACTGGTAATTTGTTTGTTATAAAAAATGCAGTTTGGAATAGGATTGTGTAAATGTCTTTTTCTCATTCGAAACATAAAGCAATTCAAGTGTTTCAAAAATTCAGAGTCACTGACAGTTTCAGTAAGAATTTTTTTTCTCCATGAGCATGAGTGAAGACTTATTTTTATTTCAGGATAGTAAGCACTTTAGAGAGTTAGTACTTTATACAAAAACTTTTAAAAGCTATCAAATTGTCTGTCCCAAGATTCTGAACAGAGGGAGTTAGGCCAGAAGGTTCCCTCTGGACTTGAAGTGCGGATAAGAAAACCATGGGGCGCCATAGGCATTATGTCATGGAAGCTCAACTGTAGTTTTAATTGTTGGCTGCTTTTGCCAGAATTTTTTTTTAATTTAGTATTTGAGAGCGATTTAACCAGAAGGAAATTTATGACTTTAAAAAAAACATACTTTCACATCCTCAGGGAATCTAGATAATATTTTCTGTATCTGAAGATTGGGGCTGTCATAGAAAGGATCTGACTAGGTCTTTCGGACGGATCATTTACTAGTAAGTTTCAAGTTGCAGAAAAAGAAGTGAAATAAGAGCTTTAATTTCTGGAACAGAAAGAGCAAAACAAACAAACAAAAAAAAAACACTCAGAGAAATGGAGGGAGAAGAGTTTTAGCATCTGGGGGTTCCGAGGCAAGGATCCCATCTCTGGGAGGACCTGATCCATTTCATTCGTTTGAGGCTCCTAGAGCACTATGTCCAGTAGATGAGAAAAGGTGTCCCTGTGAGGAGCCCGACTCTTGTTGGCAGGATCCATGGTGAATAAAACGTCTCAGCTGAAAGCTCTATCCAGGAAGGGTGTTTGCACCTAATTCATGAGAGACATACTTATCTGCCTCCATCCTGGGTGCACGTTCCTAGCAATCACTGAGTTATCTCAAAACTAGGATCCCAAGAGTATCTTCGGGGCTTGGAATGATCACGAGTCAAGGCCTTTGGTTACCAGGTGTGATGTCTCCCTGCCTTCACCCTGGGAGCGCTCATGGCTGGGGACAGAGAGCAGCTCCTGTGGCTGGCATGGAACCATTGAGTGTAATGAAAATGGGCACCTACTCAGCAAATTCTACTTTTACACTATCGTTAGTTGCATTCCCTTTCTTTCCGTATCAGCTAGAAATAACAAAAAGACAAATATTTCCTATAGATCATGTTGATGGAAATCTCAAAAATGAATATATGCGGCCCTAGCCAGTTTGGCTCAGACTGAAGGGTCCTGGGCTTGATTCTGGTCAAGGGCAAGTACCTTGTTTGCAGCCTTGATCCCTGGCCCTGGTCAGGGCTCGTGCAGGAGGCAACCAATCAATGTGTTTCTCTCTCATCGATATTTCTCTCTGTCTTTCCCTCTCTCTTCCACTCTCTCTAAAAATCAAGGGAAAAATATCCTCGGGTGAGGATTTTAAAAAAAAGAATATATATGTAAAACACACAGCTGAATGTATTAAAAATGGATTGAAATATTTTTTCTTTACTCAGGGAGAATTGCTTGTAGATAGAGATATTCAGCTTCTCAACTCAACCAAGAAGATGAGGGTAGAGTTTGAATTAGGCTTCAACAAAGCAGGGTTTTAATTAGAGCTTATCACTGCAAGAGAGCATTCTACAACCCCCAGTGGGTCTCTTCTCAGAGGGGCTACCGAGTGTGAGGGATTCCATGCAAGTCAGCACGGGCCACTTTTACAACTTCCTGCATACACATGAGTCCTAGCCCTCAAGAAGAGCGGGATGTTCAGGTCCCTGGATTGTTTAGTCCCTCCCTTTCCTTCTCTTTGGCCAGATCACAAGGGAGGCCATTGACAATTGTCCAGACCTGTATACTGTCACAATTATACTCAGAGAAACGGCTCACAACATTTCGAATCAGGTCCAACAGAACAGAAAACTGGTTGGCAAGTGATTCTGGAACTTTCACTGTTCTGAGGGTAAAGGGGGGAAAGGTAAGGGTGTGGGAAAATAGTACTTCACCAAGGAGGAGAAATTGTTAACACAATTTTCTTTTAATATACAATTCTGAAAGGCTCAAGAGGCAAGCAATGGACACAAAATTACAAAGGAAAAAATTGTAGACTTAAAGATCACAAAATTCTGCAATAGCAAGGTAAGTTCAGCCATATTTAGTTGATATAAGCTCCTAACAGAGCCTCATAACAATTCTCTTGGGACAAGTTATCACTCGTTTTATAGATTAAGAAAAATAAGCCATAGAAAGTTTAAGAATTTGTCAAAGCTCGTTCAGTTCTAATTATCAACAAAGCCATGAAAGTAAAGAAAATTTTAAATCAGGACAAAATTAAGTATCAACTATTAAAACTTTTGCTGTTGAAATGCCTGAATATACATGGTGAAAAGCTAGTATTAATGCCCAACACAATTAAATAGCTTGCTGTTTTTCTTCCACTCATTTGCCTTAATGATGATGATATTAATAGTAATAACTTTGGATTCTTTGGCATTTTACTCTTTTACAAGTTATTCTACACTTTTAATGTGTGAACACAATCAACAGCGTAGCAGTCCAGTATTATCATTTTTATTCACTTGGGAAATTAAGCTGGCATCAAAAAGAATCATAACTAGATCATTATTTTATTTCCTTCAATCAACTGCAATCTCCTGAAAGACAGGACTATGATCTTTATTTTTCCCAGAAATAAATAACCACACCTGGTCATAGAAAAAATATATATTTGAAAGAGTTGTTCCAATCCTATATAATAAAGAAGTAATATGCAAATGGTCGTTATGTGTTGGTGTAACGACCGACCGAGTCATGACTGGATCAGTGATCAGCAGGAGGGTGGGGCAGTGAGCTAAGTGGGCAGCAGAGAGATACAGGAGGGGGCAGGGCAGCAAGCTATGAGGGGGTTGGGGGAGCTACAGGAGGGCAGAGCAGTGGGCGGAGAGCTACAGGAGGGAGGCAGCGAGCTACTGGCGCATGGATTTGTGCACAGGGCTACTAGTTTCATTATAACAAAACTTACTGCAATACTTTAACTGACTCTAAGAGACCACATTTCAAAGTGGTAAGTTTTGTCCCCATTGTAACCTGAAAACCCTCAGGAATTGGCAGGTCTGTGTACTCTGTATAGATCCAGAAAGATACAAGGTTTTCTTTTAATGCTTTAGGTATGGATACACATAAGGTACACCCAAAAAACGTGCAAGATCATTTTTAACGTTACCAGATTCTACCCCTTGTCAGTTTTATGCACTTGTTCAAACAACAGCACCAGCATTTATTGGTTAACTTAATGCACTTGTATTTTCTTTTCCATTGACATTTACTAACTGGCTATTTAGTCATTTATTTTTATCTTTAAAAAGACCTCCAAATTCAGTGCAATTTCCCCTAATCATTTTCCCCAGTGCTAAATGATTTTGCACTTCTAAAGCCTTTTGATGTGAGTTTAGAGAGATAAAATACATCAAACTGAACCTTTTGATGAAACTTCAATGCAGTGATACGATGACTCTTGCATACACTGTGGAAGTACCCTTGGACCACAAAATTATGTCAGAAGCATTTCTCCTTTAAACGAGTTGCTTGAAAATCAAAGACACATCCTTGTATGTAACATTTCTTCTGCAATGATCCTTTCAAATGTTTTTTCTTTTTTTTTGTTTCCGTTGAGTTGTAATTTTTTTGCAAGCATTTCTTAGCCGTCAGGTTACTGTGGACCTATTGATTTTTATTCTAAAATTTAATTTAGAATAAAGCTCTCCAGTGTTTTCCTCGCAACCTCCTGGGGAGCACCCCAGATGAAATCTGAAACTGGCCCTCCGTGGTGGGAGGGCAAGGAGAGACCAAGGAAACACAGACCCCTCCAGATGGGAAGGTGGCAGGCGGGATTCATGCAAAAGGCAAGGTAATTATGAGGCTAGTCTTGGGGGCTGCAAGGTGAGTAGATTTCTGGACCCACCCGCCACAATCTTATACGTTTATATAGAGGCCTTACCCTGGCTCAGTCACATGTACCCAGTTAAGATGGTGGAAAACCAGATTTCAATATCAAGGCTGTATCCTTGGAGAAGCTTCTAGAACAGGGAAAGCAAGCAGAATGCACCTTCCAAGGACTATGAGAAGGTGAGAAGCCTCCAATTCCTCAGGTGTACCTCAAGGGGTGGCTTCTGGTCACATTGTTTACTATTATGATAAGAGGCCCAGTGCATGAAATTCGTGCACTGTTAGGGTCCCTAGTGGCTGCTGGGTGCCAGCTGGGACCTCCCTCCCTTCCCCCGGCCAGCCCCGTCCCCTGGTTGAACTTCCCAGATGAACTCCCACTTGAGGGGTCAATTTGCATACTACCCTTTTATTTTACAGGATTGATCTCAGAGAGGAAGGGAGAGAGAGAGAAACATCAATGATAAGAGAGAATCATCAATTACTTGCCTCCTGCAAGCCCCACATTGGCAGTTAAGCCTGCAACCCGGGCATGTGCCCTGACCGGGAATCAAACTGTGACCTTCTGGTTCATAGGTCAATGCTCAACCACTGAGCCATGCCAGCTGGGCTGCTCATGTCTTTTTGATGACCTTCTCCAGCATTCTATCCCTGCTGACCAACTACCAAGGTCACAGGCCCACATGTCTGCAGTGTGTCCCAGGAGGTCACCCGGTGGCTACATGGCTGCATCGTAGGCACATGTGAGAGAAAACATACATGAAGACAGTAACTTGCAATATTAGTGACAACTTTTTTCATCATAGCCCTATGGTCCAAACCATTGATTTATTACATACTCAGGGCTGGGGGTCAGATCTCTCAGGACATTCACCTATAACCCTCCAAATAACCTGCTTAGAAGAAAGCATAGTTAAGACTAAAGGTCTTAATTGCTTGAGTCCAAATAGCCCTGAGATAGTGAAATTACACCCGATTAGGATTCTGGAGACCTAGGTTCTGTCACTCACCATCTATATTATTTAAAAACTCAGGTAACACCTACAACTTACCTTCCTTTATAAAATACTGCTGATTTTCACTCACTAAATCGTTTCCTTTGGCCTTCTCACTGACTCCTCTACCCCTTCGTATTCTTTCTTTTGGAGACTGGAAAATAACGTTGATGCCATTGGAACCAGTGAACGCTTTTCTCCTCTCTGCCTCTTCCCATGATCCCCCCGAATGTTTATGTTTCCGTACCACCTGAGGAGCTCTGTTAACTTATTCTCTCAGAGGCGTTTGAACCTCATTTGAATTTTTATTTATCCTCTGCAAGCAGAAGAGACGGGGAAGAGAACCCACATTAGCAGGGTATTTCCAGCCTCCGTGTGAATGTCACTCATTGTGCAAACACAGAAATTGTCAGATGAGGCAGAGAAACGCAGCACCTGCTCACAGTGCGCTCCCCTGCCGCGCGGATTCTTAGAAACAGGAGAGTCTTGGAAGAAAGATGAACCGAGTCCGCTTTGAAATAAGCATGGGGCTCCCCGCTGTGAGAAATCGCACTTGCAAGGCATACGAACATGGAAAACAGCCTTGCAAGCCGGGAGCAGGAGACGATGTTATGCTCGCTAGAGACTGTACTTCAAAAAAAAAAGAAATTAACAGAGGAATTTAAGACATGAGGTTTAGCAAACAGAACAACAATAACTACACATCCTTAGGGTTATATATGATTCCTTTTTTAAAAATATATTTTTATTGATTTCAGAGTGGAAGGGAGAGGGAGAGAGAAAGAGAGAAACATCAATGTTGAGAGAGAAAAGCAATAGAACACCATCCAGCTCTATTGAAATCTATTTTGCCTTCTCCCTTGCTTTGTTGTGTTTTTTTAAATATATTTTTATTGATTTCAGAGAGCAAGGAAGGGGGAGAGAGAGATAGAAACATCAATGATGAGAGAGACTCATTGATTAGCTGCCTCCTGCACGACTCCCACTGGGGATGGAGCCCACAGCCTGGACATGTCCCCTGACCAAGAATCGAACTGTGACCTCCTAGTTTAAAGGTCGACACTCAACCACTGAGCCACGCCAGCCGGGTTATATGATTTTTTTGTATATAAAGTAAATGTAATTCTGTGTTACAAGTGTACTCCTGTAAAAATGTAAGTGCCAACAATGTAAGAGTTGCAAAGCTAATGACACTTGAATATGGGGAAAGCCATTTCAGCAAAAGCTAGTTTGGGCACTTCTAGCTTTTAAATCCACCAAGCTCCTCTTTCTAAAGCGAGTGTCAAATACAAGAGTCTGTAATATAAACATTTTTATCTTGTACTTGTTTAGAACATTTTCCTGATTTATACTTTGTCCAAAGCATTTGTATGCATTTAGGTGACAGCAGTTTCATAAAATGTTGTCTTCCCAGAAGTCCATGGAACTTGCATTAATCTGACACCCACACACTCCTACAAAAGCAAGATGAAAAATAAGTGTATCAGAATAAGTAAACAACCAAGCGCTACCTAGTGGATCCCAAGCAACAGTGATCCAATTAGAAGCAAAATAAACATAAGGATACATTTATTTCCATTAGAAATATTTTTAAAATAGAGAGGGAGTGTGGCTCCCTGTGGTGTGGCTCAGTGGTTGAGCGTTGACCCAGGAACCAGGAGGTCACCAGTTCAATTCCTAGTCAGGGCACATGCCCGGGTTGCAGGCTCCATCCCCAGTAGGGAGCCTGCAGGAGGCAACCAATCAATGATTATCATCATTGATGTTTCTATCTCTCTCTCCCTCTGCCTTCCTCTCTGAAATAAAATATATATATATGTAAAAAACATATAGAGGGAATATTTTTCTTTTTCTTTATCTGACAAGTTTCAATTAAATATATAGTTAACAATATTAAAGAAAATGTCAGCCTTAGCCATTCTGGCTCAGTGGATAAGAGTGTCGGCCTGTAGACCGAAGGTTCCCAAGTTCCATTCTGATCAAGGGCACGTACCTTGGTTGCAGGCTCCTCCCCGGCCCGGGCCCTGGTCAGGGCAGGTGCAGGAGGCAACCAATCTATGTGTTTCTCTCTCTTTCCCTCTCTTTTCCACTCTCTCTAAAAATCAATGGAAAAATAGCCTCGGTGAGGATTGAAAAAAAGGAATCTTCAAAAAAGCAAGCCCTCCCTAATCTCACAAAGCTCGCCAAACGGTTTGATTTTTGCCACATCTTTCTAGGACTCACACATGCACACGTGGCCTCACTTGCTGCCACCATCACACGGTACCATGTTGTCCCTTCTGAATTGTCACTGTAGCCGCATTGCTTCACAGCATAGCTCTTCCTCCACCTCATGTTCCTGTGATCCCCACAGTGACCATTGTGAAGGGCACCCCACATTTGTTTCAAGAAAATTCTCTGCTCCTTTAGTGGTTACAAGGGCCACGTTTTTGAAGTCAGGCCTGAGATCAAACCCTCACTTTGACATTGACTTTCTGGGCAACTGTTTTTAACTGACTTCTCAAAGTATCAGTTTCCTTATCTGTAAAAGGACAGTGACCCTGACCTCCCAGAATAGTTATGATATTTGAGGTTTCAAAGATACACTAAACATGGACACGGGCATATAGCAAGAATGTGCTATTTGATAAATGGATGCTATTTATCCTTAGACTAATGAAAAGCAAAGTATGATGGGTGCCTACAAGAATCCAGCAGCATCAATGGATGCTATTTTTGATGGGTGTCATTGGTTTTCATTTGCATCTCCCAGATTGCTAGTGAGGGTGAGCAGCTTTTCATAGTTTGGAAGCTATTTTATTTTATTTTTTTTAAACATATTTTATTGATTTCTTACAGAGAGGAAGAGAGAGGGATAGAGAGTCAGAAACATTGATGAGAGAGAAACGTCGACCAGCTGCCTCCTGCACACCTCCCACTGGGAATGTGCCCACAACTAAGGTACATGCCCTTGACTGGAATCGAACCTGGGACCCTTCAGTTCGCAGGCCAACGCTCTATCCACTGAGCCAAACCGGTCAGGGCTGGAAGCTATTTTATTAATAGCATCATTCTTATTGTTCTCTTCTGGAAATTTCCAACAGGATCTAAAACAGTACAGAGGCAGTCTGAGGCATGTGTGTTTCTTCTAAGTTTCTCAGCAACCGACAAGACGGATCTTTTATTATTTTTACATTTTTCACAAATGTGTCAGACTTCAGAGGAGCTAACAGTTGATGGAGTAAAATTTAAGCATATGTGTTTAGTATGTTATTTGTAACAGTAAAGCTGTGGGACATTCTTTCTAGACTGGTGCTTTCTCTAAGAAACAATGCAAATATTGCACAGTAGAATCATTATGCTAAGCAAAATAAGCCAGTCAGAGAAAGACAAGTATCACATGATCTCACTCATATGTGGAATCTAATGAATAAAATAAACTGATGAACAAAATAGATCCAGAGACATAGAAGCATGGAACAGACTGTGGAACCTCAGGGGTGGAGGAAGAGATTAACTAAAGAACTTATATGCAGGTTGGTGCAAGGTTGGAAGGGGTCAATGGTGGGGTGGAGAGGACATCTGTAATACTTTCAACAATAAAGATAAATTTTTAAAATGGAAATGCTTAACTTGTTGAAAAATAAAAAATGATATAATTATGGTTTATATTTATAGTATAAGCTATGCAAGTACAGCTAAGCACTTTATTTGCCATTCCTTAAGGGTCACATAAATAAAGCCATAAGCAATGAGGTGCACTAGAAAATACTTCAACCTAGACTTGAAGAACCCTCTACCAATCACATCTGACTCTTTAATTTAAATTTCACTTAATTCAGTCCATTATGTCAGGTGAGCCCATACATCGATTATTTCTCTATAGTGTTAACCGCTTTTCCAGCCAGTTTAGCAAAGAATTGCCTCTCTTCCGGCTGAGTTGAAATTGCATCCCTGATACAAACCAGTATCCCCGGATAGCAGCCTTTCGTTTTTTGTGGCTTCCTTTGGCGTGGCCTTCGAAATCAAGGGTCTGACTGCAAACACTTCTAGTAGGTTTGATCGCCTTCAAATCCTCTCCCTGAAGTTTATGCTGCAGTCCAGACAGACCAGAAAACTTGTTACAAAGGAGAGGAAGTGTCCTCTTGACTTGGCTTTGTTCACAGAATTGTATCAGCTTGAAGTGACTTTTTTCCCTTTCTCTGTTCAGCTTGAGGAAACTCTTGCCCTCCCTTGAATTCAGCAGCTGAAATGCCTCCTCGTGTTCCCATCTCTCTTCTAGACACGTTGCCCTTCTCTTTTGTGCTGCTGGATTCTTGTAGGCACCCATCATACTTTGCTTTTCATTGGTCTAAGGTTAAAAAAATGCATGCTCCAGCCCTAGCCGGTTTGGCTCAGTGGATAGAGCATGGGCCTGTAGACCAGAGGGTCCTGGGTTTGATTCTGGTCAAGGGCACGTACCTCGGTTGCAGGTTCCTCCCCAGCCTGGGCCCTGGCCAGGGCTCGTGCAGCAGGCAACCAATTGATGTGTTTCTCTCACATCGATGTTTCTCTCTGTCTTTCCCTCTCTCTTCCACTCTCTAAAAAATCAGTGGAAAAATGACCTCGGGGGAGGATTTAAAAAAAAATGAGTCTTGACAGATTTGCATTCTGATTCTATTGCTTCCTAAGTGTGAGATCTTGAGAAAATTATTTTTCCTTGTTATGTCTTATTTTTCCCAAACCTAAAAGGATGCAATTAATGGCACCTACTTCATAGAAATGTTGTAAGAAATAAATAAAATAATCCACATAGAGCATTGCACCTACTACATGAAAATAGTTAGCTTTCAATAAAGTTAACCACTCCTCTACTTTTCTATATTCACTTTTTATCATTGTTTAGATTATGGGCTTCATTTGATGCCAGGGCCCATAGAAATGGCTTGAAAAATTCTCAAATAGCAATTACCTAATGAAGTAATAGCCATACTCCTTATAAGCATGTCCATCTTATAAAATAATCATGAACTTTAAAAAGGACAACCTTTCTCTATCCTTACTTTATGTTCCTATGACTTCTTAGTATCATATAACTTTCCTAATTCTAAGTGGCTCACGGCTAATACGCTTACCCAATAAATTATAACCCGTGATCAATTATTTATCAAGGAAAAATAGATAATTGTGTAGGTTAGAATTTAGTTTTAACACATCATTCTTTTGTCTACACAAACAGATTGTAGATAGCTTTCTATTTATGTGCTAAAATGAGTGAATTCAGAAGAGGAATTATAAAATTGTGTTTGGGCTTCAAAAAAAATGTTTATAAACAAGATTTCTTGTTGGATGAAAATAATATGTTGATTGGCTGAATTTTTACTCGCAAATAATGGTGTTTTTTTTTCCCCTAAAGCCATACAGAATCAATTGCATATTTTAGTTGTAGAAAAATATACTGCCCACCTTTCTTTTTCACTGACATTCTTCAATAGCTGTTTTCCCCCCAAAACAATATTTTACATGTTAATTTTTGATTAATTTTCCAGCAAAAATATGTTATTTTGCAAAATTCCATGTTTATATTTATTCTTTTGCTTCTCCACTGTGAGTTGAAAGAAGAAAAAAAAAGTCCTGAGACCAGCCTGCCAGGCCCAGGTAGCCTATAACTTCTTTAACTAAAAAGTACAGATAATTTGCTTGTTTTTCCCAGAGAAACGGGCAGGCAGCCAAACCTCACAACCCAAATGAGTTCCCAATTTAGTGTTTGATGTCATTTCCCAAGGACTGGAATGAAAAATGAGACGTTGGACGTGTTAACTCGGAGGAAAATGATCACTTCACCTTGCATAGGGCATCTTTAAGGGATGAAATCAGAGGAGATAAATCATCCTGCCCCGTGACAGCTCTGCCTGTCACCTGCGGGGAAGACGTCCCACTGAGAGAGGACAGGCCCGTCTGAGTTTCCCTGGGGTGACGGCCAGCTATATTTTCTGCCTCCAAATCATTATAGAAATTTGAGAATGGAGATGCAGTATGCAAGACCCCCTCCCCAAGTTGCTGTTCCCGAATGACATTTTAAGTATGCCTAGAAATACAAATGGAAATACATTCACATTTGTGAACTGTTTATATCCTTGACATACATAGTTACTGAGCACAGAAAGCAGCCGCTCCGTGCTTCCCGTGTCCCTCGTTGTAATGTCCCATGATGATCAGTACAATCAATGCCTACACCCAAAACACATGGGGTGTTTTGTCCCCCCAGTTTTCCTCCAGAAAGCAGGAAATCGGCCTATTTTTAAGGACCTATACAGTAAGGCTTAGTGTAGGAAAATCTCACGCATAATTTATTTTGCAATCTAAAGTCCTTTGGGGAAAAGGTACATAAATGAGATCACTCCAAATCAAATTTTGGATACGTGTCAAGGTGACCTTATGGAAATGGGCAGCAATGGTATCTTTATCTGGATTGTGTGTGTCCTCCTGCGCTGGGGCATGTTGCTGTTTTAAATGAGCAGTGTTAAGAAGAGTAGAGGAGTTGTTAGTGGAGTTGTTGAGTGTGTGCCTTCAGAAATAATGATTAAACGCCCAATGAATGGATCTTTGTGGCTTGAGATAAAATGCTGAGTTGCTCTGAGAGGCCTAACAAAATCTTTATTTTCTTCTAAAATCCTATTTTAATTTTGCCAAAAAAATTCTTTTGTAATCATCTTGCAAAATAGGGACTCAATTACCTTCTATTTCTGATGAATTGATATTTATAAAAATATGCTATGTGATAAATAATTAATGCTCCTATGGAACACTGTCTGTAATTCTTTAAAAGACATACAATTTCTAACATTGGATAATACAATTAAAAAGTAAAAATAGCCCAGCCGGCGTGGCTCAGTGGTTGAGCATCAATCTATGAACCAGGAGGTCAGGGTTCGATTCCCAGTCAGGGCACATGCCCAGGTTGCAGGCTCGATCCACAGTGTGGGGCCTACAGGAGGCAGCCGATCCATGATTCTCTCTCATCATTGATGTTTCTATCTCTCTCTTCCTTTCTCTCTGAAGTCAATGAGAAGATATATTTTTTTTAAAGATGTGATAACAAAGAACAAGGTGAATTTGGGTGAGGTGTCAGGGCCAATTTGCCACCTGGATAAGGCGATCTGAGACAACGCCAGGCAAGGCCTTCAGCCTGGCCCAGAAATGACACAGTTCTCCGTGGAAGCATCCACAGGTCCCTGGTCCCGTCGGCACAGCCTGTGGACAGATTCTACTTCTCACCAAAACACATCTGTCTGAGATTCCATCGCACAGAGTTCTGCCTGTTTTGATAAGCAGCTTGTGTAACAAATACTGAGGTAAAGTCTACCATAGGCTTATGGAGGAGGTAGCCCTTATTCGGCTTTTCTTATCTCCCATTTATATTTTAAGAAGGAATTTTTGGAATTTGAGAAAATTCATAGAAATCAGTAGCATCGATGACAGCCACTCAGAAGTAAGATAGGCTGAATTCTTTGGAGAAGAAAAGAATTCCAAGTTGACATTCAGTGGTTCTCAACCTTCTGGCCCTTTAAATACAGTTCCTCATGTTGTGACCCAACCATAAAATTATTTCCATTGCTACTTCATAACTGTAATGTTGCTACTGTTATGAATCTTAATGTAAATATCTGATATGCAGGATGGTCTTAGGCAACCCCTGTGAAAGGGTCGTTCGACCCCCAAAGGGGTCGCGACCCACAGATTGAGAACCGCTGAATGGGATTAGAATGTTCTTCATGCTTTATTCTTTCAATGAGAATGAGATCAATTTTAAATCACGGGTTTTACCTTTTATAGGATTATTTGGTGTGTTGCATAGTTGAATGTTGGGCTTTCTGCATTCCACTGTTGCTGGGTATTGGGTTTTGCAAATACCACAGTGGTGCAGTTAGTGCAAGGAAGTGCCAGGTACCTTTTAGCCACCTTGTAGAAGTTAAATTTAACTTAATTCCAATCTAGGGAATACTAAAATGTCTCAATTAACTTAGCGTTGAGTAATTAAGAATATGAATATTTTTAATATAAAAAGCACCGGGATCCATTTTATAAAAGTTGTTTAAGTATAATAACAATCAACATCAAAGTCGATTATAGCATAAAAGGCATGCAGAGCATACTAATGAATGATAAAATATACTCCTAACCTAATGGCCATAACATGTAAGACTGAAATGTTTTAAAATTAGAGACATAAATTCATCTGTTACCATATTCTCAAATGAACCTATTCCACAATGTTGTCACTGGCTTATCTTGGACTTTTCTTTTGGGGAAAATAAAAATGTCCAGCATTATCATATTTAATGACAGCCATTCAATAAACATTAAAACAGAAAAACATATTGACTTAATTCTCTTTGGATACAGTCCTAACAGCCAACAAATGTAGCACATCTTTTGCAGATGGAAAATGAAAACGAAAAAAATTGTATTTAATCACGGATTGAAATTCCTAATCCTTGGATCAAAATGCATCATGTCAGAGGCTGAGCAATAATTTGATTTTTTGAAAACGTAGAACATTAAGAGGAAACCACATATTTCTACTGCTTAATTTTACTATTTGCCTCAAAAAATACTTTTTTTTGTTAGTTAGCTTGTTGATTTGTTTGTTAATGTACTGTAGGGTTGTTAGAATTTTCTTTGGCATCTGGTAATCACATGTTTGATCACAAAGGCCATTTTGCCACTGCCAGCTCTTATTAACTCCTATTTCTTTTTTCTGCACACATCTCTGAGTTCATATTCGTCCGTGAACCACAGCGATGAAAGCCATAACCTAATGGCCCTCCTGTGATACAGGCCGGCTCACCCACACATAAAATGACTCTTGAAATGAGATAAATATTTGTCAAAATGAATAATCCAGAAAATAGCTTTCCGGCCCTTACATGTCAATCGGTAACTTAAATTCTTTAGCTAAACACCATATTAAATCAAATTTCGCCCAGCCGGCATGGCTCACTGGCTGAGCATGCACCTATGAACCAGGAGGTCAGGGCACATGTTGGGGTTGTGAGCTCGATCCCCAGTAGGGGGCGTGCAGGAGGCAGCCGATCAATGATTCTTTCTCATCATTGCTGTTTCTATCTCTTTCTCCTTCTCCCTTTATCTCTGAAATCAATTAAAAAATATTTTTTTTAAAAAAAAATGTATTTTAAAAAAGCACACTGAAATTTCATGACCAAAAGGTCTTGCCGAATAAACAACCCAGCCTTAATATTATTTAAATTGCACCTGCTGGATAAAAGTAACCTGTCGAGAGTTTTCTCTCTCTAGCTACACAGAGGACTCTCTGGGTACTTCAGAAATACTTGATTCTTCTGGTGTTTTCCTCTGAGGACTCTTAGGCATGACTTGCATGACAAATTTCAACTTCTTTTCTTTCCTCTCATTATAATAGATGGTTATGTAAAATGCAGAGCTGAACATTTTCTTAGACTTTGCTTCTAGGCACAACTCCTTTTTCATTCCACTATTTTATAATTAAGTACTTTTAGCTAGGGCACTTTAGATTTCCAGGAACGGAAATTAACTTGAAATAGCTTAAGAAAATTTTAGTTCAAAGGGATGTTTCATATGGGACAGAATGTAGCTGGGCCTGAAGAAGGGCTGTAAAGAAAACAAGGAGAGCTATCAGAAACATAATGCATAAAATTTTTCTTTGGTTTTAAACATTTCGAATGCTTTTGAATTGGCTACATTTAGTGTTTCTTGCACATCCTTGTGTGCTGTCATTCATTTCACCTAAGAAAAACACAGCCACCCGATTCTAGGCTGGTCATGGGATTTTTTTTTCTCCTTCCTCTTGGTCTCAATCCCCAATTTCCAGGGCAGGGTCTCTGAGTGACTGAGAAAGGATCAACCCCAACCAGCTGCCATATGGCCGCATTTCACACCAATAAAATATACTCATGTTAGATGCAAACATATGCTCCTAGCATTGACTTACCCCTCGAACAGAAGTTAGCATGGGAAATCGGGACCAATTTTCTGAGCTGAATTAATTCTCATAAAATGAGCACAGACGGGCAAATAATAGTATCTGTAATTGTGGGAAAGACTAGTTAACCTGACCTGAAATGAGAAAGATCCATTCTAGAATGTTCTCTATGCTTATCTTTAGTGTGATAGCTCAATGGATCTATATCTAAGATGGTCACCAAAGGTTGATGAGGTAAGAAAAGGCACCGTGAAGTACCTGGGAAACAAAAGAATGTGAGAAATTAATGTAGAAATTGCAGAGCAATTTCAAAGTCACCATCATGGTATCCCCTATGTCATTGCTTTCTTTATTTCTTTAATGTGTTTTTATTGATTTCAGAGAGAAGAAGGGAGAGGGAGGGAGGAATAGAAACATCAATAATGAGAGAGAATCATTGATCAACTCCTCCTGATGGGGAATCAAACCCTGACCACCTGCTTCATGGGTTGACATTCAACCACTGAGCAACATCGGCTGGGCTTCATTCTTTATTCTGTCTAAATTCGAACACCATCCTTCTTCATGTTTAATATGGTGATCGGAGAACGTTCCCATCTTGTTCTGAGAGTTAGGCTGTAAGGTAAGATGTATTGATTTGCAGCCACAGTAAATAAAAGTAGAGGAGGAAAGATAAAATGAAGAAGGCATAGAATCAGTTTCTAGAAATATTTGATCTAAATGGGTTTAAATAAATGCACACTCCATAGAAAGCATACACTGTACAAGTGGATGCAAAATAGAGGAATAATTTCTGGTTACATGCAATAATATGTGGAGGCTATTTAGTGAAAAAGTGCAATTTATGCTAATTGCATAAGAGAAAGAACAATTGCATCAGAGATAACTTTATAATCTGCAATGCCTTTGCTTTACTTTAAAAGGTAAATTAAGTTATTTTGAATTACATAATATCCATACAATGCATGATATGTAATGCCTACAAAGTAATAAATTGTTCTTATGGCCTGACAGTATTTTTTTTAATTAAAAAGCGTAGTATCTCCTAAGGAGAGAAAAATGTTATTGAATTTTTGTGTTCAAGATTAAACTCTACCCTACCTGTACAGAATGATAATGTATGCTAAGGTGTGAAGCTTAAACAAGCTAATGCGTACAAACATTATTTGGAAAACACTTTACAAAGGAAAGACCATGTTTTATCTTCAGAAGTAAAGGTCATGCAATGAGCTGGACATGAAAAATCCTTAGCATTGGCCATAAGAACAATTTATTGTGCTCACCCCCCTTAATATGTTTTTATTGATTTCAGAGAGGAAGGGAGAGGGAGAGATAGGAACATCAATGATGAGAGAGAATCACTGATCGGCTGCCTCCTGAACGCCCCCTACTGGGGATCAAGCACACAACCCGAGCATATTCCCTTGACAGGAGTTAAACCCAGGACCCTTCAGTCTGCAGGCAAACACTCTATCCACCAACTAGGGCTATTATGCCCCCTTTGAATATCCAAGACAACATTCACTTTAAACACACAAACGTGTCAAGAGTATTCTTTTTCTGCTAGCATTATTATCCCATAAATAATAATTAGCAAGCACTAAACTATATGTTCACTAACTACTCATTTATGGAGGTGCTTTGCAAAGACAGAATTAGAATAAAAGAAGCTGTGGGTCATTGTACTGTGACCACCAATGTCTCTTACGATATGACAATGTACAGGTGCCAACATTCTGACAGTGACCTCAGGTCATCCCAGGAGGCCATGGACTTTTGAGAATCGGAGGAAATAGGTGTCTATTTAGATTACCTTTTCCCGCTGTCCCAACCTGTTTCCTATGAACTGACACAGCCACCAATTTGCGTGTATGAACGGCACGCCGTCATCGTCATGTAGAGAAATAGCTATAGCACTGAGTGAAAAAATGTCAGGGACTTTTCAGGTGCTTTCTGCTGTTGTAACAGTAATTCCTGCAAATTACATAGTGCGCCACGTAAAATAACCATGCTGCCCACAGATTTTGTGGGTTGTGTATTCTTCGAGGAAGGTTGAAAATGTGTCTCCTGATAGTACCCAAGTGTGGTATGTAGGATAATTTAACTTTCTGGAGGTTTATAGATCTCCAAATTCCTACACTATCTCTTGACCAGGGAAACCAAGTACTCTTGCTCTTTGGACAAATTCTGAACATACCAGTGATTGCTGTATTTATATCTAATTCACTGGAGAGATTGGCGCACAATATTCTAAATGTATACACAGAGGTGGTACATACACTAATTGTTGCTGTGGACTGAGAAAATATGCATTTCAACAACCCTCATGAGGTTATCAACAAGAAAGAAGTTAAAACTTACCTAGACCTTAAAACAGTACCTGGCCCCTGGCCAGCATGGCTCTGTGGTTGAGTGTGGACATATAAACCAGGAGGTCACAGTTCCATTCCCTGTCAGGTCACATGCCCGGGTTGCAGGCTCAATCCCCAATTAGGGGGTGTGCAGGTGGCAGCTGATTGATGATTCTCTCTCATCATTGATATTTCTATCTCTTTTCCCTCTCTCTGCCTTTCCTCAATTAAATAAATAAACAAACAAACAAACAAATAAATAAATAAAAGGTATGGTGTCCCAGTTAAAGGAACACAGTTGATTATAAAGTGGATGAGGCTCTCAATAAACAGATGGGAAATGTTACTACTCACCCCTTCCCACAGTCCTACTGGAGCTGGCTCAATGGAAATATACCCAGTGGCCACGATGACACAGATGGGGGCCAGGCATGGACTCAAGTGTAGAATAGTTTTGCACTGAGACGGATCCCCAATCTGTGAAGGACAGAGGCCAGTGATGCAAGCCACATGGAATATTTAGCATCTTACCAGCCAGGGGTCTCCAACTGATTGTTTCCTACTCCTTTCAGCATCGAAACAGTGGTGATTTGGAATATGTGTCCAGAGGCACAGCATTCCCTTACTGCCCAGGGTTTGTGCCAGCACCACATTTCATAGACATCCAGAAAGCTGCGTCCATCACCACGGCATCTCTACCGACCAAAGCATACATTTTATGGGGAAGGGCTTGGAAGGTAGTAACTGGCATCCACAAATTCACCGGTGCAACCAGGGTTCATCCCAGAGACAGCTGCTTGAGGAAACTCGGAGGGAAAATTCCTCAGGGTTAGGGAGTGGTCCCGATGGTGTCCCAGATGTCTTAAATCGGTATTTCTCTCGTGATTAGAATGCATGAGCCCTGCAAGCCGAGGAGGGGGTGTGACTGTGTCTCATGGTAAAGCCAAACAATCCGAAAGTGTTGTTTTTCCCCCGCTGTTTCTGTAATATTGGGCACAGTGAGTTCTGGTCCCGAGAGAGAAAGGCTTTCACCAGGAAACATAGTCATGGTTCCATTACGTTGGATGCCAAGACGGCCACTGGCCATGTTCGCCTCCGTACGCCACTAAATTCAGCAAGTAGTAAAGGGGCTCCCCACAAAAGCTGGGGTGATCGATCAATCACTTTCGGAGAGGCCATCGATTCGTCTAGGAGCTGGCCAAGTTGCCCTTCGGCTGTGTTGGTTCTACTCTTCAGCTCATTTATTGAGTTTCTCTTTCCACAGACATACGACCATCTTGGGCCAAAGCTGGCCATAAATTGTTTACTGCTCTGAGCAGATGTTAGGAAGTTCATTCCTGTTTGCTCCACAGCAATTCAGGCAAAATGAAGAGCACAAATCATCCTAGTGGAGATGGACGGCACACCCAGCAAGACTGGGTTCCAGTTTATAAAACGCCACGGGGTTTCCGACCTGGTGGATCTAGGTGAGCTGGAAGATTCGGTTTTAAAATATGAGTGCAATCAGCTTACCTCCCGGATATTTTTTCCATTGATTTTTAGAGAGAGTGGAAGGGAGAGGGGGAGGAGGAGAGGTGGAGAGTGAAAGAGAGAAAGAAACATCAACATGAGAGGGTGATTGGTTACCTCCCACATGCACCCCAATGAGGGTTGAGGATGGAACCTGCAAATCAGGTACATGCCTTTGACCAGGAATCAAACCCATGACCCTTAGGTCCATAAATTGACACTCTAACCACTGAGACACACCAGCCAGGGCAACAATATTATTTCTAGGACAGTATTTGTGCACAGATAGTGTACCTTCTTCATTCTTTTGTAGTTATGAAATGCAAAATTCTCACAAGGCAAAATTGGATGTTGTTATGGTTGAATCTTTCTCTTGTTCTCTCTCTCCCCCACCCCCCTCTCCATTTCTTTCTCTCATTCTCCCTCTCTTCCCCTTTATTTAGCCACCACGTCATCATTTTGGGCCTGGCTACAAAAAGAGGTCATTATGGAAGAGCTCTGCTTAGGTTAAGTGCCCTCTAGTGGCCGAGTCAGACCACGGAGTACCTGGGTTTTGCATTTCTGTGGCATCATTAAAGCCCAGATCTCCAAGGTACTTTTTTAAGCAACAAGTGAATGGGACTAAGACCTACACATTTGTTAGATAACAGACCATTTGTTCTTTCAAGTTTAAAAAGCATAGAGAGGAAAAAAATCAATTAATAATGCAACACAATAAAAATTTAAACAGTCCTTAGGAATTAAAATGCAAATGGAACAAGATCCTACGGATGTTTTTCATATTTGAACCTGAATAATAGAGAGGCCAATAAAATATTAGCATAGTTCCTAGAGAAAGCACGTTGCTTTAGGTAGCTTAGTATAGGTGAGCAAGTTCCCTTGCTCACCTATACTAAGGGAACTTTCCACATGCAATGATTAGTAAAATTAAAATGGAAATGCTTAATGCCAGAGGATGAAGTTGTTCCTGATTTAAAAATCTACCCTTAAGATAAATGTAACTCCAAATTAAGGAGAACAAAAGCAGCACAAAATCCTTAAGTTAAAAAAAAAAAACACCTGTGAAAAAAGCTTAATATGCTTAAAAACGAAACTAAAGGAAAACCTTAACCATACGAACTATTAATGCCCTAAAAACTGATGTGGTTTGAAATATCTTGTTTATTTGCTTGTTTGGGGTCACAAATGATCATTGACGCAGGCAAGCAATCTAATTTTGCTATGTCAGTTATTTCCAGTGATTATATTGTTTTCGATACCCATTAAGATCAATTTAAAACTCTATATGGATCAGATTTTATTTTGCAAGTTCTTTATGTACATCATCCAATGTATTTCAAATGAAGTAAATAAAGGTAGAAAAGTGATCATGGATTTTTATTAGGTAAGAAACAGAACTGACCAAAAAAAAGAAAAATGGCAAAACATAGACATTAGCTAATAAATTCAAACCAGATATTCAATTTTAAAAGTATTTTCTGTTTGTATTCCTTATTATAGTGTTTTAAAAATTGAAACCGGCATGCATGAGTAGCTGGAATTCAGTTGCTATTATTGCATAAGTTTGCAATAAGAAAAAGTCAAGGACAGGAAAAAATTTACATCATGCCTAATAACATTGCTCAGTAGCAAACTGCGGACAAAAATAACTGTATTAGTCAACATTCTTAAGTCTCTTTAATTTGGAAGTTTCTTAATGTTTACATAGATACATATGCTAAAATGTTGCTGCAAATTAATGCTAATACTATCTTTATTGAAAATTTCATAATTTATAAAATCTGTTCTTTCCAAATAGTAAAGATTACAGCTGCTGATAACTATTCTCAGACACTAGAATGCAGAACCAAGTATCATGAATGTTATGAACAGAGGCATTTAACCAATTACAAATCTGCAAGAATACACTTTAATGCACTACTTTTTATTTAGTAGTGCATTAAAGTGTATTCTTTCAGATTTATAATTGTTGCTGCAAAAAGCTGTATTGTTTCATTTGGTGCAATGCATGGGAGAGGGCTTCAGGGTGGTTACACGAATGGCTAGTAGTTTTGGGGAGAGGTTCAGGCAAACCCCAGACACCGGGGGGGGGTGCAGAGGGGCCCCCCAAAGGCCTCTGGGCTCCACAGGCTCCTGGTTGTGCTACTCGCCCAGCCCAGCCTGGGGCCCCTGCGGAGCTGGGGCAGGTGTGGCCCATCTTCCTGATGAGTTTCACCTGCAGGAGGTCACGGGGACGCGGGTCTGCACGGGGAGAACAGGGCCTGTAGCTACAAAAGGGCCTGGCTCCGGCTCCTCTCCAAGGCCAAGGCGGCTTCCGTGGCCCTGAGTTTGGCCCACTCACCTTGGGGGGCCTCCGCACGTCCTGGAAGAGAATGCGGCCACCTCGCTGGTGTAGCATCTTTAAGATGCTCAGGCCCTCAGCTTCTTCTCCGCCAACTTGCAGTAGACGTGGCCCCCGCCCTTGAGAGCCACATCCTCGGTGGAAACAGAAGCCCAGAGAGAGGTGGGTGTGGGGCCCGCAGAGGCAGGTGGCCAGGCGGGTGACGGGGCCTCCGCCTCGGTGGTGCAGTAATTCTGATGCATTTGGGAGCGTGTGGTTGTTCGGCATAAGGGGTTAAGGCAGAAAGGAAACCCGTGTGTTGGCTGGTCTGGGAGGTGGCTGTGAAGGTGGCGACTGGATGAGACGCAGGAGAGTGGCCGGAGGCTGGGAGCAGGGGCGTCCCTGGGTCTGTCCCGTCCAAACACTGTTGGAGCAGGAGACAGACCCGGGACGCCCAGGGCCCTGCCCGCACTGCTTTTATTTGTGTGTGTTTTTCTTGTTTGTGACCTAATGGTGTTCGTGTTTGTTTTTGAGGTTTAGAATATGTATGTGATTCTTCTGGATTGTCTAAGAAATTGGTCAGAGCTTGCAAGAGGTGCCAGAGTCTTAGGAGGGAAAGACAAAAATTAATTTTAAGTCATTTCCAGCATAAAAGTTTAAACACTGTATTCTTAGGTCTATGTATCCCAAGTGACCGAGCCATAGCAGCTTCTGTTTTACTGGCAAAAATGCCTCCTTGCTTCTGATTTAATGTCTGTTATTTTACCCAGCCTTTCAACGGTAGTTCAGAGAGTGAAACCTCAAAGGAGAACATGAAACTTCTGAACTGGTAACAAAACTGTGATCATAGTATGCAAGGTGCTGTGTGTTTCTTTGCTTAAGAGTCTATAAATATTCATGAGCGATTGGAGGTGTATCCATTCCACAAGATGCTTCCCATTTGAACAGACTGAGCAAACGCTTGTTTCTTTCTACTCAGAACATGAATAATCTCGCACAAGGATGCAGTATTTTTACATAAATAATATAAGGCAAAAGTACCAAATCTCCAGGGTGAATTATCTTCTTTATTACAGTTGGGGGGAGATGTCACAGGTCGTAGGTGACAGAGGGCAGGGCCAGCTGAATGAGCTCTTTAAAAGTATCCTTAGTCACTGGGGTTTGAATTAAATCACTTTCTATCACAGGAGTGGGGAGAGGAAGAGGGAGAGGAGAGGAGAGGAAAGAAAACAGGCCGATGCTAAATGCTTTCAGTCCACTTCCTCATGTTGGACTCACTGACTCATCGTTCCCAATCAGTCCTGTCATAACAGGGTTCTCCCTCTCCCTTTCTCTCTCTGAAAGCAATATAAACATTAAAAAAACCGTCAGAATTCTGATTTAAATACAGGCAGAAACCTTGGGATTTCTAGACGTTTGCATCTCGCTGAGCGAGTGGATGAGCTCGAGTTAGCAATCACAGGGCTCATTTTCCCTATGGACGACAGCTGCCGGCTTTAGGGAGGTGGGCTGCACGGATTTGAGAGCTTTTTAAAATAATATTGAGTTATTAAAAATGCATCATTGCTTTGTTCGTTCTGTCCAATGGCAGGTGCAAAACGCACAGGTCTGTATTTAAAATTCAGAGATGCAAAGGGTGATGGCACATGCTGCCTTGAGCTGCTCCTGGTCCCGGTGCCGGACTTTCATGCAAGAGTAGAGATTTCAGGAGGTATAGAGGGAAAAGGTCAATCTCCAGAAATGTATTTTCTTTCTTTTTTAAAATATTTTATTGACTTTTTCACAGAGAGGAAGGGAGAGGGATAGAGAGTTAGAAACATCAATGAGAGAGAAACATCGATCAGCTGCCTCCTGCACAGTCCCTACTGGGTATGTGCCCACAACCAAGGTACATGCCCTTGACCGGAATCGAACCTGGGACCCCTGAGCCAAACCGGCCAGGGCATCCAGAAATGTATTTTCATTTTCACTTATTGTTAGTCAAGAATGTCCTTCCTGGTTATTTCTGGAAGGCTGAGACAAAGAGATCCTCCATGGCTGTTGCTGATACTGCTCCATCATTTATCGTGGTGGTGTCCTGAATGATTGATCATATTACAAGATGCAATACATCTGATACGTTTGAATCCATCAAGTAGCATTCCCTACACACGTTTCTCAATAATCTTACAGTACACGGGTGACTCAGAAAATTCGTAGAACTAATAAATACACAGCACATAACTATTTCCTTTAATTCTGCTAGAAACCAAAATGTGGACTTGCCTTTAGCTTCTGCCTACACAGATACCGTCCTCTCTTTGTGCTGTAATTGCTACTGACCGTGGGGGTCAGGGACCCAGACCAAGGCCTTTGGTGCCAATAGAAAGAGACGGGGTTTATTAAAGCAGAGCAGAAACTTTATTCTTTGATTAAAGAGAATAAATGAGCTCAGACTCTAAGGGCCCTTTCTCCCAACTCAGAGGGGCCTCTGTATTCACAGGCTGTGGCAATTGATCACCGGTGATTAAATTCTTGTAGGTGCTGAGTCATTCTTCTGTTGCATCTGGCCCTTTGCTGAGTCATTCTTCTGTTGCACCTGGCCCTTTAACTCAGGGTATTTTGCACATGATGCCCCTTCGCCATCTTGGTCTTTGCACTCAGCACCTTGCACTTTGCACTGGGCACCTGGTGTTTGCACTGGGCACCCTGGTCTTCATGGTGTGGAATCCTTTTCAGTTGTGGAAGCAAGCACAGCTGGTGACATAGTTTAGATATTGAGGAACAGTAGCAGCGGTTCTCAACCTGTGGGTCGTGACCCCTTTGGGGGTCGAACGACCCTTTCACAGGGGTCACCTAAGACCATCCTGCATATCAGATATTTACATGACGATTCATAACAGTAGCAACATTACAGTTATGAAGTAGCAACGAAAATAATGTTATGGTTGGGTCACAACATGAGGAACTGTGTTTAAAGGGCCAGAAGGTGGAGAACCACTGCATTAGGGTCTTTTCGTTTAGCCCAGTGACACAATGTTTTCTTTCCCATGAGTCTCGATTACTATTTTACCAGAATTGGCCCCAAACCTTTTTGACTCTTTATCATAATTCATATTCAGTTTCAACAGACAAGACTTGAAAACCTGACAACTTTTGGAAATAATTTGGAATCCACTCTGGTTTTTTTTAAAAAAAAATTCAGACTTATCTTAAGGATTCACAGGATTGTTTTTGCTTTTCCTTCACATGAGTTTATGGATCCTTATAGGATTTCTTTAAAAAAAAAAAAAGCTTCTCAGCAGGCGATTTGGAAGAGGAAGAGTCACGGTGTTTTTAAGCAAAGCGGCCATCACACTTTACACTCAACCACCATTGATGGGCTCAGGGTCCCAGTTCACATTTCCGTTGGGAACCTTGAGAACATTTATGTCACAATCACATGACTGTGATCTTTGCAATTTGCTTTGCTTTGATTTCAACAAAGAGATCAATGACTTAAATCACTTCAAATCTGACACAAGACTCGGCCTTGCAGGAAGAGAGCTAGAATTAATGTGGTGGTGTTACCATGACAGTGGAGGTGGCCTCAGCATCAATGCTAATAACTGTAACAACCTTATCAATATCACTGGGTCAACAAGCCAGTATCCACACCAGGGCTCTTTACTGAGTGATGTATGTCCAGGGAGGGAAGTTCATAAAGTCGTTTTCTATATCGATGAGACAGTGATATTCGGGTTCTTGGGGATGGGTTATCTTTTATTTTTATGTTTTTATAGATTTCAGAGAGAGGAAAGGAGAGGGAGAGAGAGAGAAACATCATTGATGAGAGAAAATCACTGATCAGCTGCCTTTTGCCTGGAATCGAACCGTGGCCTCCTGGCTCATAGGTGGAGGCTCAACCACGGAGCCACACCGGTGGAGCCACACTGGGGATCCCGGAACCCGGGCATGTGCCCTGACCGGGAATCGAACCTTGACCTCCTGGTTCATAAGTCAAAGCTCAACCACTGAGCCATGCCAGCGGGCAGGGGATAGGTTTTCTTTTAAATCACAGAATAAGAAGAGCTTGGAGTTTCATGACGATATTCATGATCTAGATTGTTGCTGTTGTTTTTTCAGTCAAAATCACAGAAGACTTTTCTAAAAGGAGTTTCTTGCAACCACTTTTGCAGAAAGTCATACAGACAGAAAAGCCAAATAATACCCTTCAAACTGAGGTTTATTTGATGTGCCAAACCCTGAAATACCTTTGTAATCACACCTGTAATAGTGGCTGGGTGTTTAATGGTATTGTACTTTCCTATTCTTTCTCAATGTTTTTATATAGGTTCAGAGACTACCATTCAAAGCCAGTTGAACAGAGAGATGAAAATTTAGAGAGATTTGGAGAGAAGGAAAGAAGGGCTTTGTTGGCAGTAGTTAGAGAACACAAGAGATGGAAACTAGACAAACAGGACTAAGGAAGGGAGAAAGAACTAATCATTGCCGAAACAGGTTTGGCTCAGTGGATAGAACGTCGGCCTGCGGACTGAAGGGTCCCAGATTCGATTCCGGTCAGGGGCATGTACCTGGGTTGCGGGCCCATCCCAAGTAGGAGATGTGCAGGAGGCAGCTGATCGATGGTTCTCTCTCATCGATGTTTCTAACTCTCTATCTCCCTCCCTTCCTCTCTGTGAAAAATCAATAAAATATATTAAAAACAAACAAACAAACAAAAAAACACACAAAAAACTAATCATTGAAGGAAAAGAAAGAGTAACCTGGAGAAATTATTAGTGCCCCTATAACGGCTCAAATTTTTACTAGAAAGTGTTTTAATTGAATTTAATATTGCCATGTTAATAAATTTTAAGACAGGAAAAAGAGGGTGTTTTTTTTTTAATTGTTTTTAATATTATAGCATATTTCCAAATATTTAGAGGGGCAGGGCTGGCCTCCTCCTCCTTCCTGCTGTTTGCCTGCAGGCTTTTTCCCTGCTCATTAACGCCTTTCCCAGCTAGTGGGCAGGTGAGAAAAAGAGCAGAAACAAGCCTCAGTCAATTACAGTTCTCATTAGGGGCTCTGGCAAAAAAAAAAAAAAAAAAGGTGGGGGCGGAGTCTGGATCTAGCAGCTAGAGATGGGGACCAGCCATGGTGTTCTGGCCAATTCATTCTGCTCCCTGAATATCAGAGACAATTGCATGTGGACTCTACGGTAATACATTTCCAGAGCAATGACTGGCATGTTGGCAGAGGGGAAACCACGCAAAAGGGTGAGGTAATTATCTAGATCAGTGGTTCTCAAATTTGCATTGGAATCACCTGCAAAGCTTGTTTTCAGAAGAAGAGACATTGTTGGGCTCCACCCATAGGGTTTCTGATCAAACAGGTGGGGATTGGCGCCAAGAATATGAATTTCTAGCAAGTTCCCGGGTGATGCTGGTGAGGCTGCTGATCCTGGGATTATGTTCAAAGATCATCGATCTAGATAGTTAGACAATGTGACACCGTTTCTAACAAACACAATTGATTTTCCTTTTTCTGTCACATGAGCTTATGGATCGTTATAGGATTTCTTTAAAAAAAAAAAGTATGTTTAATTGATTTCAGAGAGAGGAAGGGAGAGGGAGAGAGAGAAACATCGGATCAGCTGCCTCCTGCACACCCCCCTACTGGGGATGTGCCCACAACCAAGGCACATGCCCTTGACGTGACACCGTTTCTAACAAACACAATTGATTTTCGTTTTTCTGTCACATGAGCTTATGGATCGTTATAGGATTTCTTTTAAAAAAAAATATGCTGAATTGATTTCAGAGAGAGGAAGAGAGAGGGAGAGAGAGATAGAAACATCAATGATGAGAATCATTGATGGGCTGCCTCCTGCCCCCTACTGGGATCAAACCAGAAACTGGGGCATGTGCCCTAACCTGGAATCAAACTGTGACCTCCTGGTTCATAGGTGGAGGCTCAACCACTGAGCCACACTGGTGGGGCTAAATCATAATTTTAAATGAACAAAATATGGGAAACAGTCACTGAATAATCAAATCACCTCCCAAAAGCAGGATAATTTCAAAATATGTGAATACATTTCTAAAATATTGGATAGAACCATATGAAATCACATATTTAACTGTTTCTGACCTCAAGAAATGCAAATTTTATAGACCTAGTTATTTTATTTTTCATAGCATCTGATGTCTGTTAGCTTTCTACTAGCTTTATTTCTTTCAATAACATTTCACCTATATCTTGATTGTATTACTGTCATAACTATTTTTAATTTGTTGGGAGAGTGATGTTGTACATACTTCTCTGAAAATATATATAATGAAATCGTGACCTTAAAGTATTTTTCCTGAGTAGTATAACCGAACTACAGCGTCAATGATAGCTTGGCCTATTTTATAACCTACTTTTGGAAAATGTAATGAGAAGTTAAATGTATACAAACAGACTCAGTAGATTCATGGGGAGCCTACTAAGTAGAGAGGAATCAAAAAGCATCGGAGACGCCGAAATTGGTTTGGCTCAGTGGATAGAGCGTAGGCTTGCAGACTGAAGGGTCCCAGGTTCGATTCCGGTCAAGGGCATGTACCTGGGTTGCGGGCACATTCCCAGTAGATCGATGTTTCTAACTCTCTATCTCTCTCCCTTCCTCTCTGTAAAAAAAAAAATCAATAAAATATATACATTTTTTTTTAAAAAAGCTTCGGAGACGATGTTGAAAGTTACTGTTTGCTGGGTAGGTAGCCAGCCGCTGTTCCCTCGCATGTAAAGGAGGGCCTGTGAGCTCGCTCGCTGAAACTTCCCTTGAAAATGTTCTTATTTGCCCTGCATCCGGCTGGACTCCGGGTTTTATTCCTTTTGACTGACTTGCTCGCTGCTTCTGCTTCCAGCACCATCGGGGCAAGGAGGTTTCCACTTGAGCTCTGGAGAACGGAGGAAAAGCAGAGTTAATCAAAAATTGGCTTGTTCTGGCTGCTAAACTTTCAAGGGAGTTTCTTCTAGACAGAGTGTTTGATAATATTGAAAACAGCATCTGTTCTAGTGTTCGCCGTGTCTGCTGCGTGGTTGAGATCGGATTGTTGGTTCTTTGTCACTTTCGTCTCCTTAATTGAAAGGGCACTGGCTGGCCCTTTTCCTTACATTCTTTTTGATAAATGGAATTAAAATACTTTTTGGGTTAAAATCACAGGTACATTTACACATCCCTAAACATCCTCACACAGATGTACCAGAAGGTTCTGATGCAAATAGTGGGAAGCAGTGTTCAATGTTGAATAAAACCTAAGTATTAAGCACCGATACTAGTAGAGCAAAATTTCTCATAAGTGAACATCCTTTCCTATTAAAATATATTCTATGAAATGCATTAACTTGTATGCCCATTAACCTTACACCTGCTTACCCCTAGGGGAACTGTGGTGTTTCATGCCATTTTTCATGAAATTGTGTGTCTATGAGGAGGAGGGGCAGAATTCAAAGTTATATTTTGGAATGAAATACTTCTCTACAGAGTCACCCTGACCAACAGAGTCAATGATTCTAAAATTTATATAGAAGAGCAAAGAAGCATCAGTAGTTTAAACCTGTCTGAGGAAGAAAAATGTAGAAGAGGAGAAGCCTTTACTAAATCCTGAGATTTATTCTAAGTTACGGTAGTTCAGACAGTGCGAGCAGGGCACAGGGATGGGCAAATCAATGCCTAGAACAAAATGGAGAACGAAGACACAGATTCGCACAATGATGCTGCTATGATTTAGGGCCAAGGTGGCAAAATGAGCAGCAAAGATGTGCTATCCGTATGGAAAGAAAAATGAAATTGAATTCCTCTATCACAACATATCCATAATTCAAACCCAGATAACCCAAACCGGAAACATAGACAAAGCGTTGTAGTGTTTGGGAGAGAATAGAAATGAATATGTTTTTGAAATTGGGAAGTAGTCGCTTTCTTAAACAGGATGTGAAAGCATTTGTTCTTAAAGAAAAGAAAACCATTTTAAACACGGCTATCTTAAGTTCAAAAGCTTCTGTTCATTAAAAGATATCTCAAAAGTTAAAAAAAAGCTTGGGGGAATATTTGCAACGCCTGTATTTTGTGAAACAGTATAGAAATATAAAGACTAGCCCTGACCGGTTTGGCTCAGCAGATGGAGCATCGGCCTGTGGACTCAGGGGTCCTGGGTTCTATTCCCATCAAGGGCATGTACATTGCTTGTGGGCACATCCCCCGTGGGGAGTGTGCAGGAGGCAGCTGATTGATGTTTCTCTCTCATCGATGTTTCTAGCTCTCTGTCCCTCTCCCTTCCTCTCTGGAAAATCAATAAAGTATATTTTTTTTAAAAAAAGGAAAAAAAATATATAAAGACTATATAACAAGAAAACAATCTGTCTTATTAATAATTTGCTCCATAACAAACCACTCCAGAACTTAATGGACCAAAACAGAACCAGGTATTTCTTCGTAGCTGCAGTTTAGAAAGTGCTCCATCGGGTGGGGTGTTGCTGTGGTTGGAAAGACGAGGGCAGGAAAACCCGTTGTCCTGGCCACATTTCTGCCTCCTGCCCTGGGCTGGCTGAGCGGCTGGCTGGCTGGGCCGTTCTCATGTTAACCTTGTCTCTTGCGTAGACCTTCTGTGTGGCTTCTCATCGGCTTCATAGACTGGCTTCTCCTCCGAGAGTGTTGAGGTCTCTTTAAGCTCAGACACAGCATCTCTCTGTCTCCCTCTATTTGTCAAAGCAAATCCCAGATTGGCAGGGGAGGAAACACAGACACTGGCTTTTGTTGGGCGAAATGGGAAGGTCCTTCCTTCGTGGGTCCAGCCCTGGACACTGAGTTCCTGAGTTCGTTCCTCGGCTTGGTTGTCACAAACAGGGCCCTCGGGAGCCTTTTCCTGCATGGCTTCCATCCACGGCAGCAATGCTGTGTCCTGCGTGTCGGACAAGAGTGCAATCACAAGATAATGCTGGACTGTTACCAGAAAGTTGTATCAATGACACGCTCATGATCAGCCTGTGTGGTAGAGGTAAATACTGAACCTGTGCACCAGGAGGTCAGGGTGTGATTCCTGATCAGGGCACATGCCCGGGTTGTGGGCTTGATCCCCAGTGTGGGGCGTGCAGGAGGCAGCTAATAGATGATTCTCATCATTAATGTTTCTCTCCCTCTCTCCCTCCCCCTTCCTCTCTCTGAAATCAATAAAAGTATATTTTTAAAAAAGAAGAAGATCTCTTACCCCCCTCCCTCCTGTCCCCCAACCCTCCCCGGCCTTTCCACTGCAGTTTGACAATCTGTTTGAGGCAGCTCTGCCTCTGTATCTATTATATAAGCATAACCAATGGACATAAGACACTGGGGGGTAGGGGAGGCCAGGGGATTGTCAAGGGCGGGGAGAAAAAAAAGGACACATATGTAATACCCTTTGTAATACTTTAAGCAATAAAAAAAAAAAGAAAAAAAAAGAAGAAAACACGCTCATTACCAAAGAAAGACTGAGAGGTCTTCCTGAGCAAAACTTCTCTAAACTTTGGTATCGTCTGATTCACTCTTTAGTTTTTGCCAATTAAATGAGTGTGAAATGGAATCTCAATGTGCACCCCCCCCCCTTTTTTTTGGCTCCGTTTGATTATGAGGCCGACAAGGCTGAGCCTGCCTTTATGGCTATCTTTTTTCCTTGTGAGGGAGTGCCTGCTTATGATAGTCACTCCTTTTTCTATAGGTTTACATGGTAGATTGTTTTAAAAGATGGCCCTCCATTCGCTATTAATACTACTTTTGATTGCTTCTACTCAGAATACAAATATGTGGCAGTCAGCGCTTCCGAAAACACATTACAGGGTTCATACATTATCTGAAGGAATCTCTCTGTAAAAATGTCTCAGAAGAAGTGGCCCTGACCGATCCTCTTGATGTGATATTTTGTTTCTGAGGATAATTTGACCCATTGTAGTGGGGGGAGGTTCTTTTTCTGCCTGGCAGGCTTTTCTAAGCGTTAATCTATGAGGACCTTTTTGACAGATCTCTGGCTAATTTTATGGGGTTTCATAGGTTTCTCAGAGCGAAGAGCTTAAATCTTTTTCTCAGCTCTTCATGTTTAATTCCGTTATTCCATCTCTTTCACAGAATGTACAGGGGGGTGTAGTGTGCTGAGGAAAGTGCCAAAAGCATTGGGCTGGTTAGACATTCTAATTATGAGGCTTCTCATTCCGTGCCTTTGTTTGTCATAAAAGCGATCGTTACCGAGCCACCTGAACGTCAAGAACCTGGACTCTTCCGAATGCTCAGGCCAAAGTCACGCATCTATCAGAAAGGCAGATGCAGCCTTCCATCCGCAATTACCTTTGATTGGTTTCACTCGACAGTTCCCGGAAGTCCCCGATGAATAACTCAAAAATAGTCCATCAGTTCCTCAATATAATATGATTCATTATTATAGACTAAGAAAGTCTAAAACCATTCTCCCCCTGCCGCCCCTCCTCCCCCCAAAAAATGGTTACCTTGCAAAGTAAAAGTGGCCTGTCTCCTCTGAGAATGTAATTCAAGGCTGGGAACGCAGTTGCCTCCATGGCTGAATGGTTCGAGCACATTTCAGCATACTGTCCAAACACACAGCAGGGCAGGAAAAAAATGCAAGGAACATGTATGAAGTACCGAATGTTCTTCTCTTATGAACCTTATAAAAGTCATTCTGCCCTATAACCTATATCGTCTAATTCGTTGCGTAATTGATACTGCTTAACGGGCATATAGCAATCGGTGATAGGTTTACTAAAGGAATGAAACAAAGATGTATTCTAAAGGCATAAAATAATGAACACAGTGACATAGACTTCACTGGAAATTCTTTGTAAAAAACCTTTAGTATTTGCGCAGGCCTGTGTGGCTCAGTTGGTTGGGCGTTGTCCCCTGAACCAGGAGGTTTCAGGTTCTATTCCTGGTCCAGTCACATACCTAGGTTTCAGCTCAGTCCCCAGTGAGGGACATATGGAACACAGCCCATGGATGTCTCTCTCTGTGTGTGTCTCCCTCTCCCTTCCTTTCTCTCTAAAATTAATTTAAAAATAAAAAAACACAAAACTTTATGAAAAGATTTCTGACTACACCAGAAAAAACACGCTTCTGCAGTTATATAGCTAAAGAACTAGAGATTTACATTTGACCCTAACTGCCAATCCTTCAGCAATTTATGCATAGTTACATGAGTGGTAAGATGTCACTAGTTTTTCTTTGTCAAATTGTTCCTTTTTATGCTCATTACTTGTTTATCTCTAATGAAGAGCCCCCAGCAATTTTTCAAGGTAGCTCTCAAGACAATAAATTATGACTATTATAATCAAGTACTGATTCCAAATAGTGGATTAAACAAGTAAAGAAATACCACCTCTTGAATGAAGCTCGAATAGACCTGTTTAGAAATATATATATGTATGTATGTGTGTGTATAAGGGAGAGGAAGAGAGAGATAGAAATATCAATGATGAGAGAGAATCATTGATCAGCTGCCTCCTGCATGCCCCACACTGGGGATTGAGCCCACAACCCGGGTATGTGCCCTTGATCAGAATTGAACCCAGAACCCAGGACCCTTCAGTCCATAGGCCAACACTCTATCCACCGAGCCAAACCAGCCAGGGCTAGCTAATAGACCTGTTTGTATGGGCTACATGTTGCTACTACAACACCGTATTTAACAGATAATAAAAATAAACAGAAGTATTTAAAATGTTTAGTGTGTTGATTCCATTCAATATAATCTCCAGTGTCAAAGTAGTTCTAGTTTCCCTAGTGTCATTTTAGATCCAATCTGATTGATGCAACAGTTGTATTCATTTCCATTGTTCTTTGTGATATGGGATAAAATGATGCCCTCGATCCTGTAATGAAAGCAAAGTCTCACCTCTGTCAACCCAGTTGAGTAGTAACATCTTTATACCTTATTTTGATGTCATCTTAAGCTAATTCAAAAGTGCTCAAAATTGTTCAAAGAGCTCCCCTAGAATCTTTTATGCAGTTGACCAAGTATTTCTATTTTCCCCATTTACATATTTATTACCCCTTCTCTTCTGTTTGTATAAGTGTAAACACATGCCCATGTGTATGTATATAAATATATTAATTTTCCTGAGCCAGTTGAGAATAAGCTGTAGAATTACATCCCTTTAGATCCAAAAGGGTCATGCATGCCTCCTAAGAAAAGGGACATGCTGTTCTATGACTGTACAACTTTCAAAATCAGAATATTTAATATTGATAGAATTTCTTTCTCCCATCCACAGTTCCTATTCGAAGTCCACCAATTGCTCCTAAATAATGCTCTTTTATAACTAATTTTTCCTGGTTTGAAATTCAAGCCAATATCATAAAATACGTTTCATTGTCTTGTAATTTTTGATCCAGACTTTCTCAAACCTGATGGGTTTGCCTTGACTGGCATTTTGGAGAAGCACAGATGCATTCCTTTTTAGACTTGTTCTTCTGGTGCGTTTTGCGTAGATTTTGGTGGGAAGAGCCCTGGAGTGATGACTGTGCTCACTGAGTTAGAGCAGGAAGAACAGGATGTTAGTTTGTGTGATACAGTCATAGTAAACGGATGACTGACTTAGGGTAATCTACCAGGTATCCTTACTACACAATTTTTATTTTTTGTGGTAATTTGTAACTAATTTCATTTATTAAACTTTGATCTGCTAGGTTTGCCATCTTTTTATTCTTGTTTTGGCTGTATAATTTATTTTTAGGTGACTTTCTGTAAGAAAAAGCTGTCCTTTTTCATGCATTCATTCATTTAAATCAGTTTGAATTCAGTAGTATCCATTACTATCATCTGGCATTATTATCAAAGGGCGTCTTTGTTCTTTACATATGTCTCAGTCATCTGTGAGCCCTTTCTTATCGTTGGTAAAACAAAGTAATGCACATTCCAGATGTGCTTTCCTTGTTCCAGACCTGAAACCTACTTCTTCACTAAGAGGCTTTGATCCTTTAAAGAATATACACTACCCTCCTTTTATTTTTAAGTTTTTACTTATTTTCCATCACTTTCATGTCTCACAAAAAAATATTGGAACTGTTAACATAAAAACATTCAAACCTGTAAAGAATTTTTGTGAGTTTATTTGAGCCAAACTGTGGACAATTGCCGGGAAGCAGAACCTCAAGGAATTGAGATAATGCTTCAGAGATAGGCAGGTTACATCTGTGTTTATACATTGCAATGAAAGGAAGGGAGGTAGATAGGTCACATGAAATCCATGGGTGATAGACTAGAGAGGCGGGAGAAAGCAAAGCAGGGAAACCCCTGGGATTGGATAAAAAGTAAAATGAGAGACACAGGCTTAGGTGGGTGCAGGAACAATTAACATGATAACAATGAAGAATTTGCGGTATCTGTCCTGGCGCCCAGCACATTAGGTTGTGCCCCAAGGGGTCCAGAAAAAGGGAAGTTTCAAGTTACCCAGACATTTCAAGGGTGTGTTATCATAGGTGCAAAAAGACAGATAGGCTCAGTTAAGGTAAAGGTTGACCCTGTCAGAGAAGATACCAGCCTAGGACTTAACTACCCACCATAAATGCTTTTAGTTAAAGCAGTGGTTCTCAACCTTCCTAATCCCGAGACCCTTTAATACAGTTCCTCATGTTGTGGTGACCCCCAACCATAAAGTTATTTTTGTTGCTACTTCATAACTGTAATTTTGCTACTGTTATGAATCATCATGTAAATATCTGATATGCAGGATGTATTTTCATTGTTACAAATTAAACATCATTAAAGCATAGTGATTAATCACAAAAACAATATGTAATTATATGTGTGTTTTCCGATGGTCTTAGGCAACCCCTGTGAAAGGGTGGTTCGACCCCCAAAGGGCTCTCGACCCACAGGTTGAGAACCGCTGAGTTAAAGTCTAATTTCAGACCATCCTTTGTGGTTACTTTAAGTCTCTGAGTTTGCAAGACCGCCATGCAGGCCTTCCCTGAGCTTGTCAGGTCAGCATGTGGCCCCTTGCGTCCACAGAACTAAAAGAAAATATTGAACACAAATGTAGTATGTTTAAATTTACAATTTATACACAGTGAGACCATGAGCAATTAAAATAACCAAGAAACGTTTTCTTTATGTTGAAGTCAGGTCAACTGTGATTTTAATGATCACACGATTCTGCTGAAAGGAATGTTTGGGGCGAGAAGTTGATTTCTGTGGTGTAAGGAGCTCCATTAAAATACCTGAGCGCCCTCTCTATATTAGGCGTCACTGTGTTAGACAAGACTGTTAGCCTTTCTAGGCACAGGGCAGAGTGGGTTTTGCAGGTAAGCAAACCTAGAGGCAGGCTCTTCAGTTTCCTTTACACATTTTTCAATTAACACTTACCCTTTGGATCAGCTTGCTTCTCCCCAAGGTAATGCCACGAGCAGGTAAATGATGAACTCGCCTGCCCAGACTCCCTCGAAAGCGCTGAACTATTTTAATTGTTGATCTGTGTGGAGAGATGATGGATGTGGAAGAGGAACCGGAGTTGCTCGCTATCTCGCTTGATAAAATCCCCTCCCATTTATCACTCACTGTACAAAAGCCCTACAGATTAGTTTTGTTTAAAGATTATTTGCATTTAAATTGTGAGGATGTAGTAGAGCACTTGTACTTATGACTGAGGTTAAAAGCTGAAGTCATTAGTGGTTTAATCTTTAAAAAAAAACCGCACACACAAAACAATATTCCCTAAAGCAAATCAAAGCATTGCATGTGCTTCAATATTTAGTGGAAATTCCTGAAACTAGGAGGATACTGTGGAGTCAACAGTGTAAAAGAGAAAAAAAATAGTGTCTTTATTTCCTGCGAGGTTGGAACCAGAAATATATTGAAGTAGAATAATAGTCCTTGATGTGAGCTACTCTCTACAAACAAAAATGAAGCTTTCTATTTTCTGAAATTGCAATTGTATAAGCCAATTTTTCCCCCTCAAGTGTCACACAGAGTTAATTGACTAACAGCAACCTAAATTATGTTGTTACCTTACTGTTCAATTTCACATTGTTAAGCAGAGAAATTTAGAAATGCCGCGATGAAAACATTAGGCACGAAATAGTCTGTAATGTAACGTTATAGCAACTCTAAATAGATGGTACACTGTGCGGGTTGTGGCTGTGAATGGAAAACACAATTATCTATATTCTTCCATTCATTTCAAAGAGTTCAGGGGGTCATTCATATCAAGCAAACAATCATGCTTTTGAGTGTTTTTTGGTGTTTTTTTTTTTTTTTTAGCAGTAAAGCTATCTTATTGGAAAAATTCTCTAAAGCCTTTTTTTTTAAAAAAAGGTTTAAGACACATATGAAATCACCTATGTAGAATTCTTCAGAAAGGACTAATTTTATGGTCGCTTTAAAAAAAATATGGTAAGTTAAAGGATCTTGTTTCATATTTAAAAACTGTCTAGCGACAGGACTATTTGGTTAAGGCCTAAATTGGTCTGAGGTGAGGACTATTTAAACCTCAAGTAAATTTGTGAACCCCAAACTAACTCCTTTCTTGAGGAGGAGAATGGTATTTTCTTTGTCAGGTTCATGCTGGCTTACTCATAGTTATGTAAAACATATTTATCTAAAATCTATTTGACTTTACAATCATGAGTGTGGTTTATCACGTTTGATAGATTCTACTAAAAATTATGTTTTAGCCCGACCAGCCGTGGCTCAGTGGTTGAGCATTGACCTATGAACCAGGAGGTTCAATTCCCGGTCAGGGCACATGCCCAGGTTGTGGGCTCGATCCCCAGTGTGGGGCTTGCAGGAGGCAGCCAATCAATGATTCTCTCTCATCATGGATGTTTCTCTCTCTCTCTTTCTCTCGCTCTCTCTCTCTCTCCCTCTCCCTCGCTCCCTTCCTTTCTGAAATCAATGAAAGAATATACTAATAAAGATAAATATGTTGCCAATATTCACACTGACTTATAATTTCCAATTCAATTTTTTAACCTGATGAGTGTAAAATATATCACATATTGGTTGTAGCTAACATTTCTCTCATTAAACAACTTCTTGAGTAATCAATACGATTTAAAAACCCGCCTTAATATTCTTCATTAGTCACTTAACTAACCCTTGCTTACCGCATTCATCAGCGTTGAACTTTTCTACCTGTCAAGGCAACCCCACATCGCTTACCTGGTAATTCATTGCCTGCTTGTCCCCTGCCTTAGACCTGCTTCTGGTTTCAGTGAATAATGGTTTTCCTTTCTGTTTGTGGGTGAGGGAGGCTTACAGCATCATTTCCCTTAGACTTCCCCGCTGAATAGTTCCCCGCCATGCTCTGCCCTTGTGTCCATAATGCGGAAAACAGCCCTCCTATCAGAATTACCATTCGAGTGGAATACCTTTCTTATTTAACCCTGAGAGCTTGCCTGCTTCCTTTAATCCCACTCAATCTACCCTGAACGGGGGACCTATCTAAAAGAGAATATACGGCCCCACGCTTCAAACACCATTTCTCAGTGTACTTGGAAATGGTTTCAAAATTGATGTTCACTGAGATGTTAGATCAAAAATGGAGCATAGATAAAGCCAAGGTCATGACTAGTCAGCTCACAATCATTCCTGTAAAAGCTCACCTACGGAGAGTCGCCCTGCTGTGCTTTGTATTTCAAATGATGAATTAACACGAGAAGCCTTATGACAGTATCGTGGAATACGGGCCGGTGATCCGGGCACAGAGGTATGCAGGCAGCGGACTCCCTAATTAAGCCACCGAAGTGAGAGGACGGGCAGGTCAGACAGGTTGAAAGAGTGTCTCGAACTGAAATAGCAACTGGGCTCCGTGAGCACGCACACAGCCAAGTGACAGACTGGAGCAATCATGGATGTATTTTCAAAAAGTCAAAACTGTTTGCATGGGTTTTCTAGAACGTTCTCAGCCATGCTGCCACTAGAAGATCTCCTTCTTTTTATAGACATTTGATAAGCACTTGGTACCCATTGGTCTCCCAAGTCCACACTTCCCAAGGCTTACAAAGTAGATGTGGTGACATTATCTACCCTCCCAGGTCAGGGACCCCAACCAAGGTTCTTATGCCCAGTGTCATTGGCGCCAATAGAAAGAGACTGAGCTCAGTGAAGCAGAGCAGAACTTTATCCTTTGAGCAAGGAACGGAGAAGGCGGAGCCCAGGCTCCAAGGGCCCCTCCTATATTCTGAGGCTGTGGCCTTGGTGATTAAATTCTTTTAGACCAGCTTAGTCATTCTGTTAAACTTGACCCTTTTGCTCAGGGTCTTCTTTTGCACACAATGCACCTCCGCCATCTTGGTTTTTACTCGGTATCCTTGGTCTCTGCACTGGGCACCATGGTTGTTGCACTCAGCACCTTGGTCTCTGCACTGGGCACCATGGTTGTTGCTCTCAGCACCTTGGTCTCTGCACTGGGCACCATGGTTGTTGCACTCAGCACCTTGGTCTCTGCACTGGGCACCATGGTTGTTGCTCTCAGCACCTTGGTCTCTGCACTGGGCACCATGGTTGTTGCACTCAGCACCTTGGTCTCTGCACTGGGCACCATGGTTGTTGCTCTCAGCACCTTGGTCTCTGCACTGGGTACCATGGTTGTGCAACTCAGCACCTTGGTCTCTGCACTGGGTACCATGGTTGTTGCTCTCAGCACCTTGGTCTCTGCACTGGGTACCATGGTTGTGCAACTCAGCACCTTGGTCTCTGCACTGGGTACCATGGTTGTGCAACTCAGCACCTTGGTCTCTGCACTGGGTACCATGGTTGTGCAACTCAGCACCTTGGTCTCTGCACTGGGCACCATGGTTGTTGCACTCAGCACCTTGGTTTCTGCACTGGGCACCTTGGCCTTTGCACTCGGCACCTTGGCCTTTGCACTCGGCACCCTTCATTTTTTGGCAGGGAATCCTTTTCAGTTCCTGGAAGTAAGCATAGCTCCTGCCATAGTTTAGATAGTGAGAAATGTTAGGGTTTAGGATGATAGCCCCGAGACCTGGGCCTTACCTTTTCTGTATATAGTGTATTCTTGACTTATAATGAACTTACATTAATGTCCATATACACAAAGCCCAAAGTTATTCCAACGTTTTGATGAGATGGGAACGAATTATATGTCCAATATTTCAAATAAATATAATTTGTGGAAATAGGAAAGGGAAATTAGGTACTAGTATGCACTTACTTTCTAATGATTACATTATTTCAGACTTCAACACTTCCATGGAAGAGAAAAATAATCATTTATTTTTTAAAAATACCACACTGTCTTCCTATATTTCTGCCTCAGAGTGTATCTGCCAGCTTCCTAAGATATGTATTCTTTGGCTCTTTGTAAAAACTTACCCAGCATGTATTTGTCTGATTCATGAACTGTGAAAAATCATTTTTGACTTTTTTAATCCAGGTTTGAGATATTATGGGTCAGGCAGGGACAAGATATCGGCAAGTCCATAAAAACAGCAATGCAGAGCGTGAGGAATAGAACCAGAGAAATGAGCAAACTAAAGCCCTCTCACTCTCATTTTCTTCTGTATGGAATGTACTCACGTTAAAATTAGGACAATACTAACACGGCCAGTGTAAGAGCGTTGTTATTAAAGTAAATTAATTACCTAACAGAATCTACTCACCATTTCTGGATGTTGAAAAAGTAATTTTACAAATGTCTTTTCCCCACTCAGGAGAAGCAAATGAGAACTTGAGGGAAGCTGGATTCTAGCCGTCACATTATGTGAGTCAGTGACTGAGAGCATAAGCATAGAAGCAGTTTAAAAAGTATAAAATAGCCTTAGCTTGTTTGACTCAGTGGAGAGAGCATTGGCCTGCGGACTGAAGGGTCCTGGGTTCAATTCGGGTCAAGGGCATGTACTGTTACTGATGTTTATAAGATAATTTTTCATCCCTTTATCTGGGAAACTATTTTCAAAATACATTTATGTTTTACCTTGATTGATATAAAGATCAGCTTTAAAAACCTTGTATCTGCTTCTATTTTGATGTCTTAGATGCAATATATTTTTAGAATAATATATTTACTGTTCACCTTTAATAATAAATAAAACACCCACAGGATGCATGCAGTTATCTTTTACTGAGCAATGCACTCAAACAAAGCTAAGTGTCTTAAAGTTCCATTTGGACAGTAAACTGTAGCGTCCAGATAGCAGATCACAGAGGCCAAATTATTTCTATTTTCTGTTAGGGCAAAACTTCAAATGCCTCTCTATGGATGGACTTGGTAAACTATTTCAGAGAGTGAAAAATATTTGCAGGGCTTTCCTAATGAAAAGTCCAAGAATTAAATTTCCATAATAATGCTAAATGGACTTAAAAGTGACAACTCTGAAATAACGGCAGAAATCGTGTCTTCTCAGCCATCTGCTCTCTTTGAAGTACCACAGTTGGGCACCTTCCCGGGCCCGCGCTTGCTCCTCCGCAGTGCACTCAGGGCCTGTACTGCATCCAAATTGTCACCTAATTAGAGAACTAGCCGGAGGTTGCTTCGTGTGAATCAATGGCTCCTTTCTTTGAAGATGCTGCAGCCCCTGGGACAGAAAGCATCCATCCAGTGGCACGTCCTATGCTTTTGGCAGTGATGCCAGAGGACGCCATGCTGTCTCTCAGGAAGTTCATCACAGTCCTAAGTCTTTCAGGATCAAAACATGTATCAGATGGAATGTATGGAAGAGACAGAAATCCATACTTAGGATTCAGAGGCCACTGATGATGATAGATTCTTTTTTTTTTTCGATGAGAGTGTGATCCTTCATCTTGCATGTATATGAGTCTTTGAGAGTCTTAAGTAGATAAAGGTCACAGTATATATATCCCTGCATTGAAAAGGAGTCCCTGCCTGGCCAGTGTGGCTCAGTGGTTGAGCATCAACCCATGAACTAGAAGGTCAGTTCGATTCCTGGTCAGGGCACATACCCCGCTTGGGGACTCGATCCCCAGCAGGGAGCCTGCAGGAGGCAGCCAATCCATGATTCTCTCTGATCATTGAGGTTTCTAACTCTCTCTCTCCCTCTCCCTTCCTCTCTCTGAAATCAGTAAAAACATTTTTTTAAAGTAGCTTCCCTGTGAATACAATACTGAGTTTTCTCACCAAAGAAAGAAAGGGTCTTTGAAAAAAAAATTTTTTAAGGCTTAAAGAATATATTTTGACAAAAAGGTTTTCAAAAATTTAAAGAACACACTGAAGCTGAAAGAAAAATAAAAGAGGCTCGGTTTGTACAGCACATACTTTTGTGTGTGTTGGTAGCTGACATTATCCTAATAATTCAACTTTATTGTTGTCCTCGGGCATTTCATTAGATTCATTTATTTTTGTATAATATCCAACTTTCAGGCAATGAAGCCATCACAGTGGGATAAAAGAAAACAATGAATTGCATTTTTATTCTTCCAAGAAAAGTATTAGAATAAATTTCATAAGGACAGGCAATCATTTTTAAAACATTTCTGAGTCTAGTAAAGGACTTGTACATGAATGTACAAGAGGAGAAAAATAAATCGTATTTAATATTGCTCAGGACAAGCAACCGGCTTCAGATAGCATTCTGTGATGGCGTTTATATTATAGCTGGTGTTGATTGATAGTCTTGTTTTGCGAAAATAAAGAATTATACCAATGGGAAAATACAGATAAACATTATACCCCGTGACATTATGCACATGAAATACACTAGAAATTATGATACACAGAGCTAAGTGGAAAGGGTTTTCTTTTGGCTGTCATTTAAATGATTTTTCTTAATTCTAAGTACATCCTATAAAGACCCCAATCTATACCCTTTGCTCTTGCTGATGTGTGAATCTCAGTCTCCTGCCTAGACTATTGCTGTAAATGGGACTCAGCTAACTTGATTGCCTTTTTATGTTTGGAATCGGTTAGCTTAAATAGCTTCATAATGTCCGTAGCCGTTTAGAAAATGATGTTGTTTGGAGAGAAGAGTGGTCTGTTCCCCACGGGCACCTCCAGGCCCGGGCTTCCCGTGCCACAGTGACGAGGAGCTTTAAGGCCATTAAACAATCAACGTGGGGGCAGCCTCCTCACTCTCACTCCGATTTGGACTAACTCCGCCACCAAATAGATTGGGCAAAGCCCCACCAGAGCCAAACCCAGAGGCAGTGATCCCAAAGAAAGGAGGGTGAGGGGGGATGGAGGTGGGGGGGGGGTGGGTATTCTGAAATTCCGTACATGTGCTGTAGGTCACCGGCAGAGGGCGCATTTTCTAATGGTGTTTGGGAAAGTCCAAACCTCTTCTATTCTTAATACAAAAATGATTGCCTCCGTTGCCTCTTCATTTTATTTTTATTTTAAATATATTTTTATTGATTTCAGAGAGGAATGGAGAGGGAGAGAAACTTCAATGATAGAGAATCATTGATCGGCTGCCTCCTGCACGCCCCCTACTGGGGATCGAGCCCGCAACCCTGGGCATGTGCCCTTGACCGGAATTGAACCCGGGACCCTTCCATCTGCAGGCCGATGCCCTACCCACTGAGCCAAACCGGCTAGGGCTGCCCCCTCATTTTATATGTTCAAAGAAAAACTAGTACCTATTTTTCTACTTTTCTCAAATGGGTTTTCCAAATCCAAGTTAAATGAAATGTTCCCTGTAATAAACCAGGACTATAGCGATAGGGGATATAAACACCAAGTCATTGTTACATATTCTAAGTTTTTCTAATGATCTGTTCTTTCTCCAATGCTTGCCTGTAGAACTCCTATTTTTTAAGAAAAATTAAAAATAAATAGGTAATTACCCAAGGAGCTGACATACTGTGCGTGCTTTTGGCTTCTCAGATTTTCTGTTACCTGTAGTGTTACAATGAAGCGCATCTATATTTAATTAATATATGAACTATAGCATCTAATCCCTTGGGGAAATTAGGAGAATTATGCACAAACGGCTAATTATTTCAATGTAGATTGAATCATGTACATTTCCTCCATGTTTTTTTTATTGCATCTCTTGCTTAATAATTATTCTTCATGCTGTCCGCCTTAAGTAGCATTCATTTCTGAATTTCCCTGACTGTAATATCTGTAACAGACAGGGACTCTACAGGGTGGCTCAAGGATGTTTGTGAAACGCTGCTCAGATATGACCAATAAAAAAAATGCACGCTGACATCAGTATAGACTTTAGTCTGCTATGGTGAGCGCTCTCCTCTTTCTCTGGCCTCCTCTTTCTCTTTCTCTCTATTTAATGGACTTTGCCCCAGGAATACTGCACCGAGAAGGGGCAGCCAAAATTGCTTCTTCTTCCTGTGGCTGAAATGTCTTGGACAAATGAGTCCCACAGAGCTCAAAGGAGAACTACCGTAGGGCTGTGAATTTTCCTCATTTGCAGTTCTCTGTTCCTTTGTTATGGACCTTTAAAGACTGAGATTTGTTGTGGACTTGATGTTGCAGGGGAAAGGATTAAAAAATAAAAAAGCAAAACATTTTTTGATATAATAGATGCTATGTTCATATCTTGTTAGTGAGCGTCTTGACAGGGCTTAGCGCTTTGAGGTGTAGAATTTGGGTAAATAGTGTCCCCGCAGAGGGCAAGTTGTGCATGGAGAGAAGCCATGCAGAGCAGCTTGGAAAAGGCTCCATAACAAGAAATGCTTTTCTGAACTTGTACACGGGCTGCAAAGACGTAAAAGGCTTCTTTATTGGCAGTGACAGAACTTTAAATAACTTTCAGCTGATCTCTATACAAAAACTCTTAAATTGAATCATAATTCAAAGTTTCAATTCGATCCAGTAATCCTTCTCCGAGAACAGAGAACGCTTCTGATGTGATAAATCAAAATGGAATACAGAGTTGACACTGTTTTCTGGCAAAATATTGGATTTTTCTCAGAGTACTACTGTGTATAAATAGGTAAAAAAAAAATCAAACTGAATTTGAAAAACACTGTTTAGTCAACAAATATGTGTTACATACCCCCTATGTATAAGCATGGTTCTGGGTGCTGGAAATACAATAAAAACAAACATAATAGCTGAGTTATATTCTATTGGAGAAGGCAGGCTATAAATATATAAGCAAATGTATACGTAATACATTTTGAAGAGTGATACGTGTTATGAAGAAACTTTGAGGAGGGGTCCACTTTGACTAGGATGTCCAGAGAACTGACAAAATGCGTAAGATTTGAACAGAGATGTGGGTGATAAGGATTTAAGATACACAGATGTTGAGGCTACAGTGAGTTCATATATTCTGGAGATGGAAAAAGCTTCAGGGTGGCCTGAATATCACGTCTATTGAGTAGAATATTGAGGGAAGTTAAAGCAGAAATGAGGACAGACTCAGCTTTCTCAAATAATGACCTAAGTTGTCAAACATCCACATAAAATTAAGGAAATAGGTCAGAAACATGGAATGTGACTAAGGAAATCTCCCACTTTCTCCAAAAATCATACCTAACCAAAACTAGGGGATAGAGGTCTTCAAAATGCATTTTACCTGTATGTTATGTTTAATGTTATCTGTCAACTTGTCTGGCTGAGGGATACCCAAACAGCATGTACGATTGTATTTTTGGGTGTGTCTGTAATGATGTTTCCAGAAGAGTGTAGTGTTTGAGTCAGTCAGTAGAATGAATGGAATAGATTTGCCTTCACCAATGTGAAGTAAGGCATCCAATCCATTGCCTCCTGCAAGCCCCTACTGGGGACCCAGCCCTAAGTGCAGGCACGGGGGCCTGAAGAGAACAGAAAAGCAGAGGAGAGGTAAGGTCTCTCTGTCTTCTCGGGCTGGGACATCTCCTCCTGCCTGGAATGTTGGTGTTCCGGGTTCTGGGGCCTTTGGACTGTTGTTGTCCACCTTAACCAACGCTCCCCCAGCTCCTCAGGTCTTCAGGCTCCGACTGAATTATATCGCCAGCTTTCCTCTTTCTCCAGCTTGTAAATAGCAGATCATGGTATATCTCAGCCTCCATAAGTATGTGAGCCAATTCCCATAATCAGTCTATCTATCTATCATCTATCTATCTATCTATCTCTATCTATCATCTATCTATCATCTATCTATCATCTATCTATCATCTATCTATCATCTATCTATCATCTATCTATCATCTATCTATCATCTATCTATCATCTATCTATCATCTATCTATCAATCATCTATCTATCATCTATCTATCATCTATCTATCATCTATCTATCATCTATCATCTATCTATCATCTATCTATCATCTATCTATATCATCTATCTATATCATCTATCTATATCATCTATCTATATCATCTATCTATATCATCTATCTATATCATCTATCTATATCATCTATCTATATCATCTATCTATATCATCTATCTATATCTTCTATCTATATCTTCTATCTATAACTTCTATCTATATCTTCTATCTATATCTTCTATCTATATCTTCTATCTATATCTTCTATCTATATCTTCTATCTATATCATCTATCATCTATCTGTCTTTCTGTATATGTATCCTGTTGGTTCTGTTTCTCTGGAGATTCCTGACTACTACAATATATGTAAATATCATTTGAAAGTAACAGAGCTGCTCCAAATTCCATACCACTACATAGAGAGGGGTCAAATTGTAGGTAAAAATTAAGTGAAAATAAGAATCCTCATGATGGATGCATGTGTGGCATCACCTGCAGAAGCAGGTTTCGACCCTGAAAAAGGAAATATGGAGAAGTGGTCTGAGAACCAGTGGGTCAGGGCATGGACTACTAGGGAGTCTCCAGGCTGAGTCTGGTAGTGTGCTTATGGTCACAATAGTGTCTAGAGCAGGGGTGGGCAAACTTTTTGACTCGAGGGCCACAATGGGTTCTTAAACTGGACCGGAGGGCCGGAACAAAAGCATGGATGGAGTGTTTATGTGAACTAATATAAATTCAAAGTAAACATCATTACATAAAAGGGTACGGTCTTTTTTTTTTTTTTTTTAGTTTTATTCATTTCAAACGGGCCGGATCCAGCCCGCAGGCCGTAGTTTGCCCACGGCTGGTCTAGAAGGCACCCTTTTGAGGGAAAGGAAAGAAACTGGAAGAGGAAGGCATCCCTGAGAGGCTTGACTAGGGTTGGGGGGGGAAGAACAAGGCAGGGGATGTAAAGTAAGGGTCCCATCACAAAATCAGAAGATTCACCAAACATCCCTATCCAAAAAACAAAAAAGTGCCATGTGTTTGAGAAGTTTCTTTTAACTACCAGCAGAAAGGATGCCTGAAATGTCAAGCTTTCTTTAGAAATACTTATACTTTTTGGTCCAGAACAAAACCAATTAGTACAAATTAAAATAAATGGGGAAACTCAAGCATCATCCCTAAAAAGAATCAGTAAGAGTGAAATAGAGGAAGATAATCAATATTAATTAGCTAATAAAAACACTACCCAAACATTCGACCACGAAGGGGAGAGCATTTCTAATAGAATACTTCAAAACTAATTAATTATCATTAAATAAGCAATGAAAGATATGGCAGGGTACCAGGCATTCAAAAACTTAGGATAGAAATATACCAAAAAAAAAAAAGTTAGGAAATAAAAGTTGCTAGCACTCAGGAAAGAAATAAGAAAACAAGTTATCTCTAAGAGGAAACCAAATGAAAACGTACCCAGGGAAGCATCTTCGGTGAGGGGTCGGGAAACATTTAGGGTGATGGAAGCCTCACTCTCAGTGATGGTGACAAGCCTATCTGCCATGGTCAGAGCTGCTCAAAGGGCACAGTTATACTGAGTGAGCTTGATTACAGGGAGATAGATCTCAATAAAGACACATAAAAACTTCCACTTTCAGCAGGGACGCGATCCAGTGCAAGATTTCTACACTGCCACAGAGGCTAATAGGGAAATTCAGATATACTACCACAATGGTATGTTTCCCCTAAATCTGCGGAGAGAGCCCTTCTCCCCTGGGTGGGTTGCGACCTCGATCCCCCCAGGGGGTGTGCAGGAGGCAGTCCATCAATGGTTCTCTCTCATCATTGATGTTTCTTTTTTTTTTTTCAATTTTGTTTTATTGCTTAAAGTATTACAAAGAGTAGTACATATGTCTCCTTTTTTTCCCCCTTGACCTTCCCCCGGCCTCCCCTACCCCCCAGTGTCTTGTGTCCATTGGTTTTGCTTATATGCATGCATACAAGTCCTTCGGTTGATCTCTTCCCCCCCGCCCCACCCCCCTGCAACTCTCTCCGGCCTTCCTGCTGTACTTTGACAGTCTGTTCAATGCTGCTCTGCCTCTGTATCTATTTTTGTTCATCAGTTTATAATGGTCTTTATTATCCATAAATGAGTGAGATCATGTGGTACTTTTCTTTCATTGACGGGCTTATTTCACTTAGCATAATGCTCTCCATCATCATTGATGTTTCTCTCTCTCTCTCCCTCTCCCTTCCTCTCTGAAATCAATAAAAATATATATTTTAAAAAATACTTAGTTAATTTGAGGATAAAACTTATGTATTATGTTTCTAGAGAGCATTTAAATTTATTTATATTATTTATTTATTTTGTCTTAATCCTCAGCAGAAGGTATTTTTCCATTGATTTTTAGAGAGAGTGGAAGGGAGAGGGGGAGGAAGAGAGGCAGAGAGTGGAAGAGAGAGAGAAACATCCATGTGAGAGAGACGCATGGATTGGTTGCCTCCCACACATGCTCTGGTCAGTGCCAGGGATCAAGCCTGAAACCGAGGTATGTGCCCTTGACCAGAATCAAACCCGGGACCCTTCAGTCCACAGACTCACGTTCCATCCACTAAGTCAAGCCTGCTAGGGCTGGATTTATTGTTGAATAACCCTTGATAGCACACCATCACTTTCATCCAATTTCAGATCTTGAAACGGTCTAGGCAGGGACAGTGACTTCAAGCAGTACTGACATTCTTATCAGACCAAACATATGCCTGATGTGTACTTACTGCTTGCTATCCCAGCCACCTGGAAGGGTCCCTTAAGTCCCCCTTGTTAAAAGACGACTCCAGTACTGGGATTACCTCTTAAAGATTCTGACTTCTATATTGTGGCCAGTCATTTTTCACTATTTTATGAGCTATTTAAAACTTTAAAAGAATTTTATTTATTTGTATCCTCACCCAAGGATAGGCTTTTACTGATTTTAGAGAGAAGAAGGAAGAGAGAGACATCGATGTGAGAGAGAATCATCAATTGGTTGCCTTCTGTAAGAGTCCCAACTGGGATGGAACCTGTAACCCAGGTATGTGTCCTGACTGTAAATCGAACCAGAAACCTTGTTGGTGTACGGGACGATGCTCTAACCAACGGAACCCCCTGACCAGGGCTTGAAAATACTTTTAAAATATATTTTTGTCCAGCTCCTTAAAAATGGTTTTCAGTGGAGTATGTTTCTGAAATCACTAAAGTCACCCATGTCAGAAGACGGGATCTCTCCTGGTTCCACTCCTGTATGTTTTTAAGTGCATCTGATTAATTCAAGCTCAGTCTTCCCTCGTTAGTGTAAGCTTACCCTTTCCATCAACAGAGATGTTGGGTTCCATAAAAGATGGCGAGGGACCCATGAGTCTTTAATAAACACGGCATTTATGATACAATGAAAGCCCTCGCTGGTTTGGCTCAGTGGATAGAGCATCAGCCTGCAGACTGAAGGGTCCCCGATTCGATTCCGGTCAAGGGCACGTAACCTTAGTTGCAGGCTCAATCCCCAGCCCTGGTCAGGGCTCATGTGAGAGGCAATCAGTCAATGTCTCTCTCACATCGATGTTTCTCTCTGTCTCTACCTCTCCCTTCCTCTCTAAAAATCAATGGAAAAATATTCTCTGGTGAGGATTAACAAACAACAACAACAACAAAACCCACAAAACAAGACAAAAAGAGATATAGTTAAAGAAGACTGCAGCAATAAAAACTGATTAACCCCAAAGAACCCAAAATAACATTTACTGGCATATAAAACTAAAGTAATGCAAATACTTACTACAGAGTCATAGGGTATTATTGTAGTCAAACTTTAAGTCAAGCAACATTCAAATATGATCTCCACAAGACAATACAAGTTCTATGATCATCTCTGAAAAATACTTGTAATAGCGTTGGAGTTCAGGGTTTTGTTCAATGGCTTCTTGGTTGGTTTAACTCTACTGAGTTATAAAGGAACTCAATTAAAGGAGACTATTAATTGCTGCAGCGGTGCCATTTCATTTACAAGGAATTACCAAGGCCAGGCAACATTGGAGAGGAGACATTTTTTTTCTCTCTCTCTCTCAAAGCAGCTGGTCATAGAGAAGGATGGTTCCCTCAAGAACCATAAAACTCTTTCATTTGACAGCCAAGCAGAGAAGGTGAGAACAAAATAAACAGCACTGCTCACAGGAGCTGTCACCATGATGAATGCTGATGAGCAGTAATTAATGTGGAGTCTTTGAAGCAAAGCCTTGAGGTCTAAGCTGATGTCCACTCACTTAGATGTGCGGAGGCCGGAAAAAGGACCAAAGAGCGAAGAAACCAGAGAAAATACCTTTTAAAAAATGGGAAGCCCCCGTGGCTCAGTGGTTAAGAGTCTGCCCATGAACCAGGAGGTCATGGTTGGATTCCAGGTCAGGGCGCATGCCCAGGTTGTGGGCTCGATCCCCAGTAGAGGGCATGCAGGAGGCAGCTGATCAGTGATTTTCTCTCATCATGGATGTTTCTATCTCTCTCTTCCTCTCCCTTCTTCTTTCTAAAATCAATAAAATTATATTTTTAAAACAATGAAAAGCAAGAGTTTGAGAGCTGTGTCAATGCCTGACCCTCCTGCAATTTGTAAGCTCTTGACTATTATTCAGTTCTAGAAACAGTGTTCAAAAAAGATAACCTGTAATATGTGATTACTCTCCCTATACTTAGTTACTTATCCACTGTTTTTACTACCCATCCATTGACTGACAAAACTTATTCATCATAAAGGGATATACAATTTTCAAAAATTAACATTTCCCTGTTCATTGTTATACTATATAGTTTTCATCTTGTTAATTTAAGGTATGGAAATACCATTTTATTTCAGCAAAATTCTGAAGAAAAATTGTCACATTGAAAAAGAATATTAGTATTGTTGTTATGTTAAAATAAATGATATTTTATAAATAATTTTATAATCACATCATCCAATGCCAGAGCCTCAAAATAAATAATAGAGTGCCACTAGAGGCATCATCAAGGTATTAAATTTCTTCAGCAGACCATTCTTTTGTAAAAAATAAATCAACAACAAAGCTTCTATAGATGATCCATCCGAGACTTAGATTGAAGTTATCAGAATATTGCATAATCTCCATTAACCATCACTGTGCATATGTGTGATACATTTACCAGGTCAGGGTCCACACACAAAGCAGAATAATATTTTCCAATATTACTTTCCAAGCCATTTTTTAAAAAAATTTGTCTCTTATTGATTTTTAGAGCAATAGGAAAGGGGGGAGAGAAAGAGAGAGAGAGAGAGAAACATTGATGGGAGAGAGATATTGAGCAGTTGCCTCCTGCATGGCCCCCACTGGGGACTGAGCATGCAACCTGGGGAATGGAATCGTGACCTCCTGGTGCCCGGGTCGATGCTCAACCACTGAGCCACACCGGCCAGGTGGTTTTACATTTTAAAGGGTTTCATTAGGTTTGAAGGTTTTTTATTAAGTTTTATTATTTGAGTCCACGCACAAGGTGAAGTCAGAGGCAGAGGTGAGAGCTTGTTCCCAGGAGCTAGAATTGCAGGCAGCCCCCAAAGGTGGGAAAGACAAGAGCTGGAACCTTCCCAAGAGCCTCCGCGGGGCCTCTGGCCCTGTGCCCCCTGGATTCTAATTTACTTCCGGCCTCCAGAAATGTGTGCAAATAAATGCAGATCGCTTTAAGCACCGAGTTCGTGGTCATCTGTTACAGCAGCCACAGGGAAAGGATAGCCACTAACTTCATATGAACAGGAGATGCGCTTTGAATGCAAACAGCTAGAGGCCTTAGAATGAACATCCTGACTGAGTGAGTAAAGGAGCCGGGGAAGAAAGGAGAGAAGAACTGAGGACCCGAGGGACATGGTTAGCATCTCAGAGAGTAATTTAGTTACAGTATTAAGGATGCACTAATTTGCACATGGCGAAAGGAAAATTAATTTCCAGGGTTTTCATACTATCATGCGTAAACACTCAATTATCACTTAAAAGACACAAGTGCAATGAATGAAGTAATTGAAGTGAATGGATAATTATTAATACACTTTAAAAATGTCCTTAAATTATTGCTGTGTACCTAACAACACGAGTCACTCATGGTCTCTAAAGTTTTCTTGATATAAAGAGAGACATGAATGAAGTTGCTAAAAGGGCATGTATAAATACATGTCTCTATCACATTGCAAATTTTTTAATATATAGGTTTTTTTTAAAAAAATGTTTTTGATTCTGGAGAGAGAAGGAGAGAGAAACATCTATCTACTGCCTCTTATAGGCCCCCTACTGGGAATTGAGTCTGAAATCCCAGTCATGTTCTCTGACCAGGAATCGAACCAGTGCAAGGGATGATGGTCAAACAAATGAGCCTCACTGGCTAGGGATCATATTGCAATGTTATAAATAGAATTAAAATACGGTACTGAATAGCACAGTGTAGAACTAAAATGCCTCTAATCCCTGATCCTATTATTCACCAGCTGTGTGACTTTGGATAAATTATCTCACCTTTCTGTGCCTTGGTTAGCTCAATCTGTAAAGTACTGATGTACATAGACTTCTCTGGGTTGATCTGTGAATTGCACGGGTTGATATTTGCACAATACTTAGAACTATGCCAGGCATTTCATTCTTTAAAAATGTTACTAAATAAACAAGAGAGACTAACATATTTCATTACCACTTGGGGTATAAGCTACATTGATGATGTTTAAGACCGCAGTGATTTTAAGAAGTTTTACCAATTTTATAAATGTTTTAGTTCCTGTTCTGTTATAAGAAAAATGCCATGGACTGTGTGGCTTAAACAACAAACATTTATTTCTTGCAGATTGGGAGGCGGGAAGTCAAGATTAAGGCGCCGGAGGATTCCTTGTCTGCATAGTGGTTCATAGACAAAGACCTGCCTGTGTCCTCACCAGGTAAGAGGAGTGAGGGAGCTCGCTAGATCTCTTACAGGGGCACTAATCCCACTCGTGAGGGCTTCACCCTTATCACTTAACCACCTCCCCTTATTCCCACTTCCTAATGCTATCTCATTGGGAATTAGTTTTCAACAAACATTCAGTCTATAGCAATAAAAAAAAAGAAAACATTTGCTAATTTGGGAAAAGCAAAAGAAAAATACGTCAACTACCGTGTTACTGCTACCTGTTAGGAATAACATGTTTTAGAAATGCTATCATGGAAAACAAATATTTAAAAGAGGAAATAGACTGACCAGGGCGTCCATGTCCCTGGTTGGGGGTGGAGACTATGGATGAATATGACTCTTGGCCTCTCTTTTCTTCAGAACCCATATAGGCAGCTTTAAAAAATACACACACACACACACACACACACACACACATATATGTGTGTGTGTGTGTGTATATATATATATATGTATTGATTTCAAGAGGAAGGGATAGGGAGAGAGAAACATCCATGATGAAAGAATCATTGACCGGCTGCCTCCTGCACGCCCGCCACTGGGATGAGTCTGCAACCCAGGCATGTGCCCTTGACCGGAATCAAACCTGGGACCCGCAGGCCGACACTGTATTCACTGAGCCAAACCAGCTAGGGTCACATAGGCAACTTTAATATTTTGGAGACCTCCTTCCTTTGTAAATGGCAATGCAATTGAAAGGTTGATGGCCTTCTTTTACATTGATGGATTTTTGATAACTTTTTTCTTACATAAAAGATTTTGAATAGTCAGGTAAATCTGTTAAGTATTGATTTTTAAAAATCCATCTTCTCGAAAGGTATTGTTTTCTAAAATTTAGGTATACTTTTCTGCAATCCCCATATTCCACATGATGAATGCAAATTTTCGGGAATTTAATTGATTGCACAAAATGAGTGACCCTAATGCATCATTCATTGCATTTTCCTTCTATCCCATCCCACGCTTCAGTCATCACGGAACAGTGGACATCATGGTTTTGGCAACTGCTGGACTGGCAAAGCTAACTGTGGCTTTGTTACTGCAAAAGCCAAGCCTATCAGATTGTGTACAGGACCCCTTGCCAATGGAGAGTGGCATTAATTTTTAAATCTCCCTGAACAACTGAGGAAATCACTGTGTTCAGCAGTGCTTAAAAAACAATGTTTACTTTCCCAAAATCAAAGCATTGGAACCCAAAGTGCCAATTAAACTTTCAAGCAATGCCAACCATATATTCCTCATTGCCAGGCTATGCATTGGCATTCCCAAATTATATGGCATTCGCTTTATCTGGAATGTCCTCTGGTGCCCTCCTAATGTACTACGATCCTACTCATATTTTAAGGCTCAGCGAGCCACCATCATCACCACTGATATTTGGCAGCCGCTCTCACTCAAAGAGGGCTCTACCATTTGAATCCGTTTGCACAGGAGGCCATAGAAATGTTTGAGTTGAAAGAGAACCTAAAGCAAAAGTAGCCATAACGTTTATATGGCAGGAATTCGGGTCCCAGAGGACTGAGTGACTTATTGCAACAAGATGCTAAGCACAAAAGAGTTAGATTTCCTGACTGTAATTTATTATTAAAATAGAATTTTTTAGTGTATGTTTGCACTCTCGGGGGCCATGGAAATCAGGAAAGTGCAACCCAAAACATCTATGGAACTGTTAAAAGACAAGGCCTTCACTTCCTATGTGATACTTGGATCTGATTTCAACCAGAGTGCAGGGGGCACTTTAATTTGAATTGTTTCCATGGGTTTCAGTTAGAAGAGAACATCTTATTGCTAATAATGATAATAATAATAATAATAATAAACTACTACATTAAAACTTAGTTCTTTACCATGTATGTTTACATTGTACTGATAGCTATTTACCTATCTACCATTATATATGCATCCACCTATCCATCTCTCTATAGCTGATCTTTGAACAACTCAGGGGTTAGGGGTGCCAACCCCCACATAGTTGAAATTCTGCATTTAACTTTTGACTCCCCCAAAACTTAGTCGTCCCTTGGCACCCCGGGGGATTGGTTCCAGGACCCCTCTACCCCCCAGATACCAAACTCTGTGAATGCTCAATTCCTTATATAATATGGGGTAGATTAATGCATACAGTTGGAACCCCCTACTGCAGATCAAAAAGAGTACAGTTATTTATTGAAAAAATCCATATGTAAGTGGATCCATGCAGTTTAAACCAGTGTTGTCCAAGGTCAACTGTACATGAGTAGATAAAAATGAACATATTGCTCCCTGTCGTATGATTTGGATTTTACTGGCCTCAAAGTGGATGAGAATGCCTTATATCATCCATCATCCCCCCAGCCAGGTTACTCACAACTGCGTAGAATAAATTACGTATTCAGTATAATTTCTGATATTGCTGATAATGAGAGTGATGAAGTCAGCCAATGTGGAAGCAGTATGTAAATTGTATCTGTATCAACAGTTTGACATACCTGACATCAACATTAATTAATGCAATGAATGATTCATTGCATCAAATCAAATATCAGAGAAGCATGTCTTTATAAAGCAGGGTACAACGAGCATAGTAAGTGCGGTTTAGGATCACTTCAATTAATAACTAACTTTCTATCAGTTTACCTATTCAGCTTTACTTTCTATCTCTAGAAATGAAACATAATGATAATGGAAATTCAACCATGTGTGTATTGGAATTACATTTTTTTTTATTTTGTTAAGTCAGATTTACAAGGTGGCCTTTAATAACGAAGAAATAGGTCATTAGTCCAGGGATAATGGGTAGCTGTGTCATTCTAATCACAGGGCTTTTATCTCTGGATCCATGGCTCCTCCAGGTCCTGACTTTTTTTTTTCAATCTCAGCAAGTGAGGAAGGAAAAGGAGAACAAGGAGGGACAAGCTACCATGTTCCTATGAAGAGCATGCAAGGTCGGCTTCATGAATGTGCCTCCGTGGGCGATTCCCAGGACCCCACATGGAGAAGGACCCAGGCTTGGAAATTCTCCACAAGGTAGTGCATTTTCATTGTGCATAGAACCCTGCAAATGGTGGCGCTGGCTCTGAGAACATGAGGCAAGTACACATTCCTTCTTTTCACCTCCTATTTATCAGAATCTGGCTGTAGGACCACAATGGATCACACAACATGCTATCCTGATGGATGTGCTATCTCCACAGTAGCCAGTGGCAGCTAAAACTCAGGAGTTCTAATAGCAGCCGAAGCAGAGTCAATAGTGGCCATAATCTAGCAAATTCAGCCACAAGTTGCATGTTTTCCATTGTTTTGTTCTTAGAACCTGGTGTTAGGGTTTTTGGCCTGTGACATGGGCTGTGAAAGAATTCGCAGCTAAAAGAAGAGGTAGATGCAGGGAGAAAGTTGATTTGACTTTACCCGAAGAGAATGGGCCAGTGCATTGCTAATCAATCAGTGCAAGGGCCAAAACTGCGCCTGCGTTTTAAAATCTTGGACAAGAAAGGGAGGGGGATTTTCGGGCTGCTGCTGTTGCTGGGTGAAATTGAGCAGACATGGAGGGCTGGGGGGGTTTGTCTTTGTTAGTTCTTCAGGAGGCAATACGGGCAGGTGCCCTAGGGAGGTGTCTTATCAGTATTTTTCCAAAGCCTGCGAAACATTCTTAGAGCAAAAGTTATGAAGAGTTGAAAAGAGGCTTGTTTAAAGAGGGAGAGAGGAAGGGAACTTTGTACTAAACCAGCAGGGAGGAGGGGTGTGTATACAAGAATGTAGCCTCAAAAGTAGCTTATCTTGTCCCTCAGTTTGAACCGAGGGACCGATTGGATCAGAGGACCTCACAGTCTTGGGGTTTAATTGCCAGGTGCTGCTCATAAATTGTGGAAGGCTAAAGCAAAGAAAAAAAGGCCTTTTTTCCATCCTAACACCTTGCAATACAACAGGCACATGGTTGGGGCTTGGTATGTTTTATTGTTGAAAAAATAAACATATGGCTCAATCACTGTATCAACAGAACAAAAAGAAAGTTAAGTATTTCAATTTTATGTAGATCCGTGTCATGAAGGCCATTAAGAAAATGAGACTGGCTCAATCGAGAAATAGTTAATATTAGGTAAATGCTTCCAAATATTAGAAAATGTGTTTCAAATCCTTAGCTCAAAATAGGCAAAAGTTGGTAACTAGTAGTCCAGTAGAGTTCTGTCTTCATAAATATAAACCATATTTGACTAAAAAACATGTTACAGAGGTACAGGATCTCAGCTTCTCTAATCACTGAATGCATCAAATCACTCCTGGATAAAAAAGGAGTATTCATTCAGACACATGTAGGTGTCCTAAGTTCCTTCCCATGTCCACCTTATTGAAGGGATATATATATATATATAAGGGTTAGGACAACTGAGTGTAATGCTACATATACATATATACATACATACACACACACACATATATATATATATATGTTTTAAGGGTTAGCACAACTGAGTGTAATGCTTGGTGCCCAAATGCTGGGCTGATGCTGGGGAAATTGGCATGAACACAAGAATTATAGCAATCCAGAGCCATTTAGTATGCAGCAAAACTAGCCTATGTGCCCAAATGATGACTGTGCCTGATATATTATTAACAACAGCCTAAGGTACCTGGTGGTCATTTTGCTTGTACTCCATAAAATTTACAAAAAGCTCCATCAAAGGCATTACAGCAAAAAAAAGTTTTAGGTTGTAAAAGGAGTATAAGGTTTTCATTTCTAGATAATATTCTTATAAAAATAACTATTTAGTTCAGTGGTTCTCAACCTTCTGACCCTTTAAATACAGTTTCTCATGTTGTGACCCAACCATAAAATTATTTTCGTTGCTACTTCATAAGTATAATGTTGCTACTGTTATGAATCGTAATGTAAATATCTGATATGCAGGATGGTCTTAGGCGACCCCTGTGAAAGGGTCATTTGACCGCCAAAGGGGTCGCGACCCACAGGTTGAGAACCGCTGATTTAGTTCCTGCTAAGTTACTGAATACATGAAGCATTTCCATAGTTTGTAAATGGAAAATGTTGTGCCCATTACTATAAAAGTGCATTAGCGTCGTCACATATTCAATTGGAGGAGGCATTGGAGAAAGGCAATGCATAGGATGTCTTACTCCAGCAGATGAAAGCTGAACCAAAATTTTAGAATGACTTCAAATGGAATGGTTTTAAAAACGAGATACATTTATGTCTCACTTGGTTAATGGTTAATGTGTAGGGTGTGTATGTAGGCTTTGCTCAGAGTATTCATTTCAGCAACAGTTGGGGTTCTTGCACCTTTGGAACATGGTTTTCTAGGAAGTTCCGCTCATGGCCATTCACAGCCAGGGCGGCGGGTAAGTAACAGTGAGCCTTGGCCAAGCTTCTTTCAAGCACATACGTTTGGGTGTTGTCCAGGGAGGATTTGCACTCAGGTCTCACTGGTAAGAATTTAGTCAGTCACACGTACCTACCAGTGAGGGAAGGAAAAGGAATTGAGCTGGGAAGCTTTGTACTCACCGAAAAGGAGAAGATGAATTTGAGGGAGTGGACAGTAAAAAGTAACAATACTTCTGGGAAACATTATTCAAAAGTTGAGATTTTTGCTTGAACATGATTTGTATCCATGAAACTTTTAATAATACACTGAATATCCTAGGGATTATGAATTCTAAAACAACTTTTATTTACTCTTTTTTTGAAATATATATTTTTATTGATTTCAGAGAGGAAGGACTAAGGAGAGATAGAAACATCAATGATGAAAGGGAATCATTGATCGGCTGCTTCCTGCACACCCCCTACTGGGGATTAAGCTCGCAACCCTAGCATGTGCCCTGAATGGGAATCCAACCATGATGTCCTGATTCATAGGTCGATGCTCTACCATTGAGCCGCACTGGCCAGGCATAACTTTTATTTTAGAACAGATTTAGAGTTACAGAAAAATTATTAAAAAATGTGTTTCTATATCCCACTCCCACTTTTCCCTATTATTAAAATCTTATATCAATGTGGTACCTTTGTTACAATTAATAAATATTGTAACATTAACTTAAGTCTCTACTTTATTCAGATTCCTTAGTTTTGACCTAATGACTTTGCTTTATTGCTGGTGGTACCGAGGTAAGTTGAATAGTAGAAACCTGGTCTATGTTTAACCTACCATTTTTCTTTTTTTAAAAGAATGCAGTCTAATATTAAGTAATAGTTTGGTATGAAATAAATACTTTGGAAAAGGAAGATAGGGAGATAGCCAAGGGCTGGATTAAGAAAAGAATTACATGCCAATTAAAGAGTTAGTTCCCTATTCAGTAAAGATACGTGTAACATTTCCATTTTAATAGGTTTATAATTTAAAAGTTCACACTGGTGACTGGGGGGGGGGAATGGAACTGGAAAAATTACCAAGGAAATTAGAGAGTAAAGATCAATTATGGATTTCCAGCAATACGGTAGACTCACCATTTTTTTTAAAGGCTCCTGTATTAGCCAACTTCTGAACCCCTTCAAGGCTGTTTTATGCCCATAATAATGCTGGTTGGAGGGAGAGTCAAGTTAGAAATCTGTGGTGAGGTTACTACCTTATCTTAAAATCCCATGCTCTCAGAACAGTGCTTTACTCATGGTAAGTACTGCATAGATATTTAATTAATCAAGTATTACATAGGATAGTTTTTATGTGATAGTTGCAGTGTACAACCATAGAATGAAATAGTACTTTGGTCATTAAATGGTTAGTCTGATTTTCAGAACATGAGATAATTTCAAGTGTGGAATTTTTGCTTCAGATTGAATTTCATTTAGATGTACTAATTTACCACATGTCTTCAATATCAAATAATTTGACATGGCTATTCTAATTCACAAGCCATCCATAGTTCATTAAAAGAGCTGATGTTGCCTTCGTGTAAAAGAAATGGAGATGTAAAAATTTCCAGCTGACATATATTTATCAAATATTGAACTATTATAGGGTGATTGAATTATAATTTATATTTCTATCTCCAGGAAAACCTGGAAGTAGAAACATAAATCTGATCACATAGATGGAGGAAAGTAGAATGTCAATGGCAGTAGAATCAGAGATAGTAAATGGGCATGGCAAAATGTCGACTCTCAGGTTTTAAAAATTCAGTCAATTACGAGATAATTGCCTAAGAATATCACAAGCTTAACATCTGTGACTCTGTGGCTTCAAATTATAAATACCGTATCTATGACCAGAGGGAAATGCAATTTTGCAAGAGGATTATTGTTCTAATTAAATGATCCAGGCACCGGATCAGAATGAGATTCTTATCCCAGTCTCTCTGAGCTTGATTTACTTCAGATGTTCTTTTCAGTGGTCACATTGATTTGGGAAACCTAGCTGTAGCTTCTTACAAATCCTAAGCCACATTTATTATTGAAAATTGTCTTTTTCTACGAGCTTTTCCAAATTCTGGTAATATAAAAAACATAAAAAATATGTGTTGATCGTTTAAATCTGTAGAACACTTGGGAATTTGCTTGGTATGTTCGCTTACACTGTATTCATGGTGCCTTAGACACAACATGCGGAGAGAAGCATTCGTATTACCTCTGTATTTCGGGGGAAACCAGACTCGGATAGAAAGGTCATGGTGACAGTGTTGCCAAGGCAGCTGGCACTCAGATAATTAGATCCTGACCAAGGGACTTCTGTGCCAAAACAGGATGTCCCAAGACGAAGTTAAGTTCTTCCTTACCTGTCGCTGTAGGGTCTTATCTCTCATAAGGCAGAGCGAGCCGAGCATGGCTGACAATGTCCTCAAGTTCCAGGGAATGACCGCCGTCCTGTGTCCATTGGGGACAGTGTGTGTTGCTTGGTTGGTTTCTGGGCCTAGGATTCCAGGGTTCTTCTGATAAAGGTCCTCATGGCAATTCTGACTTTTCCAAACCTCTGTTGGAATCTTGGTCTCTTAACGTCTTGGTTTGACCAACCACTCTGAGCCTGTCTTTCACCCAAAAAAGGGGAATAATAATCTATAACCTCGTGGTGTTGTTAGAATCAAAGGAAGAGAATATTTGATGTAACACCAAAATGATGGTGTTTAATAATTCTATTTCCTGTTGAATTGCTTACAAGCCACCCCAAACAATGCGAGAACAGTGTTTTGCTTATGGTAGATCGAATACATATTTATTGTCAGAACTACTTGTTGTTAAAATGCCTTGGAAAGAAAGACAAACATCTCGAGAATCCAGAATGTCTGGGTGATGTTTTTGTCGCCAGTCTTACTCTGTTCATTTCTCCGAGCCCTGGAAAATGACCCGATGGCCTCAGAAGGTAAGCTGGGCCGGATGGGGTATTTGTTTAAATGCTAAGAAATGCTTATGAACCATCTAGACAAGAGCTGAGTGGTAAGTACCATATCACACTTGACGGGTACATCCAGGTAGATCTACACAAATGCATTTAAGGGGGGTGGGAGCAGCCGGGGAGAGATCAATGGGGGGAAAGGAAGACATATGTAATACTTTAAACAATAAAGCATTTAAATTTAAAAAATGCATTTTAAATCCACAGGGAAAAAAGTACTAATTATATACCTAATATTACACCATGGGCAATATGGGAACTCATTTTAAAACAAATTTAAAATTAGTTTTGCCGAGGCTGGTTTGGCTCAGTGGATAGAGCGTCGGCCTGCGGACTGAAAGGTCCCAGGTTCGATTCCAGTCAAGGGCAGGTATCTGGGTTGCGGGCACATCCCCAGTGGGAGATGTGCAAGAGGCAGCTGATCGATGTTTCTCTCTCATCGATGTTTCTAACTCTCTATCTCTCTCCCTTCCTCTCTGTAAAAAATCAATAAAATATATTTTAAAAAAATAAAAATAAAAAAAAATAAAATTAGTTTTATATTGAAAGGGTGTTTTTTAAAAAAATGTATTTTAGTAATAGTTTATCCGAGAGGAAAAAAAATGTTTCTTTACATCAGTTATTTGATTATTTATTTTATACCAATACAGTACTATTTGTAAATTCTGGAAGTTATACAATTGACATTGGTAAAATGTTGGAGTAACTAGGTTTTCAGTACATGAAGTGAAAATGATTGTGTGTCGTATACTGACTATAGGTTATTAGAATTTAGAAAAACAATGGCTAAGCAAGTTGCTAAAAAAAAAAAAAACAAAAAAAAAAACTAAGAGTTTCCTTTGTCTATGATGTGCTTCTAATCACCTTTTTAAGTATGTTTCCCGAAATGGTCTGATATTTAGTTGGGAAATACTTTACCTGCTTATTATAATAGTGATGGTGTCTCTTAGAATGGTTTGCAAGTACGGGTAATACGAGTAATAATGTATCAACTGCTTCCCAAGCATTCTATCTTGTTGGGCTTTCCCTGAAGGCGGTTGAGAGGGACTTTCAAATGTTCCCATTTTAAAAAATCTTGGTGAATTTTCCCCAGGTGCTAACAAGCCATGTATCCAAATAGAACTCATTTCATGGGGAAAAAAAAAGAATCCCACAGCACTTCTTTTAATAACTGTTCAGCTACAAAATTTTATTGGTATCTTTTTATGTTCCCTCCAGAGGATGTAATGCACAAAAGCATTGCCACGGAACATATAAAATTACAAATGAAATTTATTGTAAAAAGTAGACTGTCTTCTAGACGGGTGTCAGTATTTATTTCATTCATCAACCAAGACTGCAGTGGAATATATTCATGGTCAGCAAGTCCACGGGTGGAAACTGCCATCCAACGTTATTGACGGATATAAGACAAGATATTGAAAAGACAATTTTGTGTGTGAGTGTGTGTGTGTGTTTTTTTTTTAAATGTACTCTTCCAAACAGAAACGGTTGCACAAAAAGCACTGTAAAAACTCCTCCCGGGGTTTGGGTTTGTGCTTGACGTGACGGGTTAACTACATAATTTGGTCGTGTCGTAATCCACGGTGTTGGGCAATTTGGCATTGAAGGCCTGGAGGGCGGCCTGGATCCGCACCACCTCGCTGGTGGCCAGCTTGAGCCGGTGGCGGAGCAGGCAGGAGAACAGGTCCAGGCGGCGCGGGCCGGGCGGCGACAGCTTGTTGACCCGGTCCCTGATCTCCACCAGCTGCAGCAGCGCCGAGTCCTGGGATCCCTGAGTGTAGGGGTAATCCAGCTGCAGGATCAGGTCCCGGATGGCCTCGGGGTCGAAGTGCATGCTGTAGCCGAACACCTGGATGTGGTTGATCTTCATGTAGCCCAGGTTGCGCGCCGGGTCGATGAACTCCAGCGGCTCGTAGTAGACGCTCTCGTTGCCGTTGGGGCCGCTGGAGCGGATGCGGCTCCGCAGGTAGATGTGCACCGTCTCGAAGAACGTCTTCCACGTGTTGCCCAGCGTCAGGGACCAGTTGTAGCACTGCAGGGGCAGGTCCAGCCTAGTCCGCTCCCAGTCGGGGAAGCTGTCCTCGCTGACGGGCATGAACCAGCTCTCCGAGTGGCTGCCCCCGAACGGGTTGATGTACACGGCCAGCACGGGCTCCAGGGTGCTGTTCTTGGTCAGGCAGATCTGCAGCGACAGGCCCAGGATCATGTGCACCAGGCTGGACTTGTACTTGTTGCTCTTCAAGGTGAGCAGCATGCGCTTGCGCCACGAGGGGTCGAACCAGCTGTTGAGGCGCATGTCGTTGCTGATGAAGATGGCGTGCACCTCGAGGCGCCGGTCCGTCTTCTGCAGCAGGTACTTCAGCTCCAGGTCCTGCAGGTCGGTCTCGAAGCCGATGTAGTGGTCGGTGGACTCGGCCACCTCGGGCTTGCACAGGCCCTGGCTCAGCATGTAGCCCGTGTTGCAGGCGCCGCAGCGGGTGCGGTTGTCGGGGGCGCAGGCCAGGCAGGCGGCCGCGTCGCCCACCGTGCAGGGCAGGGCGGCCGTGCAGGCCAGCTGGTCGCTGGGGCAGGTGCAGGAGTGCGTCTCCTCCGAGAAGCTGCCCAGGAGCCCATTCTCGTTGCAGTAGAGGAAGGACTGGATGCGCGTGAGCCAGTAGGTGGCGGTTCTGGAACACAGAACAGGGAGAATCGGGGTCAGTACGGGCACCGGGTGGGGGCTGCAGCGAAGTCAGACTGCGCCCTGAGCTTCGCTCTGGTTCCTTCAGGTCGGCTCCAGCCAGTGATTCACTAGTAACTGAGGTGAAAGGTCCAGAGAGCCTCGCGGGCGTGGCTCAGGGGTTGAGCATCAACCTATGAGCCAGAAGGTCCTGGTTAGATTCCTGGTCAGGCATGTGCCCAGGATGTGGGCTCCATCCCCAGGGTGGGGTGTGCAGGAGGCGGCTGATCAATGATTCTCTCTCATCATTGATGTTTCTATCACTCTCTCTCTCTCCCTTCCTCTCTGAAATCAAAATATGTTTTTAAAAAAGATCCATATAGTTCACCATTGAAGAAATATACCTGTATATTTGTATACTATACATAAATTATATATATTTAAATAATATAGTTATGTTTATATAGTATATACACTTATATACTATATAGTCATGTTATATAATATACAAACATCTATTATATATTTGTATATCATCTATTATATATTATATTTGTATATTATATATATATTTATTATATATTATATTTGTATATTATATATACATTTTATTTCTGCACAAGATTGGCTATAGATAATTCCTTCTGAAGAGATTGCATGTGGTCTCACTAGTATACTTGGAAGCTGATGGTGTATAGAGTTTGGTCGGTTATTGTTCTGAAAAGATATCCAACAACAGGAAATAAAAGTGGCTTTTCATAAACTATCTAGAGGAGAATTAGGGTGTATAGATGAGGACTGTTCCTTCATTCATCCTTAGCTTCGCCTCATAAAGCCCTCCTGTCACAGGAAGCCCTAAATAGAAAATAAAAGAAAAATAAACAGCACCAAATCGTCAATCAATGGATTTAAATCCTAGGGGTTTATCAACATTGAAAGAACAAGTACCTACTGAGAGGGAAAATATTATTGAAACATGTTTGATTTTTTACTTACAGGCTGCTCAAAGAAATTGTCGAAAATATCTCATTAAAACCAACTACAAGTTCTTTTAATAAGGGTTAAGTGTGTCAATTTAATGTGTTTGATTTGAATCATTAACAATTTTTTCTCATTTCTTCCCCAAAATCAGGCAAATCATGAAGCCAATTTAAGATGTTATTTTCCTGTTTCCTCACCTTATTCAGACTCTTTTTTTGTTAATCCTCACCCAAGGAGTTTCTACTGATTTTTAGAGAGAGTAGAAGGGAGCGGGGAGACAGAGAGAGAGAAACAGCAATGTGAGACACATCAACAGGTTGCCTCCCACTCACACCTCGACCAGGGCCAGGATGGAGCCTGCAACTCAGGTATGTGCCCTTGACTGGAATTGAACCCAGGACCCTTCAGTCCGCAGGCTGACGCTCTATCCACTGAGCCAAACCCACTAGGGCTCAGACACTCTAGGTGTGTTTACAATCTGTAAAATAGCCGGCCTGCATGGCTCAGTGGTTGAGCATCGACCTATGAACCAGGAGGTCACGGTTTGATTCCTGATCAGGGCACATGCCCAGGTTGTGGGCTCGGATCCCCAGTGTGGGGCGTGCAGGAGGCAGCTGATGATATTCTCTCTATCCATCTCCCTTCCTCTCTAAAAATCAACGAAAACATTAAAACAAAAAATCTGTTAAATAATGAAGGAAAAGTGTGGCTGTGCATTCAGAAAATGTTTTCTCATACTAGCTGTACGATCATGGAATATTAGGGCAGGTTGTGTAACCCACTTCCCCTCATGTGAAAAATGGGAACTGCAATATCTCCTATATTGCGTTCTTGTGAGAGATAGTTCGGCTCAGCCTGTATGCCTGTGCTTAGAATACTGCCACGTTGTCTCAGAGCAGACACAGAAATTGTACCTACTTTTGATATCCTTATGCCTTTCCAGTGTTCATTATGTAATATACATGAGATTTTCTGCAAAATGTACTCAATCCTTTACACTGCCACCATTTTTAAAAAATATATATTTTATTGATTTCAGAGAGAAAGGAAGAGAGAAGTAGAAATATTGATGATGAGAGAGAATCACTGATCGGCTACCTCTGGCACAGCCCCTACTGTGGATCGAGCCTGCGACCCAGGTATGTGCCCTGATTGAGAATCCAACCGTGGTAGATTCCTGGTTCATAGGTTGATGCTCAACCACTGAGCCAGGCTAAAATACACATTTAATATAGTTGTGAAGACCTAACTCTCAAGTTCATTTCCCTCCCCCCGCTTTTCCCACTTTCTTGCTGTAGTTCCATTTATGGCCACCTAATATAAAGAATATAAAATATATAGCCGATCTGGCTTGAAAATTACATTTTCTTCCCTGAAACCATAGCATACATTCCCCAGACAATTCATCTCTCACTGAAAAGCTCTAATCACGTTTCCAAATCACAAGGACAAACAATGAAATAAACAGACCTCAGGCTAAAAGGCTGCTCGCAAAACTAGGGCACCACGGAATCGCTGGGGCACTTTTTTACAAAAGCAACGGTCCTCCAGCTTCCAGTCTCTCCCAGCCCTTTCCCGTGCCCGCAGATGCACTTCTGGGGGAGTGTGTCTCAGTTTTGTGTCTCTACTTCCCATGTATGAATATTGATGGGCGTCCTGCCAGAGCCCGGGGACCCGGACAGAGGAGCTGGCCTGTGGATTTCCTTCCTTGCTGCTCCTTGTTGTGTTTTGACTATTTTATTGTATTTTGCAAGGAGGAACAGATTTTTCAAGGAAAAAGAAATACAATAGAAAGTCTTTTTTTTTTCTCTCCTTGTAAAAATTTGGTTAAAAATAGGAGGTGGAGCAGATTTCAAGACTGCATGTGGATTTTTCACTTACCGGAAAGATCACCAACAAAGCAAAATTTAACTTTTTAAAAAAATTTTTAAACTTGAAAAATTTTTCAGGAAAGAAGAGAAATAGCTTCAAAATGAGGCTGTACCACACCAGCCAGACATGCTTTTTTTTTTTGCCCTTGTATATACTCTATTCTTATTCTTTTCATTCCATACCTAGAAGGCAATCACCATTCATCGCCTCCTGTAGACTGTACAGTCAGTGGCAAATGAATTGTTCCCTACAGCTGCCTCCATCATGGCTTATATGTGTTAATTTTTATCTACAGGTTACAATAGGTTCTGGCAGCCTTACATTTGTCCTCCGAGTAAATGTCATATCGCTCCTGAAAAAATATACTAATTGAACATATCTGCCTTTCACCAATGCAGTTAAAAGCTCCCATTAATAGCTGAAAATTGATTGAAGTAGACAATATCTGCTTTTAGGACGAATGGCCCCAACAAATAATGCGTTTCCTCTGGCAGGTGGGGACACACGCGATGCAACTATGCGATGGCATGTCACCCGCAGGAGAAAATGAGCTCTCGAAGTGGTATGTCAACATTCATTTTCATAGCTGGGTAATACCTCTAATCATAACCAACGGGGTTAGGCCGAAACACCTGCTGTCTCTTCTGTTATCTGTGTGACAAATTAAATTCCAGGTAGCACGCCTCCCTTCTAACTGGATAGCCACGCAGGGGTGAGCCTCCTCAAGCGTTCTCACAATGTCAGTCGTGGGGGTAAACACCACATTCTAAAGGGACCAGACACAATTTCAAACGAACATGTTTCCATTACCTGTCTTAATAGATTTTCTGATTCAGAGATTGAGTGAGATAAAGATGAGTTTTTATTTATAGAGTAGTTACCTGAAGAGAGATTGAAGGGATGCGTGTGTGGGAGCTACTCAGGTAGATATCTGGGATTCTATTGGATTCAATGAAGGTGTGTGCCCTGGGGTTCTGGACATTTCTGAACACACAGACAAATGCCCGTTTCTCTGCAGGACTGGGAAACACAGTGCTTGGGTATAGGGACAGCATAATCCTCAGTTATTCAACTTCAAAAGATTCTTGCTTCTTTAAATCTAGCTGCAGGCCTAGCCCATTTGGCTCTGTGGATAGAACGTCGGCCTGCAGACTGAAGGGTCCTGGGTATGATGCCTGTCCGGGGCATGTACCTGGTTTGCAGGCTCGATCCCTGGCCCTGGTTGGGGCATGTGAGAGAGGCAACCAATCAACGTGTCTCTTTCACATCAGTTTTCTCCCTCTCTCTCTCCCCCTCCCTCCCACTCTTTAAAAATATCTTCAAATGAGGATTAACAACAACAAAATGTTAAGATGATACACTAACTTACATAATCACAATCGCCACTATCACATAACAAAATTAACTAATTTATTGGCAGTGACAAATAGCCAGGCCATATTCCAATTTACCTGAAAATCTAAAAATAATTATTTTTAATTCTTAAATATCAGGATCCAAAGAGAGTCTACTCATTTCATTAGGTAGTTATGTCCCTTAAGTCTGTTCCAGTCTTAATTTCTTTGCTTATCCCATGCTGTTGACTTGAGAAAATGAGACCAGCTTTTAAAATATCCCACTCTCTGGATGTGACTGCACCTCAGCTTTCCCTCCTCAATTACCTGGAGACCGGAAGTTGACATCAAGACCCAGGAGTCTTGTGTTTTGGGGAGGACAGTACAGACAAAGCTCATAAGTGACTCCAGAGTCACTACGTTTTATATTTAAATTAATGTTCTGGCTTCAAATCATAAACACACACACACACAGTCACACAGTTTATAAAGAACTCTGATTCCAAACCTGCGACTTCCTAAAAAATACTCATTAAAAAATAGCCTGTAGAGTGTAAGTAAGCCAAATAGCAGCCCGCCCTGTCTCCCCCTGCACTTCTGTTCCTCCTGTGCAAATAAGAAATAAAATGGTACAGAATACAACAGGAATGAGGTTAATAAACGGGTTTGCAATGGACACAGCTGTCCCCACAGGGCCTTCACCTGGGCGCTCAGAAGAGAGAGCTATGCAACATTTATTCAGCAATTTTAGGCGCTTTACCTGATGCCTTCACATGATCCTCGCTTCTCTGAGGTGAGTATTATTAAAGCTGTTTTTTACAGAGCAGATCACTGAGCCTCAGGGAGGATGGACACTTTCCTGAGGTCATGGAGGTAAAGAATTCCTGGCACGTTAGGGATGTGAGCAAAGGATTTTCTACTCCGTAAGCAGATCCATGAGCACAATTACAGGAGAAACTCCTGCCCCAAATAGACGGCCCTATGCTTGTAATTCTTTTATATATATAATTTCAGAGAGGAAGGGAGAGAGAGAAAGAAACATCAATGCTGAGAGAGAACCATTGATCAGCTGCTTCCTGCATGCCCCACACTGGGGATGGAGCCTGCAACCCGGGCTTGTGCCCTGACAGGGAATCGAACCATGACTGCCTGGTTCATAGGTCAACACTCAACCACTGAACCATGCCAGCCAGGCATACTTGTAATTCTTTCATTAGGAAATATAGTTCCTTGCATCCAGAAAAAAATAGTAATTCAAATGAGGTAATTATAAAAAATATAGTACCAATACTGCCTCTTATAATTGAACATATTTGGTTATATTTTCAGCTTAACTACACACTAATGCTAAGTTTTCCTTTCACTTTAGCCTTACAGTGATTACTTTGTGCATGAGCAGGGGTATTTATTTGTTAACTAGTGTTTATATTGCAACTTTTGCAATCGAGAAGTGTCTTAATAAGAACCTAACTTCACCATAGCAGCGAATATTGACTGTCTGCTACGTCCCAGGCATGTTTCTAAACACCGTCCCCTTTTGAAGTAATTTGAGACTCAACATGAAGCAGAGACAGGTACTAATATCTCTTCTGTTTTTCAGAAGAGGAAGGAAGTGATTTTGAACATGAACCCTGAAATGGAGGAGCTGGGACTTGGCAATATGATACCCGTCTGCACGTCTTAATACTGCATTGCCATGAAACTCGCTCCTTTTTAAAGGCACAGTAAAAGGTAATAGTATTTCCTTCAGGTAACTAAAACTTCAGTCGATTCTCAAAGACCCATCTGTGCATAATGGTGGGAAGAATGAGTGCCAGCACCGAGACAGAAGAGATGGGGAGAGAAATAGACAAAACCTAAATTATCCATTCATGTGTTCATTGTAAAAACACTTATTGATCCCACCTGGTGTGGCTCAGTGGTTAAACATCAACCTATGAACCAGGAGGTCATGGTTTGATTCCCAGTCAGGGTACGTGCCCGGGCTGCGGGCTCGATCCCCAGTGTGGGGCGTGCAGGAGGCAGCCTCTGGAAGATTCTCTCATCATTGATGTTTCTCTCTCTCTCTTACCCCCTCTCCCTTCCTCTCTGAAATCAATTAAAAAATAGTTTAAAAATATATCACTTGAATTCAGTACCTACAGTACTCACAGCGCATCTCAGTGTGTAGATCCCTTCCCGCCCTCAAAAAGGTTAATTTAAACTATGACATATCATACAGAATTTAAATCAAACACGGGAAAATGCAAACAAGGGACCATTTAACATAACATACCATGTAGTCCACCAAGGTGGAAATGCTGTGAAATGAAATTAAATATGCAACGATGAATAGATCAGACGAATTTGCAAAACTGAAAAAAAAGTCTTGAAAGACGACCTCCTACTGACAGGGACTCACAATGTGCTTGGTTGGAACTGTCGTTTGCTTCCTTAAGGGCTAGCTGTTACTGTTATAGCCTCCAAGAAAATGCTGTATTAATATTAGAGATAAAACCAAAATGGTAAAAATCAGAGCTGGATGGCTACCCATGCCCATTTGAAAGCAATCTGCACCAAAAATGCCATTGGAACGGGCCTTTCCCTGCATTTAGTTCTAAAAGCAAAGGAATGTTTCTATAAATAAATGCTAAACATGTTAGGACCTTGTTCCCCTATTCTGAAATAGGTTAAAATTCAGAAAAAGAAATCAGTCTACTTATGGAAAGCTTGCAGAAGCATGAATATGGAAGTGTCGTCAGTAAGTACTTATTAAGTTCTAATTACATATCTAGCATCATTTTAGATAATATTATGTGAGGGGAGTGGGAAAGTGGGGATCAAAAAATAAACAGGAGATTTTGTGAATTCCTAGTGCATGTTACACTAGAAATGCATAAATATATGTAATAAACATGTAATCTAAATAAAAAGCAAATTGTAGGTTGTGGTAGTTTACAGCAGTGTAGGAGGAATTTTAAGCTACAAGTGTAGGAGGAGTTAAGAAAATACAAATCATGGGGGTGGAAATTAAAAAAGGATGATACCTGGACTGAGGCTTGCACAGGGGACACAATATAAGTTAAGTGAAGGGGAATAAATACTGGGGTGACGCCCTGTGGAGAATAATATGTTACATGGATTATTACCCAGTGGCGTGACAACACACATTTCCCTCCAACTGCCTATGGGCCCTCTCCCCCTTAAGCCCCATTATCGAGTTAAATCAGCATGTCTAATTTGAATCATGCCCTGTTTTAAATAAATTTTTGTTGATTCTAGAGAGGAAGGGAGAGGGAGATAGAAGCATCAGTGATGAGAGAGAATCATTGATCGGCTGCCTCCGGCACGTCCCCACACTAGGGATCCAGCCCAACCGGGAGTGAAAGATCAATGACCTCCTGGTCCACAGGTCAACACTCAACCACCGAGCCACACTGGCTGGGCTGTTTCACTGTGTCACCTGTCTCTTGGTCCTACTCATTCTGTCACCAAATTATGTGGTTTATTTGAAAACTTATTTAAAAATTCTTTTCTAAATGAACATCCACATGATTCGACAGGAGAGGAAGAAGGAGTCCCCCCTTACCATCTGGTGTCAGGTGGCGCCTGGAATTGGTGTCTTTCTGTCCGTCTGTAAGCACTCTCTTCAGAGTGTTAGCTAAATGAACTCACTGCTGCATCTCTGGTTAAATAATTTCCTTTGTTTAGAAAGCTGCACCCAACCTGGCCTAAGCCCTGCCCTTATGTTTATGGACAAGAGAGTTCCCAACTTATCTTCAGCTCCTCTACCCCCTCGTGATCTGAAGCCATTTAATGTATCTCTACACGTTATATAGTACACACCCCTACATAATCCTAAATTTTTGAGGGCTGAGAGCCATATCTTACGTTTTTATTCTTGAAGTCCAGTAAAATGTAGGACATGCAGGAGCTGCTCATTTGCAATGCAAATAATGGATACACGAAAATGATACATGACCCTATTTAAAGACAGCATTTTGATTGAAACAGTTTAAAACCTATTTTAGAAAGCTTGTGTGTTTACACTCGGTATGTAAGAAAGTTTTGAACACGAGGCACTACATGTAACTACGAGGGTATTAAAATTAATTTGATACCATTTCACAGCTTATCAGGAGGCAGGGATGTTCAATGTCGATGTTAGAAGAACAAAGAAAAGAGAGAGTGGTTGTCCCATGCAGTACAGGATCAGAAACTCAACACCACACTTCATACTTCACTGAAATCTTGACAGACATACGCATCCCCTTCTCCAACATCGTGAGGAAATACATTCTGTCGGGTCTCATGAAGGTGACTAAGAAAATTAATTAGATCAGCATTCACCACATGCCCTGAGTCAGAGAATCCTGGAAATTAGAGCAGGGAAGGTAGGACCTTGGAGATCACCTTGTCCAACACCTTCATTTGGCGGACGAGGAAATTGAAACCTGATTGGTGAGGATAATTTCCCAAGGTCACACAGATAATTGGTAGTAGAACAAGGTCTCGAACATAAGCACTCAAACTCCTAATGAGGGTCCTTTCAGCTGAATAAAGGTCATGCTGTCCCGAAGCATTGAAGAATGAGGCAGAATAAAGAGCTTCTCTATCAAGTACATTCTAAAGAAAAGTGAATATATGTAGTATAACTATAATAATAAAAGCATAATATGCTAATTAGACCAGACGTCCTTCCGGACTAAGCTGGGGCTGCGAGGGAACCCGGGTCCTGGGTGCCAGAGGGAAGCCGGTGCTGGCAGCCAGGGGAAGGAAGGCCTATTCTTGCATGAATTTTGTGCATTGGGCCTCTAGTATAAAAATATATGTGGAATGCAGAGGTGTGCACATAAAATGCTATCGAAAGATCTGTAGATATGCAAATATATCCTGGCTCTCTTTGAAAATAATTCCTGAAAGTCTATCTTAGTTCTTTGTAAATAATATGTTGGGCATTTCATCTGAACAATCCTTAACATAAGGCCTTTGTTGATAAGGATGAAGGCAAAAGCAGTGAGAATGAGATAGCTATTCAGAATATGTAATTGATTTTCTGCACAGTTCATTTGATGATAGTTTATGGAATTGGCTACTTTTCCCAACATGGATCAAACACTTGAAAATTAAAATCGCGATGGGATGGTATAGCAGAGGTACCCACTGTTTTTTAATATTCATTCTTCCTTTCTGTGCATAGTAATGGAAGCTCATGGCTACTCAGTTGAAGCCTGCATTTCCTACTTGCAGTAGACCAAAGAGTGCCTTTAGGTTCAATACAAATTCCTCAATGGAAAGTACAAAAGGCAAAATAATTTTAAAATATTTTAGCCAAGCCAGCATGGCTCAGTGGTTGAGCATCAACCTATGAACCAGGAGGTCACGGTTCAATTCCAGGTCAGGGCACATGCCCCAGTTGTGGGCTTGATTCCCAGTAGGGGGCGTGCAGAAGGCAGCCCATCAAATGATTCTCATCACTGATGTTTCTATCTCTCTCACCCTCTCCCTTCCTCTCTGAAATAAATAAAATATGTATTTTAAATCTTTTAAATGTATGATTATTATCACTTTATAAAAATAAACACTTGAAAGTCTACTAACAAGCAGGCACACAGAGTCATATCTCTGGTTAGCTATGTACAAGTATGCGTTAAACTATAATTTTGGTTTGCAATGCTACGCTATTTACCAGTCCTGGGGATATTTATAATTCATGCGGTAGGTAATTGTAGCATGAAATTCTTTATGCACCATGTACGAGAACAGGTACAGTTTCTCAGCAGTAAGGACATAGAGCCAGTCTATGTCTCGAGCAGCGTGCCTGAGGTGAGGAATGAGAATCCTACCGACGGGATGAAGACTCTGAAACTGCAGATAAGGTTAGCAAACAAGAGGTGGCTTTTAGCTGCCTAGTTAGCAGTCCTCCTTATTCCTCTAGCATTCTCTTCCAGAAGCCACCGAGGATTTAGGGAGAAATAAATTAATTCCACATGCTGTAATGGATAACACCGAGAAAGCTATTTGCCCGTTATCCTTCTCAAAGCAAGACAGAATAAGAGGTAAATAATGATGGGAAGCGAGCGACTCAGACAGCCAGTCCTAATTTTAAATCAACACGGTGCACACAAGTCTGTTCTTTAGAGAAAAATCCTTTAAGAAGCACAGATCTATTTTGGAGGCATGAGTTTATCTTCTGACTTTCTGGAGACAAACCTACGTGGGGTTGTCCTTGCAAACAGGAAGGGCCCGGCAAGGAACCAGTGTTAACAGCCAAGTGCGGCATCAGGAGAGAATTCTGGAAGCATGTCCAGATAGCAATTCTGGTTTTGCTGTCAAGATCTGTCTGATTTGGACGTTACTTGATCTCTCTGGCTGGCAGTTTTCTCTGAGCAAATAAGAGATGACTCGGATCTTTGCCGTTAAAGACATTTTTCAGAAATGTCTTTGCTTCAAACTTCCCCAACCTGGTTGCCCTGTGTCCTCACGCTCTCTGGTCTTTGAGCAATTGGGGGTCTAAAGTGGCCAAACGCTTCGCTCTCTTTTTGGTGTGTTTTACTCAAGCCTTTCATCGAAACGTGTGTGTGTGTGTGTGTGTGTGTGTTAATTCTCACCCAAGGATATTTTTTCCATGGATTTTTAGAGAGTGGGAGGGAAGGAGGAGAGAGAGAGAGATGTGAGAGAGACACTCAGACTGGCTGCCTCCCGCACGGGGCTGGCAATGGAACCCAGGACCCTTCCAAGCTCAGGCCAATGCCCTACCACTGAGCCACACCGACCAGGGCCATCAAAATATTCTGACTCCCTCTTGTGAAGTAGCCGATTACTAGATTCAGTGGCCTCAGACCTTCTATGCTAAGCATTATTTTAATCGTCTCACGAGAGCAAAAACTTGCTAATTCTGGAAGTCCTGAGCAAAGCCGCTAAAGCAGTGCTTCTCAACCTTCTAATGCCGCGACCCTTTAATACAGTTCCTCATGTGGTGGGGACCCCCAACCATAAAATTATTTTCGTTGCTACTTCATCACTGCAATTTTGCTACTGTTAGGAATCGTCATGTAAATATCTGATATGCAGGATGTATTTTCATTGTTACAAATTGAACATAATTAAAGCATAGTGATTGATCACAAAAACAATATGTAATTATATATGTGTTTTCCGATGGTCTTAGGCGACCCCTGTGAAAGGGTCGTTTGACCCCCAAAGGGGTCTCGACCCACAGGTTGAGAACCGCTGTGCTAAAGCAATGTGGCTGCCCACACACATCCTTTCAACCTAATACCTTTTGAGACCTTTCTATAGTCAAGACATGGTTCCAAGAGCACCCCCTGGTCATCTTGCTTAATTTTCTCAACAACCCGAGTTAGCGTGGTGGTTTGGAGGCATCACCAGGAAGTGCCTATACTTCCCAGTCAGCTTCACATCCAGATTTGGCCTCGCAGGAGTTCTTGACGTGAGTTAGGTGCCGGTCCACTCACTCTGACGCCTCTCACTGGCCGGATGTTGGTGGCCCGGGAACCTTGGAAGCCACTCGCTGAAAATGCAAACTGCCACTCAGCAGGACCTCCAATGACCACGTGGGGCAGAGGCACAAGTCCCCACACCACCAAGGCCTGCTCCACTCGCGCTACCAAACTAGGACCATCCTGGGCTCTTTCAATGAGGCTCTTTCAAGTCCCTATTGTGTTTGTTTACGTTGTGACACTCACACAGGTTCACCTGCCAGGGCACTGACACCTCCTCCCAATGGACATTCTGGAAGGATAGCCTTCAGATGACTGCCGCCTACCCTTCCATTTCACAAAAGTCACCGATTTAAAAAAAACAAGGGAACTAAGCACTCCCCATATCCAGACTCACAACTCACTAAGGAATGCATGGCAACTATGGTGGATTCCACTATGCAACAATGAGAACCCACAAAATGCAGGTACGGAAATTGCGTGGATCTCGAAAACATTCTATGAGAAAAAGTAAGAAAATACATGCTACAATTCATGCAAATTAAATATGCAAATGTGAGAATCACCACTCCACATTTCACAATGCCAGGGCCACCTTTAAAGACATCTGTCAAGCCCAGTAGAGTGGGAGCCCATCAGATGGAAGTGGGCTAACGAGTAAAAGACCAGAATACATGTATACATGGAATGAGGCAAGAAAGAAAAGTATAACTATGAGCCATGTATGATGAGCTCAAGTCTCTATACTTAAGGTTTCATAAAAACCAAACCCAACAGAAAACTAAATTATAAAAAAAAATCAACCACCGGCACTGTGGGTTTTTGTGTTTCTGTGTTTTGTATTTTTGGATTAAGACCACAATGCTGAAAAGGAGACCTGGTCCCACTGTGGATTCACTCCTCGATAAATACGAGAAGTAATAAACAGGAAATAGTAAGGATGCAGAAGCGCCAGGAGAAAGATTGAGCATATGATGCGATAGAGAATAGCACTCGGGGCTTCGGGGAGCTGCTCTGGGAGGTGATACCTGGACAGAGAGCCAGAGGGTTAGAACCTGTTATCTCCGCAAGGCTGAACCTGTGCAGAGGGAGCAGCTCTGCTAAGGGGAGGGCACCGGACCAGCGTGGCTGCCACACCGAGAGGGACAGCGAGTGATGCAGCAGGGCCAGCTCAGACTCGCATGGGCACAGCCTACGTCTAATGGCAAGCATAACAGTGCATCTCAGATTAAACAAGGCATTCCTTTTATTTCCCAAAACTAGAAATGGCAGGACCAGGAGTAACTTAATTTTCCTCGAATGCTCTTAATTGATTTCAGAGAGAGGAAGGGAGAGGGAGAGAGAGTTAGAAACATCAACGATGAGAATCATGGATCGGCTGCCTCCTGCACGCCCCACACTGGGGATCAAGCTCCAACCCCAGCATGTGCCCTGACGGGGAATCAAACGTGACCTCCTGGTTCATAGGTCAGTGCTCAACCACTGAGCCACACCAGCTGGGCAGACATAACTTAATTTTGACATTTGTCTCCACCTCACAAGGATCCTTTCACAAAATTAAAACTCTGAAATTCAAGCCAAAGGATATGATTTTTGAACTTGGGGAGATGGAGCGAACTGTACTGCAAAACAAGGCTTGAATGGGGAGCTGGTCTCACAGCTCAGGAACGAGGACATTAGCATTCCCTGCCCTCATTCACCAGAAAGGACTGGTTGCCCGGCTCCCCACTTACTGTACAGCCATTCATGGCGGCGGCCTAAGACACTCAAGGTTGCCAAGTTTCCCAGGTGTCTCCGCCGAGAATGCCGCCAGTCTGCCACTCCCCCCTTAAGAGAGAAACATCTCTATTCACCAGAGAGAGAACGACAGAGAGGCCATTTTTCAACATTTTTGAGGCACATTCACTCCGCAGCTTGATCAGTCATACCTCCTCTTAGCAACAGGTGCAGAGATACACTGGCGCCCTTAGAAACATGCCTGAAAGGGTCCCTTGGCCGCAGCAGTGAGTGCTGTGTCTCTTTAAGGGAGGCCTGCTTTTCATAGGTCGCCTCATTTAAATGCATCAGCCCTTCCCAACTGCCCCCCATTCATTTTCCTAATGAAATTCAAAAGGCCCATCGGTTTGTGTCTCATGCAGATTTTGCCATTAAGATACATGTATAGATTTGATATTTTAATTGATTATATACCTACATTTATGGATTTGGTATTTCTTACATATAAAATCACATTTTTAAAAATATGTTTTTACTGATTTTGGCAAGGAAGGGAGAGGGAGAGAGAGAGAGAAACATCAATGATGAGAGTCATCGATCAGCTGCCTCTTGCATGCCCCCTACTGGGAATCGAGCCTGCAACCCGGGCATGTGCCCTTGATTGGAATTGAACTGTGACCTCCTGGTTCATAGGTCAATACTCAACCACTGAGCCACACCGGCTGGGCCAACCTTTTAGATGATCTAACCTTCGGTTCCCTCATTCATAATTTTAGGGGAATAACCCTAACTACCTTGTAACACTATATTTAAGGAGCAAAAACAGATACACACTTAAACTTCTCTCCACATTCCCGCATATAGACAGTGATGTAATTTGGTAGTGATGTAATTTATTTCATTGCAAGAGGAATTTAGATGAGGTTATGAAACAAAAACACATGTATTTTGATCATAATCATGGCTTGTCCTGCTTATGTTTCTAATTCATAGTTCAGTGTCTGTGTGTGTGTGTGTGTGTGTGTGTGTGTGTGTGAGAATGCTAAGGATAAGATTGAAGACAATATTTTATAAATACAAATCTGCCTTAAAATTGGTAGGATTTCCTTATATCCTTACTACTCTGTTTTTAGATTGTTGATGGCGAACTCTCCTGCTTGTATGAATTAATTTTATTTCAGCTCAATAAAAGGTGCGGCCTCAGACTTGATCCCTTTGTCTCCTCTGAGAAACCTACATGAAGCCTTCCTGCTGGTTTAATAGAACAAACACAACAAACTGACCTTCATTTTCTCCCGTGTTCCTTTGTCACATCGATGTGCTTTTGTGCTGTTCTATTTGCTGCTGTCTGAAGTGCATCTAGATTGTGAGAAAGGGGATTTTAATTTCAATTGGCATTGATTTTTGAAATGTATTCACCGACTTTATAACTTGTAGTGGCTGCCTCAAATGAAGTCTTTCAAAGTTGTGTGTGTGAGTGTGTGTGTATGTGAGTGTGTGTGAGTGTGTGTGTATGTGAGTGTGTGTGAGTGCGTATGTGTGTGAGTGTGTGTGTATGTGAGTGTGTGTGAGTGTGTGTGTATGTGAGTGTGTGTGAGTGCGTATGTGTGTGAGTGTGTATGTATGTGTGTGTGAGAGTGTGTGTGTATGTGTGTGTGTTTCAGTGTGATAGAGATTTTTCAGTGTTAAACATAAACACAGCCTGGTAATGTTTAGTTTTTCCCTTCTTGATTTATAAAGCCATTTGATTTTAGAAAATGTAATTTTTGTTTAATGTTCAAGTAAAATGACTCTGGATTTCAGCCCTATACCATTTGCAAGGACTTGGTACATGTGTGTAGACCTTCTGTGTGTTTACATATACACAGTACATACATATAAATATGAGCAACATATGTGAGGAAATTATAAAGATAAGAGGTGACAGAGGTTGTTTTTTTGTCCTCAGCATGAATAATATTCAACATCCTATGAAGATTAAAGGCTGCACACTGCTTTACATGGTGTTATCAACTTAAGCATGAGATTAAATTTATTGTGAAAAATACCCAAAGGAAATCCCCCCCACTTAATTGAACAAGATTGATTGATAAAGGCAGTGTTTGTAAGATTTATCCAATTTTTAAAAATGTTTTTATTGATTTGAGAGGAAGGGAGAAGAATAAAGAGATAGAAACATCGATGAGAAAGGGCCATTGATTGGCTGCCTCCTGCAGGTCCCCCACTGGGGATCCGGCCTGCAACTGGGACATGTGCCCTGACTGGGAATTAAATCGGTGACCTCTTGTTTCATGGGTCGATGCTCAACCACTGAGCCACACAAGCCAGGCTGATTTTTTCATTCTTTAGTTTAACATCACAATTTTTTTTTAAATTACTGCCATCATTTAGAATGGAAAAGAGTTCAGGACAAATACTATCTTAGCAATATATTTACCAGCGACAGACAGTTTTGAATAACCAATTTCATCCGCACACATTGAAGCCTCCAATGTCATGTATATGAAAGCTGACAGAAGAAGAGACTTCCATAGGATATGAGAAAACACTTTTGATTTCTCCTTTATGTAGATAATACACTAAGATTCTAGTCTACTCTCAGCTGGTCAGGTCATCCCTACATCATGGTGTTTACCGCTGGCCACAACATTTTGCTGGGATGTATTCGGGGGGGAGGTTCATGAATAACATAATAATTCTGTTTTATAAGATGAGCTTCTGTTTTGAGGTAATAAAACCATCACACCATCCGAATAGTGGATGATGTATTTACTTTGGCAAGTAAACATGTATCCATTTCTTCCATAATACAAGTGAAATTGTTCAGAAGTGATGCAAACAGAAATGAGACTGACTCTCAGCCCTGATTTAAATCTGCTTAAAAATTGAAAGTGCATCCAGTCTAGGAATTTTATTGTCAATAACATTATAAGACTTACAGAAACATTAGTGTCTTGGAATTTCTATTGATTCTTACTTTATGGTCTACATACAAACTGGTGATGGTTAATGTAATATCAACAAAGAATATGTTTATTCCTTTCACTCCATAACATTTTTCTAAGAAGTAACTTCCTGTACCAACTTAATGCAACCTTCCATCTCATGGAAAATATTGGGATGAGCCCAGCCAGCGTGGCTTAGTGGTTGAGCATCAACCTATGAACCAGTATGATTCCCAGTGAGGGCACATGCCTGGATTGCGAGCTCAATCCCCAGTAGGGAGCGTGCAGAAGGCAGCCAATCGATGTGCCTCATTGATGTTCCTCTCTCTCTCCTCCCCTTCCTCCCTGAAATCAATAAAAAATATATAAAAAAATTAAATAAAACTATAAATTTTTTTAGAAAATGAACATTAAATATCTCATAAGATGCACATTATTTAGTGAAACACAATGAGGGCTTATCATCAACTTGGTAGTGAGGAGGAAATGAAGCCAGATACAGAGCCCTCCACCTACCCTCTGTTGCATAAACCAGAGGTAGGCAAAAAAATAAATAAATAAAAAAATAAGAAACGGATTCCGATTGTTTAAGCAAAGTGATACTCCAAGTAGTGCTGGGGAAGGGGGGGTAGTGGAGGCTTTATGACCTTATTTCCAGAACACTTCTTATAGGACTCTTTTTTTTCTTTTTGTAAGCAAGTTAGCATAAGTGTTAAGAGAGTCGTCTGGAGCTATCTATATTGTTACTGTTCTCAAATCTAATTATTTTAGCTGGCAACTCCATTGAGTTACCAGGGGGTAAAAAGCATTTTGGTAATGACCCTCTTAATCTTTCTTAGAAGACTGTTTAATGTCAGGAAGATGTGGGAAGCCGTACTTATAAGACATTTGCATAGTGAGTGATAGAACAGAATCTCTTCTTGGGAATGTGTCACATTCAATACTACTCCCCCTTGGCTGCCTTCTCCTCCGATGGGAGAATGTGAATACATTTAAAAGGAGAATAAGACAACACACTATTAAGGCTTTTACTGAAAACACACAATGAGCTGTTGACCTGTTATTTTGCACGATTCTCACACACATACATATACACACATACACTTAAGTCCACAGAATTTCCAAAAGGAGCAAAGCCCTTTGGTCTGATAATATTACCAAAAGTAGCTAGCTAAGGAGGGTGCCTCTAGGGTTGTGAATTTGGACCTCTTCCTGAATGATCCTTGGTTGTAGACAGAGATCTCTGGTCAAAACGTCAAAGAAACTAGCTCTCTGATTGCCCCACACGACCTTTTATCCATGAGAGGAAAACGAGAACATTCACAACATTATAATTGCACAGATGTTTTCCTTTTAATATTGTTTTTGCTCGGCCTATATGCCTCAAACTGGGCACTGTTACAGCTAGCAAGGGGTTTAAAAAACGCAAAAACTCTTTATACCGAAGTATGAATTAGTTTTGAAATAACTATTTTCAGCTAACATCTATCAAGATCAGTAAGTTGAAAGATCATGGAATGATTTCTGAGCTGAAGGTCCAAGGAAGAATGTTACAGTGAAAAGATAAGAACAGCCGTAACCAGTTTGGCTCAGTGGATAGAGCGTCGGCCTGCGGACTGAAGGGTCCCAGGTTCGATTCCGGTCAAGGGCATGTACCTTGGTTGCAGGCACATCCCCAGTAGGGGGTGTGCAGAGCATATAGGCTGATCCATGTTTCTCTCACATCGATGTTTCTAACTCTCTATCCCTTTCCCTTCCTCTCTGTAAAAAATCAATAAAATATGTATTTTTTAAAAAGATAAGAACAACCCTAGCCAGTTTGGTTCAGTGGTTAGAGCATTTGCCTTTGGGCTGAAGGGTCATGGTTTCAATTCAGGTCAAGGGCACGTACTTAGGTTGCAGGCTGGATCCCTGGTGCATGCAGGAGACAACCAATCAGAGTGCCTCCTCTCTCTCTCTCTCTCTCTCTCTCTCTCTCTCTCTCTCTCTCTCTCTTTCTCTCTCCTACTCAATCTAAAAATCAATGGCAAAATATTTTTTTTAAAGAAAGATAAGAAATAAGAACAACTTAGAGTCAGAAGAGCTAAATTCAAGGCTACACCAAGAATTAGGTGAAAGGAAGCCGGCTGAGGGAGAGGACACATTTGCTACTTAAAATTTGTTCAGAAGTGGCCTCCTACCTAGAGGTGGGGCACACATACCCTTTTCTTTTTCTTCTTGACAGTTTATCTCCCTGGCTCCCTTGAGCCAGAATCCAAGCTGCTGTGTATTGCTCTACACAAATAATAATGTGTTTCTTTTAGAATCGATGCTATTATCTTTATGACAAATTCTATTTGGACTCTGAAACTCATGAAAACACATTTTGCAGAAATTTCATGACTGTATTAGAAATGACCTATACATAGGAAATCGTGTGTTCTGCTTTGGGCATGTTTCATAATTATTTAAGCACCTTCCATTTGCCGGCTACTTCGTCACTGTTGTGTGTTTTACGTGTCTCAAGAACACACCGAGGACACATTAAAACCCTCTACATTTACTGCTTCATTATTAGCATGTGAGTTACCAGAAAGTGACTGAAACAAAAATAATAATAAAATTCTTTTGTAGCACAGAAGCATAAGGAAAATTAATATCCTGACTTTCCCCTACAGTTTCATATAAAATTGCTCTCAGCAAAAGTTCCCTGTATTAATCATATAAATGCCATTTTTAATTAAATCGCACATTCTGCAATTTTAAAGGATTTGGAGGCCATTCGGCGGGGTCCTTTTATTAGTTAGGGATGAAGGTGGCTACAATAACATAAGCCAAGCAATATTGACTTAGAGAAAAACGTGATTTTATTCCTCTCTCAAATAATGGTACAATCATATATAGCCCAGGACTGGTGATGACTTCAAAGAGATTGGACTTGCCCTGGCCGGTTCTGCTCAGTGGATAGAGCACCAGCCCAAGGACTGAAGGGTCCCAGGTTCAATTCTGGTCAGAGGCCCACACCTCAGTTGCGGGATTGATCCCCAGCCCTAGTCTTGCTAGTGCAAGAGGCAACCAATCAATGTGTCTCTCTCTGTCTCTCCCCCTCCCTTTCACTCTAAAAAATCAGTGGAAAAATATTCTCAGGTGAGGATTAAATAAATAAATATATATATATATCTAAAAGCACAATTAGATAAACAAACAAACCAACACTGAAATAGGAAGATGAATAGCGTTCCAGCGCTGCCCGCTGGCCTAGTGGTTGCCTTGAGACAAAGCTCTGTGCAATCGTGTTTTCTGCACGCGGGGCAGGCACTTTTTCAAACCATTTTTTACTTGAAAGAATGATGGGCAGGCAAACTATGGTTGGTTAGACTTGGCTAATAGGGCAGGTCTGTTGTCAAAACAGAAAGAAATGAAGCTATCACCTCGGACGTATTGACATTTAATATTAAGGCAACTGACATATTTGAAATCAATGTGAAATCTCAAGCTTTCAAGTTAAGATTACAAATTTGGAAAACTTGTGTCTGCCCCTATGAGATCGACAGCTTTTCAATAGGTAATGACTTTTCTCACAGACGCAATGGCAGTATCAGGGGGTGAAGCTTTTTTGGTAATGTAGAATCAATGATATGTGTCAACATATAAGAGATCTTCATAACTAAGTAACCAGTATTTTCAAAATGACCTGGTCATGATTTTGTTTGTGTGTGTAGAAGGTCCAGTTGAAGTTCAAGGTAGACCAAATAATTTAATGTAGGAGATTGCAAAATGTTAATCACATGGTTTTAAATTCCACCTTATAACTAACTTGTAAAACTGTTGCAGCCTATCCCATGTGGCTCAGTGGTTGAGTGTCCACCCAGGAACCAAGAGGTTGTGGGTTCGATTCCTAGTCAGGACACATGCCCAGGTTGCGGGCCAAATCCCTAGACTGGGGCGTGCAGGATGCAGCAGATCAATGATTCTCATCATTGATATTTCGATTTCTCTCTCCCTCTCACTTCCTCTCTGAAATCAATAAAAAAATATATTTTAAAAAACATGTTCATTTGTAGTGGCTGTTGGTACCTGCAAGAGCCAATTGTGCTTGTCTCTTCACCACTCCATGTTCAACGACATCACACTGACAGTTTGCAATTGGCCATGGTGGAGATATTTATATCACAAAATTGCTTCATGCTAAAGATTGGGGGTATTTACCCCTTAAACAGTTGGTTGCTATAGGTGTACAAAAAAGACTATAAATGAAATATTTCTATGGATCCCTGGCTGCACAAAATAGTAGAGTTATTTTTTTAAAGAATTATCTGTGCATACTTTTCAATAGTTTCTGTAATTATGGTCCTTTAATTAAATGAATGTCATTGTTGCCCTAGCTGGTTTGGCTCAGTAGATAAAGGGTCGACCTGCAGACTAAAGGGTCCCAGGTTCAATCTGGTCATTGGCACATGCCCAGGTTGAGGGCTCGAGCCCCAGTGAGGAGCGTGCAGGAGGCAGCTAATCAATGATTCTCATCATTGATGTTTTTATCTCTCTCCCTCTTCCTTCCTCTCTGAAATTAATAAAAATATATTTAATAAATAAATGAATGTCATTGTTACTTATCTCAAAAGTCTTAGGATAGCTAAAGGTGACTGCCTCAGGGTAACCAGTCACCAATGTCCTCAGTTTACCCAGGTGAGAAAGAGGATTCTGTAACAGATTCATGAGAGGAACAGTGGTGATGGGAGTGCAGACTTGCGGGGAGGGGTTAATCTGAGTGTCATGCTTTACCAAGAAGAATGAATTTTAAAGAAAAACTACATAATGTAGGAAAATAACCTACCTGCCATTATGCAGGAAGTGTCAGAAATCGTTTTATTTATGAGGATGCATTTTGTTTGCTTTTATTTGTATTTCAAGATTTTAGAATATCAGATATTGAAATCCAGTTCTTACAGTGATGAGTTAAAAAAAAAAAAGCTGGGAAGAATATCAGAAAGGCAGGACAAAAATCAGAACTTGCAATGGAACTGAGTCACTGGTATTGCTTAGACACTTCTTTAAAATATATTTTTATTGATTTCAGAGAGGAAGAGAGAGGGAGAGAGAGATGGAAACATCAATGATGACAGAGAATCATTGATTGGCTGCCTCCTGCACACCCCACACTGGGGACAGAGCCTGCAACTCAGGCATGTGCCCTGACCAGGAATCAAACGCAGGACCCTTCAGTCCATAGGCCGATGCTCTATCCACTGAGCCAAACCAGCTAGGGCTGCTTATCCACTTCTTTGGAAATTTCTGGAAACATACCCCACAAATAGCCAAACTTTTCCCCACTGTATTCTAGAAACTGATTATACTACACATTGGTTTTTAGTTTTCCCAATGTCATTTTATATTCTATTAAAATGAGAATACAAAACAGAAACAATATCTCACATTCCTAGTAGAAGAAAAATGGTCATGGGGAAAAACCCAAATTCAATGAAATCTTGCATCTAGCAAGAAGTCTGTGTGTTGTGTGCCAGGAGTAATAGCTAACATAGGAGTTATGCTGCATTGGAAAAAGGAAGTCAAGAAAAGCCTGTGGCGATCTTTGCTTTCTAAAACTTTTGAACTAAAATCAAATATGAAGTCCTATAGTTTATTGAAAGTTGTTCCACATAATATATCTTTATTTTATGTTGCCTATTTATTTATTCTGTATACATCCAACTTGGATTGTTTTATGTTTTCATGCATCCCTTAAACATCTAACACTTTTATGGAAAATTTGGATGTTTAAATTGTTTTTATTAGACATGGATGTGGTTCTTTTTTTGTTTTTATTAATCTTCACCTGAAGATATTTTTCTATTGATTTTTTTAGCGAAAGTAGAAGGGAGGGGGAGAGCCAGAGAGAAAGAAACACTGATGTGAGAGAGACACATTGATTGGTTGCCTCTGAAAAATGTGCCCCGACCAGGGCTGGGGAAGGAACCTGCAACCCAGGTACATGCCCTTGACCGGGAATTGAACCCAAGGCCGCTTGGACCACGGGCTGATACTCTACCACTGAGCAATACCGCAACGTGGTTCTTATATTACACAGGATGGGGCAAAAGTAGGTTTACAGGTGAACAATCGCCAACCTACTTTTGTCCAACCCTATATTATACCCTGCTCTCTGCTCACTACAAGTTTCCATTTTCCACCCACCCTTTACATACACCCGCAGTTTCTATCTCCACATTTGTCACGATATTAAATTCAGATCTCCTGGTTTCACAAGCACCCATGATCGCCAACCTGCCTGCTCAGACCTCCTCCGAGCTTCAGATGTCAATATCCTGCTCTGTCCAGACTTGTTAAGCCAACTTCTTACGGTAAAGCCAACATGTGCATAACCAAACTCATTCACTTGCTTCCGGACCCACCAGACTCTTCTATTTCCCATTTTTGTTTGATGGGTAGAACCATCTACTTTAGTGGTTACCAACTGTATTTAACCCACACATGAAGCATGACGTTCATTATGTTTAACTAACAGTGTCTCCCACCAGCCGGGATTCTCTACTTGGGAATGTACACAGGCAGCTATATATAAAAGCACCTTATGTGTAGAAGAAATAAGAAATCTTCAAGGATGCATAAAATAACAAAACGGCAGTGCTCAGAGTAGTATTTATAGCTGGAAATGCTTATATTTTAAGAAAATGAAAGTTCTTAAATCATAACCTATCTTTTCTCTCTATGAAAGTAAAAAAAATCACAGTAAACATAAGCAAACAGAAGGAAGGAAATAAGGATTACAGTGGAAAAATCAATTAAATATGAAAAAAATAAAATACAAAGAAAACCAAAAGTTAGTTCTTTGAAACCAAATTGGCACACTTTAAATGGATGAGAGAGAGAGAGAGAGAGAGAGAGAGAGAGAGAGAGAGAGAGAGAGAAAGAAAGAAAGACATGGAAGGAGATATTCGTATATGATATAACTGATGAGAGACCCTACTCTTACAACAACTCAATAACAAAAGTAAAGTCAAAGGAAAAGCAAGTAAAGAATTTGAATAGACATCTCTCCAAGGCAATAGCCACTGAGCACTTAGCACATGCAAGATACTCAGCATCATTCGTCTCTGGGAAAGAGAACAGCCACTTCAGGTCCACCGGACGCCTGCAGTCAAAGGAGGGACAACAGCAGCGAGGACGTGGGGTAGGGGAGCTGTCACTCATGGGAATACAAAATGCTGCAGCCACTTTGGAAACCAGTTTGGCAGCACCTCAAAGTGGTAAGTATAGTTACCTTAACTCATCAATTTCACTCCCAGGTATATCCCCAAGGAAATGGAAAACATACCCCCATGTTAAAAAACATACATGAATGTTCACGGCGGCGTTATTCACACTAGCCAAAAATCAGAGTGAACCAAAAGGTCCATCAAAGGAAGAATGAGTACATGACATGTGAGAGGCCCAATACTACTGATACACGCTACGTGGAGGAGCCTGAAAGCACCGTGTTAAATGAAAGAAGCCAGTCACAAAGACACACAGTGCATGGCTGCCTTTGTAAGAAATGTCCACCCAGGTAAAGCTGTCAGGACAGCCGGTTTGTCTTGTTTCTAGAGATAAATAGCCGAGGGCTGGGTGTGGGAGTGTGGGGAGTTACTGCTAATTGGGACTAGGTTTGTTTTGGGGAGAATAAAAAGGTTCTCAACTTGGATTGTGGTGATGGTGACATAAATTTTGAATATCCTAAAATCCAATGAATTGGGAAAAAATGCCAATGATTGATTTTGAAATTGAATTTTGAAAAATGTATAGACTTTCAGGTGTTTTTTTTTTCAGGGAAAAAAATCTATAATTATAGATTTCTCCTCTTAATGATTTAAGCATCAAGTCAAAATGCAAGCATTTTATTACCGAGATAGTGCAAATGCATACTTTTTGTGGTATCATTCTACATTTTCCCTTAACTTTTCATTCTGATGTATTTTTAATCTGACTTCAAATAAATAAATACAATTTTTATTGCACTGTCTGGTCAATATATCTTAAAGTAGCAAATCTAAAAAGTGTGTTTCTCGAAATTAGAGTTCAGACACAGTATTTTAATAGTCTGTCATCATTCACATAAATTATTAGTAACTTCTCCAGCAGTTTTCAGAGATTCACATTGAATAAGGCTTATGGTACTCTGAACGCTAATCAAAGAACATAAACTTTAAATTCTTTTAATTCAAAATTACAAAGAAATTCCACTCTGTGGCCCTGCTTATCCTAATGCTTTCAATTTAACCATAAGGCTCTGTGTTTTTGTATTCACTGTGATACAATTCTTAGTTGACTACCACACATACCAAGTTATTTTGACTTCTCAATTGTAACAATAAAAGAAAAAAGTCTGGTTGGCATGGCTCAATGGTTGAGCACCAACCTATGAACCAGGAGGTCATGGTTCGATTCCCGCTCAGGGTTGCAGGCAGGATCCCCAGTAGGGGGCATGCAGGAGGCAGCTGATGAATGATTCTCATCATTGATGTTTCTATCTCTCTCTCTCTCTCCCTTCTATGAAAGTAAAAAATATTTTTTAATAAAAGAAAAAAATTAGGAAGTGTTGGTTTGTATGTTCCTCACGTACTCTATTACTTTGGAAAGTAACCGCAATTTATGACTTTGAGACCTGAGATCATACTGTGTTTTCTGATGATTGCCTATCATGTGAATAACACTGTGTATCACACACCTGTGTTCAGACATAAGCAGAGCCCCCTGGGAGAACAATGCCAGTTGTCTTCATCGCCACCAATGTCTTACCTTTGTCTTGGCAGGCTGATGAGGGGCTGTTTGTGACACCTCTTGCTGAGGCTAAAGAGCTTGTGCACAATTCTCTGCGCCTTCAGGAAAAGCTGTTTCATGCTGTTCTCCAGTTGTTCGTAGCGGCGCTGAAAATTAGAATCCATTGTCCACAAGTGCATGATGGTAGACGTGTTGAGGAAATAATTCATGGGCAGCCTTTTCATAAAGAACTTGAATTCATCTGGGGGAAAAAAAATCGTGAAAATCCAATACGTTAATTATAAACAATTATCTTCCTTTTCCTCCAAAACACATTTCACATGTTAATATTAAAAAAAAAATGAATCCATGCAATTTATTATTGATGTGTAGCAAATGAATAGAAAGATGTTTTGATGCTTTAATAATACTTTATTCTTGGTTTCCCTTTAAAATAGAACTTTCAGGGAAGAAGACACAATAATTTGGTCAGAAAATTGAAGCTAAACTTATTTTTTTTTTCATGTTCTCCTTTTGATGGTCTTTGAATGAACTCTCTCCATAGGTAGTGGTCATTAATTCATCCTTCATTTTTGTCAGTAGTATTAATAAGCCTTTCCAAGTGTTTTATGGCAAAGAAATATTTTCAGAAATGTTTATTAACTTAGTATAGAATATATATATAGTATTGTGAAGCACATTTATTAATATTTAAAGAGGGAAAATTTTTTTAAATAGAAAATTATAAGATTCAACTCTATACTCTGATTATTCACTTTAACCATTTGCAATTTGTTTTGATATAATAGTGTAAAACATAAAAGAATACTAAAGAGAGAAAAATAAAAAACATTTAAAGCTCCAATATTGACTCTCATCTTTGTTGTACTAATTATCATGCCTGAAATCATCTTATTTTCAAATGTCTGATTAACCAACAGTAGCAACAAAAGTTGATGCTGCAGGAAAATAAATAATAATCTAAAAGGTCTACTAATTATCCAAAAACAAAAAGACAGTTGAGACTATAGCCAAAAGGTAGAAACATCACAATTGGCCATCAAAATAAATGAAGTTTTGATACATGCCACAATGCAAAGGAACCTTGAAAATATGTGAGTTAAAACACAAATATGGTGTGATCCCACTCATGTGAACTCTCTAGCATAGTTAAGTTCACTGAGACAGAAAATAAATCAGAATTCACCAGGGGAGGCTAGAGGGGGAAATGCAAAATTATTGCATAATGACTTCAGAATTTCTGTTTGGGGAGATGATAACTTTTTGGAGACAAGATAGTGGTGATGGTTGCACAACATTCGGAATGTAGTTAATGTCACTGAATTGTACAGCTAAAAAGATTATAATGACAAATGTTACATATTCTATCACATTAAAAATATTAAAATATGATAGCTGAACCTTTCCCTCATCTCTCCTTTTATATCTGAAGTAAATAGTATAAACTGGACTTAGAACATGAACTTTTTGTTGCTTTTAGTATTTATTGAAAATATTTTTGTTGAAAATAATCAGGAAGTACATGTTTGATGGTATGCATTAAACCCCAGCCTCTCTGTGCCTTAGTTTCCCCCTTTGTAAATGAGATAGAGATTTCCTGATGATAGTCTCAGAGTACATTTTAGTCATTTTTCTACCCATTATGAAGTTTTATGGTATGCATTAAACCCCAGCCTCTCTGTGCCTTAGTTTCCCCCTTTGTAAATGAGATAGAGATTTCCTGACGATAGTCTCATGTACCTTTAAAAGTCTATGATAGTATGAGCAGTTGTTTTAAATGCTAATCTGGTTAGTTTTAAAGACCCAATTCAAAAGCAGTTATTTTCAGCCTGGCTGCTATGGCTCAGTGGTTGAGTGTCAACCTATGAACCAGGACATCACCTGTTCGATTCCTGGTCAGGGCACATGCCCGGGTTGCGGGCTCAATCCCCAGTAGGGGGCCTGCAGGAAGCAATCAATCAATGATTCTCTCTCATCATTGTTGTTTCTATCTCTCCCTCTCCTTTCCTATCTGAATTCAATAAAAATATATATTTTAAAAAACATGGTTATTTTCAAATGTCATTATGGCTATTACTATTATCATTACCATTCAACGGAATTTGGACGAGGTGTGTTAACACTTGTTCTTTGCATGTAGGCACCATCTCTATCAGAGTACCATATTGTCATTAGCACTTCTTAAAATGTGTCATTTCTCACTTGGTAAATGAACCACGTTAATTCAGATACCTGGTTAGAGCAATTAATTTATATTTATTCCATGTGTTAGGGCTAGCTAGATAGTCAGATCCAAGCTACTTCAACGCTAGAATATGCAACTTTTTAACAACGTAACAGAAAATTATATTCATGGATATTAGGGTTGTTATTTCTTCTACAACAAACACATGCAGAGTCGTGGCCTCTTTGGGACATTGCAGGTATAGACTTTTAGCAGAAGGAAAAGTAAAACCAAAGGAAATGATGACACCCTAGCGCAAGTGATTCTGAGGAAAGATACTTGCGCATATGTCCATTTGATATGCTTCGAGGCATCTTTTTAAGAAAGCAGGGATACAAATAAGAAATGCATTTTGAAATTCCAATTCCACAGAACCCTACGCTTTGTTTGGTCCCATATGTCTCTTTTGAGAGTTCCGCTCTTCTGAATAAAGGAGCTGATGCCTGGGACTGGGGAGTATCCTGGGAGTAGTCTCAGAACAGATGCCACTACTTTGAAAACTAATCATTCATTTCATTGTCGTCTTTTACGTGAACACGTTTGATAAGCCTTGATTGTTTCGTGGGCATGCATATTTTAATTCTTTCCATTGTTCATTCTGATGCTATTCTGAAAGTCTCCAAATCAGTAAATTATATTCGCAGTAAAGGATAGCTTAAAATAGAATTTAATTCTATCAAAGTGTACATAATTGTGTCAGCTGAAAACCATCATGGGGTTATTTCTAAGAAACATGGTTTTAACATAACACATGAATAATTACTTCATGATAAAGTCATTAAGAGTCACCACTGACAGTCACCCAAACCGTTTATTGGACACCTGCTGTACACAGAACAAACAGCTGTCTCCGTCTAGGAGAGAGAATACGAATAAGCCTTTCATCTTATTTTTTTTAATGACAAATAGACGCGAAATACATTTAAGTGCTAGAAATAACGTCTCTAGTATCTGAAATTCATTCTACTTAGAAGTCAGTAGAATCCCCAGAAAGATTCCTGTGATTTTTTCCCTCTCATCTATAGCAATTGGTAAAATTCACATATTTGTAGGATATAAAAATGAGATATGAATGACACATTAGAATTATGATGTGCGCTGGTGATTTACAAAACTACAAAGGGGATGCCAGATAACGTCGTATCCTACAATAATGTCCAAAGTCAAGTAGAAGATGAAGTACCATTGCTTTCCCCCTCCCCTTTTTTTTCTTTTTTCTTAATCTACCATCACTTTTCAAACGGCAAATGAACAGGGACTTGCCATACTTTGTGGGGCAAATACAGTTATAAAAGAAAACAGGGTGATCTCATGTAATCTGGAAATATCCATGTAAGAATGTTATCAATTGAGTATTTTTGCCCTGTATAATCTTGAGGACTAGAGAGAAAATAACACCCACCACAATAATAATAATAATAGTAATAATAATACTAATAATAGTAATAAACATCACCTACGCTGGCAGGAATTTATAGTCACTCAGTCTTCCTAACAAAACTAATTCACAGGAAGCAAAGAAGAATGCAAAGGGAAATGAGTGGTATTAATGAATTCTGTGGAGGCAGAGAGAATCAGGCCAGTGACAAGTTTCCAATAGATTACAGAAGACTAGCTAGGCACCATGTTGACTCCAGGCTGCTGCTACTTCCCCATGAAAAATAAAGTACAGTGGGGCCTTGACTTACGAGTGTCCCGACTAACGAGTTTTTCGAGATACGAGCCGTCTCTTGGCCGATTTTTTGCTTTGAGTTGCGAGCTAAAATTCGAGTTATGAGCCAGCTTCAGATACCCCACCGCTAGTTGGCGCAGTGAACGTCACAGTGAACGCCACATCAGCCCAGCATCACGTGTCTCACTCGTTCACTTTTTGATTTGACATACGAGTAATTTGAGTTACGAGCTCCGTCACGGAACGAATTAAACTTGTAAGTCAAGGCCCCACTGTATTTTTAAAAGTAGCACAACCAGGTCTGTTGCTCCGCACCACCCTTCCCCCTGATAGAAACGCTAGTGAACACTTGATATCTAATTAGCTAATTTTAAATTAACGATCTGTCTCTCTCTATTAATATGAGTTCTTACTTTGGGCAGGAACTCTTTTAAGTGCTTTAAATATTAATTCAATTCCCCCAATAACCCTTCATGTAAATTTTATTGGAGTAGTTTTGTATGTAGAATGCAAATCATCTTCAGTTTCCTAACTCTAATGTCAGCAAAATTATTACTAACACTAATGTATTTACATATTGATCCCATGTAATTATATATTATTTATTCTCTTTATCTGCATGGTTCACAGTTGAACAGGTGAGAGTGGGTAAATGAATATTTTCAGGGTGAAAGGGAACCAGCCATGAATGCCCATGCCCTGATTTGTGTTTCTGCCTGTACTGACAGGCATGGGAAACCTTGACCAATACAGTTGATCACATATTTCTAAATATTCAGACTCTCTCTTCAGAGCTGCTTTAGAATATATTTTCAAAGGCGTTCTTACAGCTGTAGCTGGTTTTCTCAGTGGGTAGAGCGTCAGCCCGTGGACTGAAGGGTTGTGGGTTTGATTCCAGCCAAGGGCATGCACCTTGGTTGCAGGCTTGATCCACTTTATACTTATGGGAAAGTACTTCCAAGGCTGACAAATAAACATCAAGTTGTATCTACCACTGACCTTCAAAGTTATTGCCCAACCAGGGTCCCCTCTAATAAAGCTATTTCTTATCACCTGAGAGCCACGTTTTCCCAGAAGATAGTATGGATTCTTCTACATTCTTCTGGTTCAAAGATCTGCCTGAAAAACAAATTCACTGCAAAGCTTGGCAGGACAGCAATACTGCCCTTAAGTAGGTAAGAAGCCAGATGGATAAACAAGTGGGAAATTGAGTGGGAAGCGCTGATGGGAAGAGAAGCTGTGACAGGAAATTCCATCCTGCGGGGGCAGAAAGTAAGTAAAGGCTGAAATGAAAATCGGATCCATGAGGAAGTGCTACCAACATACACATTTTTTAAAAAAATATTTTTTATTGATTTCAGAGAGGAAGGGAGCAGGAGAGAGAGAGAGAGAGAGAGAGAGAGAGAGAGAGAGAGAGAGAACCATCAATGATGATAGAGAATCATTGATTGGCTGCCTCCTGCATGTCCCCCACTGGGGATCAAACCCGTAATCCGGGCATGTGCCCTTGACTGGGAATCAAACCATGACCTCCTGGTTCATGGGTCAACGCTCAAGCACTGAGTCACACAGGCCAGGCCAACATACACATTTTGACTCACTCCACGATCCTGACTAGAATGGGTCGAGATTTACTTTTACAAAGATTTTTTCTTCTCTCCAAACATTTGTAAGGGATCATTTCAATGATTTGTGTCAGTTGAGAATTTTCTCAGCTTCTCCATTAAACCACTGGTACGACTTTGGCCACATATCCATGCAAGTCTACTTAAACCGTCCTACGCGCCAGGAGCGTCCAGTTTATACTGATATTGACAGAATACTATAATGGGGCATAAAGTTAATGGCAATCCTGTTCACTTGCTTGTGAACTGGCTGACTTTATAAGGCAGCAAAATTATGGGTTCCCAAGGGCATAAATCAGAAACCGATCCTAATCCCTTCGTAGCTGCCTAGAAATAAATTATGTTTGTCCGGACTGTTTTCTTTTTCTCTGAAAGATGCATCATATTTTTATATTAAAATACGTTATAGCATCATATTTTCACATTAAAATACTTCATAACATGGTAAGCCAATTAATCTGTCTTTCATTAGATTGCCTTTTTTTTTAAATGAATCTCCCTTCCAGTGTTTGAGAAATTACCCAAACAGAGCTTTATCTGTAAGTATAAAATCCACAAGGCTCAGGTGCCCTTACAAAGTAGATGCATCAGATGTACCCACCCTGAGCTGGAATTTTAAACTGTTGATGCAATAATAGCCAAATAGATCCAGAGACATTGAAGCATGCAACCGACCAACAAGATTCAGGGGGACAGGGGTGGGTGGGAACAGATTAACCAAAGAACTTCTATGCATAACCCAGGGACACAGACAATAGTGCAGAGAAAGCCTGGGGAGTAGGCAGGTGCAGGGGGCCAATGGGGGGAGGGGGCAGGGGACATCTGTAATACTTTCAACAATAAAGATAAATTAAAAAAAGAAGAGGCCACCTAGAGCCATTTCTTAGGAGGTGGTGATTGTGGCAGTAATGGTGGTGGTTAGTGCGCTGGCACGCTCATAGCCTCCGCAGTGATCTCGTTAAATAAACCTGCGAGATTTTAGACTGTCCTGACTATGGAACACAGGAGTAGGCTCCCATAGCTTGCTTGGAGGTTCTGTGTGTGGCCCAATATCTGTAAATGAATGTATCGGGCGAGGGCGGATAGAGCCTGTTTTTCATACTTGCAGCCAAGGGCCTGGGCTGGTAGAGGGGCTGGGGTCAGACACAGTGGCCACAGTCTCCATGGGCAGCAGAGAGAATATGTACTCAGTTTCCTAGACTAGGTGGGGGGGGGGGAGTCTTTATTTTTTTAAACATATTATTTGTATTGATTTCAGACAGAGAGGGAGAGAGAGAGAGAAACATCAATGATGTGCTCATCAGTTGATTTTGTTCATTAGATTCCACAGATGAGGGACCTGGAGAGTATCAGGCTACGTGAAATAAGCCAGTCAGAGAAAGACAAGTATCACATGATCTCACTCATAGGTGGAAAAGGCTTTTTAAATCCATACAGTGCTAAGGGTGGAACTTCGACAACAGAAATGCCACCTGGGCTGGTCTAGAAGGAAGAGCTTGTTGTAGAAATAACAGTTGGGACTTTGCCTACATAAAACTGAATGAAGGACATGAAAAATTCAAAGACTGAGTGAGGGTGCGCTGGTTACTACATATAGAGCTGGAATGCTTAAAGCCGACGTTCCCCCACTTTCTTCTCAAAGCACAGACCGAGTGCTAGAAACTTCCACAGGGTTTGCTCAAGAAATCATCTATGTCCCCTGGCTGTAGGGCTTCAAAACAAACTTGGATCCCAAGGTTGAATGTCAACGCCTGCCAGATGTCCTCACCGTTAGGAAAAAAACATGGATTAGGAAGGTAAGTGTAGACATGCTAACCTGACTGGCTCAGGGGAGGCCTGTGTGACAGCCTTGCAAACTCGGAGCCCTAAAGTCACCACAAGGATGGCCTGAAATGAAAACTTATTCATGAAAAAGCAGCTTATGGTGGGTAGTCATGTCCTAGGCCGGGATCTTCCCTGACAAAGGTCAATCTTTACCTTCACTGAGCCTGCTGTCATTTTGCATCAACGATAACATATCATTGGGATGTCAAATTAATGTTCCTTCTTCTGGACCCCTCAAAGCACAAGCACTGCACCCCTCATTGTTACTGAGTTACTTGTTGACTGTTAACTACCCTGCACCCACCTAAATAAAAGAAGCCTGTGTCTATCATTTTACTTCTTGTCCAATCCCAGAGGATTCCCTGCTGTGCTCTCTCCCGCCTCCCTAATCTATCACCAAAGCATTTCGGGTAACCCCCTTGTCTCCTCTTTTGATTGTAATGTATAAAACAAAGCGCAAAACTGCCCATCTCCAGAGCATTATCTCAATCCCTTGAGATTCTTCTCCCCAGCAATTGTCGACGGTGTGGCTCAAACTCACAAGGAACTAGAAGACAAAGGGGAGAACTGGGGTTGACTCACAGTGGTCCAAAGCACTAAGGATGCTTGCTTTCCCTTATAGAATAGAAACGGCTGCCCCTTCTCATGGACTAACCCGGTCTTGCTTTCACTCATTGCAATGACCTTAATAAAAAGAATGACCTTCACTGAGAAGCCACTGTTCATCACACTCCACTTCCATCACCCAGCATGCCCAAGGCGCGCTGATTGAACAAATTCTAAGGTGAGACTGAGTTTTCAATCAGCTTTTAAGAATTCACTAATTTTTGTTGGACAAAGAACAGTAAATGCTTTGGTACAAAGCGCGCCTGCTGGCACCTCTGATGAGCACCCCATTGACTGTTTTCTGTAGACTGGGAGCACCTGTGAGTGTAACAATCAGGTGAGCGCCCCGATTTCCATGAGGCTAGTAGCAGCAGTGGTTCTCAACCTTCTGGCCCTTTAAATACAGTTCCTCATGTTGTGACCCAACCATAAAATTATTTTCGTTGCTACTTCATAACTGTAATTTTGCTGCTGTTATGAATCGTCATGTAAATATCTGATATGCAGGATGTATTTTCATTGTTACAAATTGAACATAATTAAATCATAGTGATTAATCACAAAAACAATATGTAATTATAGATGTGTTTTCCGATGGTCTTAGGCGACCCCTATGAAAGGGTGGTTCGACCCCCAAAGGGGTCGCGACCCACAGGTTGAGAACCGCTGCATTAGAGGCACAGTGGGCGTAGGTATTGCAATAAACAAGCCTGATGTCTTTAAATAAATTCCTTTTCTGCTGCAGTCAGATTCTATTCTTGCAAAAATGCTGACTGACATAGAGCTACTTGGGGCCTCGAAGGTAAGTATAGTCCAGAGTCCCCAAGAGTGCCGCAAATATTTATTGTTTCCACTGAGCCAATCACTGTGCTAGTTAAGTATTAGCACTGCAAAAATAATCATTATTACAGCTGTAATAGTACTTTATAGGTTTCCTGTATAGATAATTACCATGAAAACATAACAACATGACTTTTGCATAATTAGTAATAAATAAAGGCCAGCTATTATTTTTCGTTTTTATCATTATTCAGTGTTTCTATGTGGGCCGTGCTCAGAACTTTGCCTGGATTATCTCATTTAATGCTCACAAGGCTCCTAGGAGATGGGTACTATTACGCAATGAGAAAATGTGCCTTAGGAAGGTTCGGCGAATTGTTTGCAGTGCCTCATTCATTCATGACAGCCCGGCACAAACCAAGTCTGGAAAAAAGCATGGCTGCTCTGCCTTCATACACACAAACTCTTGAGCGTTGACAGGGAAATAAAATAGTATCTCCCACATCGAAAGGGTGCTTTTGTTTGCTGGGCTTTTCACAAACATCACATCCAATCTCATCATAACCGTGCATTAGACGGGCTGGTTTTATTGAGATGTGATGTGAAACTAATTCAAATTATGGGATCATTGCACAGAAGCAACTAGAAGAGAAAAATGAGAATAATAGATTCAAGGGAATATAAAAGCAGAGATCGTTATATATTTCTTGAGGGTTAGGACAATGTTTTATTTTTCTTTGTATTCTCCCTTTCCAAAAGCCCAAGACGGCACATTGCACATACTATGAATTAAGTATATATTTCTTAAGTGGTTTGACCAATTGACAAGATCCAGGAAGGAATGGTTAAAGCTAAATACGAATGCATGCAAAATATTTAATTTGGAAAAGTAATATTGAACTTAATCATATAAAATATGAAATTACATTTGGCTCCTGTGGGGGGAAAAAGTTGAATAAGATGTATTACATTTCTAAGCTTTTATATTACTACTAGAGGCCTGATGCACAAAATTTGTGCAAGAATAGGCCTTCCTTCCCCCTGCTGCTGGCACCGGCTTCCCTCTGGCACCAGGGACCTGGGCTTCCCTGGCAGCCCTGGCTTCATCCGGAAGGACATTCTGTCTAATTAGCATATTATGCTTTTATTATTACAGAAGATGGATAAAGGGAATTCAGGTTGGAAGTAACACTGCGAGATAAAAACCATATATTAATTTCTTAGCATATGGATGAGAATCTGCCATATGAGTTCCAAGTAGTGAAATTACTGTATGTGAACTTGAGAGTATTCATAAATAATGAATCAAGCTATGCTGCACGCACATGTGATCACTGGTTATCAGCAAAACTAAAAGTATATGCTCATGATCGCAATAGGAAAATTTACAGTCAGTATTTTTTAAGTATCAAGCACTGTTCTAGGCACTTGACGCTCTACATTCTACACAGTAGTTATTGCTGTTATGCTCTTTGTATTAAAATAATAACCGTGCACCTGGCTGGTGTGGCTCAGTGTTTGAGCATCGACCTATGAACCAGGAGGTCACGGTTAGATTCTGGTCAGGGCACATGCCCAGGTTGTGGGCTCGATCCCCAGTAGGGGGCATGCATCATCATTGATGTTCTCTCTCGCTCCCTCTTCCCTCCTCTCTGAAATCCATAAACAAAAAAAAATAAACAAATAAAATGGTTACTAGAGATGCTGAGTAAATTTCCACAGGTATGAAGCCTTGTAAGAGATATCTAGAGGAAAAACTGCTGAACACATTAGTAGTACCTGCCTATGAGATCAAGTTCATTTGAGACTGTATCGAGTGTCAGACAAGTCAAGCTATGGTCATGGTGGTAAGAACAGACTTTACTTCATCTCCACATAGCAAGTAACATTTCCTGGATATATTCTCTCTCTTCAGAGAGAAAAGCATGCCTGAAACTGACCCCCCCCACCACCACCACCCCTTTTTAAGGCCAATTGTCAATTTTTAGAGTTTTTATTCCTTTTTAACAAACAATGAAAATGAAGGTCAAAGAAGGTTAGTGATTTCCTATGAAAAGTTTAATGCGTACTTAAAACAACCATTTTCATAAATTACATAAACATCTAATGGCCATGCTGTGTACCTGAAACTAATATCACACTGAATGTCAACTGCCATTTAAAAAATAAAATAGGGGGAAATAAGCAATAAAGATAAAAACCACGATAGTTTAAGTTGAATTAACTTTCCATAATGTTCCCCCTTTTATCATAGATTATCTTGGAATTTCACGGGGCACAGACACAACATTGACACAGTTATCATTGGATTTTTCCCCCCTAAAATGTTGCCGAGTTTCAAAATGGGAGCATCATGTGTATTTGATTTGCTCCAGCGGTGAGCTGCTAGGACCACAGTCTTGAGAAGCGCCATTACTATTCTTAGAGGAGAACCCGAGAGCCAGTCGTAAAAGATATAAATGATGCTCCAAGGCAGCGAGGCCGAAGCTCGGGTAGCGTCCTGGCGTTGTGAAGAAGAAAAGTGGCCTCATAATAAAATCACGGCAATATTACTTCTCTCTCACCACAATATTTTCAATACTAATCTAAGCAATAAAAGTAATAGCAGGGCTAACACCACTGGCGATATTAAATTGAAATAGCAAATTGCAAAGCCGGTGAAATTGTTATCAGAGGGATTGATCTACAATGGAACCAATATTTCAGGCTCCCAAATAAATGGTCAATAAAGGGTGCCACACCATTGTGCAAGCATTACGATGGTGATTTACCAGAGATGTATTCCTGAAAAATATCTCGCCATCGGTCATAGGCCGGGGCAGGACACAAGGACCGAAAATGAAAATATACTTATTTTTATGTTCCAGTGGACTTCAGTTGTTCACAATACATTACTTAACTCATCCTAAAACAAACAAGCAAAAATAAAAAAACTAGACTCAATTTCAAGGGATGTTTATTTTATGGGAACCCATGGAAACATTAGACCTTAGCCAGAAATATTGCTTCTCTGTACAAATGTAGTCAATATAGTTAAGAGAGATTTAGGAACAATTCTTCATATATTACAAACTACAATTTTCTTAGATTCTACAATACGTTAGGAAGCATAAAGATTACTTTTATAGGACACTGAAAGCGAACAGAAATCTATGTATTTATTTACCATCAATGTCTATCATCCATCTTTCTTTTTTTCTTTCTTTTTTCTATCTATCTATCTATCTATCTATCTATCTATCTATCTATCTAATGTAATCTATCTCTTATATGCCTTGTAACTGTCCAGAGAGGCTACATTTTGCTGCTATAACAAATCATTCCAAAAATCCTAGATGCTTAAAACAACAACAATCTATTGCTCACCCAGATTTTAAAAAATATATTTTTATTGATTTCAGAGAGGAAGGGAGAGGGAAAGAGATAGAAACATCAATGATGGGAGAAAATCATTGATGGGCTGCCTGCTGCATGCCTCCCACTGGGGTTGGAGCTTCCCTCCTAGGCTGGGAATTGAACTGTGACCTTCTGGTTCAAAGGTTGAGGCTCAACCACTGAGCCACACCAGTCGGGCCACTTTGTCCCTTTCATGTTCCAAAGAGAGCTTATCTGTTTCTTTACCACGCAGCCAAACACATCCATCGACAATCAACCCATCTCGCTAAGGCTTTGCTTTGCAACTTCGTGGTAAGTGTCCCCTTACAAGTAATACCAATGCCAGCATCACCGAAGACAGCTTTGTTGGCACCCTTTCCAACTACACACCAGCTGGCCACTCGGCCAACCAATATCGTCTCTGTCATGGCAGTGTACCTCTCCTAAGATGCAACTTCTGTGGCAGTCAGCAGCAACAAGGTTATGCAGTGACCAAAAACCCAGATCCAACATAAGCTGAGTGTCTCATTATTTTACGACTCAATGTCAAACTATTTTAAAAAGCCCAATCTGTAACTTGTTGATACATATTTCTAATGAAAAATTTTTAAATTACCTAACAAATAATTGAAAGTCAGGAAGAATAATAAGTCTTGGTAATAGATCCCACCACCCATATTTACGACACTAAAACGCAAGGAACTCTGAGAAGCAAGCAAGGATTTACAATTCATTTGTCAACCAAGCCCAGATTCTTTTGGAAACAAACCTTTCCCAAAATACCAATAAGTTGGAATGTCATGTAACATGCCGTATTTGTATCACATTGTCATTCTAAACCCTGAAATAGTATAAATTCTGTAACACACACTCCCCTAAGGTTTTGCATATGACACTATGCACCTGCAATTCCTGGATCACACGGAACCATGGGATATCATGTAGGGCTGCTTGTACATTGCACATAGTACGTTAGCACACATCATGTCTCCCCATTTGTATTAAATTGAGATTTGTAACTTTTCCCGCATGCAATAGGTGTTTACTATCTTTCTCAACACCAGTGGTTGCTGTTGCAATTGTTAGTGTTATAACCCTCTGGATTCTAAAGACAATTAATTAGTGCAATAGCCTTTCATATAAGCAGTTATAACATCACACTTTGCAAGCACACATTTTTTGTCAATCAGACATCCATGTTTTATTATTATTTATGGCATCTAGGAAAGAGTGGAGAACATGTTTAGGGAATTAGGTTAAAATATGGACCCCAACCATACTGTCTGCTACATTTTTCTTACTGCCTTGAATTTCTATCAAGTCGGACCCCTGATTCACCTATAATTGTTTTGCTAGCACCGTGATAGAGATTGAATTTCATTTTCTTCCAGCCCACACCCATTACTCACACAGTATCTATACACGCATAGAAAGCCACTATGAAGCCAAAAGAAAACAGACTGGGTGGAAAAGAAATATTAAGTTGGATAGCCTAAATGATAAGCCAATATCTGAGTAATAAAAAAGTCCAGGGAACTTTAAGACCTATAAGGGAGGAAATGCATTTAACTTCAGCAGATTTTACTTCGTACAGAATCATCTGAAATATTTCCATGGATGAAATTTGGTTATCGGCTCCGCGGGAATAATGATATATCCTGACCTGAGCAGGCATCGACGGAATTACATCACACCCACCTTTCTCCTTCCTTTTATTCCAATGTCAGCATAATATTGAAAATGTCTCAGCAAACTCTTCCCCTTCATAACTTTAATAAGTAGATCTGCCAGGTGCAACACTAGCAGGAGGCCCGTAATGTATTTAAGTCTGGAAATGAGGCAATTATCTTTCAAAGTTCTGATTGGCTACGTGTTCCTTTCGGAGCCGGGCGATGAACTGATTTCGCTGGTGGCTTTCCGAGTAACCCTTGCACTCACACCTGCTCATTTTATTAAAACAGCGACGCCTTGCCAGGGGTGAGAAGGGGATCTTGGGCGTAGAAGCTGCGACAGCTTGGTACCCTCCCCCCCCCCCCCCCCCCCCGCGCCAACTCTTCCTATTGATTACATTTCCTGACAGTCACCTGGGGAAGTTAATGACTAGCCAGGCAATTAACACCCTTGCAAAATCATAAAGAAAACATAATTATATTGAGAACTCATGGAGACTGTTTGTAATCTTAAATGCGATATTCCCAGGTTTCTGCATGGCTATGGCAACCCACATCTTGACATTCTCTCCTGTCTGCACCCCTCAACCCAGTGTCTGTCTGAGACTACAAGCAGCCCTTATTAATGATCTACTTCCCTATTTTAAAGGACCAAAAAGAATCCCCAGTTTTCGTCAATCTAATTAAACGTTCCCATGGAGCCGCTCAACGAAAACAAGGTAATGTCTGCCTTGCATATAAAGTGAGTCATCTTTCTAGGAAAACGGATCTGCAGTGAGAAAGATGCCTTATCTAATATCAGCTGGTGATCATGTTAAAGCAAATGTCTGCTTTCTCCGTGGCAGGGTGGTAGCTCAACGAAGATACTCTGGAGCCAGACCATGCAGGCACCTTGGGGAGGGTACTCGCCGTACCTGTGACCCAGTTTCCTGTTCTGTAAAGGGGAATAATGGGTTTGCAATGGTCGGTTTTATTAACGTTAACCTGAATCTGCACACCTAGCAGTTGGTGATATCAAAGGCAATAAAATGAAAAGAAGAGAACAACAAAAATATCGGACTCATGGTTGAGTTGCCCCTTGCGTTTTGTGGTCCCCAGCCTGGCTCCCATCCTGCTTGCTTTATCTATCATGTCCGAGTTTTGCGCTGAACTCTAGAGTTTTAGCAAGAGGAATAGAGAACAATGCTGCTAAGCCCTTTGATGTTTTTCTTCACTATCACAAACCCACACTTAAAGAAAAAAGACTGAATCTCTGAGCTATCATCATCTCATTTGTCAGTTTTGTATTGGTAGAAAGTTGACTGAACTGGTATAGCAATCTTTCCCCTAATTCTAGGAGGATATAACTACAGATAGAAATAAGGAACACAGCCCTGCTGGGGTGGAGTGTTGACTTATGAAAGAGGAGGTCACGTTTTGATTCCTAGTCAGGACACATGCCCAGGTTTCAGGTTCAATCCCTAGTAGGGGGCCCGCAGGAGGCAGCCACTCAATGATTCTCTCTCATCATTGATGATTCTCTTTCTCACTCTCCCTTCTTCTGATATCAATAAAAATATATTTTAGAAAAAGAAATAATGAACACATAACTGTCTGCTACATTTTTCTTACTGCCTTGAATTTCTATCATGCCATCTATTAGATGACATTAGTCAAGTTTCAAGATCTGGACCTAAAAATGTAGTTGTACCAATCATCTATATAAGCCTAAGCAACCATTATGACCAGTTGACTGAACGACCAGTCGACCAATCACTATGACATACACTGACCACTAGGAGGAAGACGCTCAATGCAGGAGCTGCCCCCTGGTGGTCAGTGCACTCCCACAGTCAACCTCCCATGGTCCCTCCCCCAGCTGGTGAGCCCCAATCATCCCTGATCACCAGCCAGGCTGAGGGACCCCACCCGTGCACGAATTCATGCACTGGGCCTCTAGTATGTGAAAATGGAATTGATTGGAGATGTCTGATGACATAAATGTCTGGTCTACCAGCGGAAGAAATACCATTTAAAAAACATTTAAAAGTAAAAATTTTCAAATACATTTGTTGAACACCTACTCTTTCCCCAGACCCAAGCCAAAAACATTTGTTGTGACTTTAATGCACTATAACAAAGTCCACGTCTTTCCACGAGGGAGGATGCTGAAAATGTTGAGACCGGGCCAAAAGTTCAGATACCATGAGTGGTTCTCATTTACAAGCTCTGTCCCGAGTGCCTTTCCAAAAATATCCACATGCTATTCCCTGGCACCTGTAAATATGATCTTAACTGAAAAGTACATCTTCGCAGATATGATCAAGTTAAGTCTTGCCGAAACCGGTTTGGCTCAGTGGATAGAGCGTCGGCCTGCGGACTGAAAGGTCCCAGGTTCGATTCCGGTCAAGGGCATGTACCTGGGTTGCGGGCACATCCCCAGTAGGAGATGTGCAGGAGGCAGCTGATCGATGTTTCTCTCTCATCGATGTTTCTCTCTATCTCTCTCCCTTCCTCTCTGTAAAAAGTCAATAGAATATATTTAAAAAAAAAAAAAGTTAAGTCTTGACCTTGACCAAGATGGCCTTCACAGTCCCTTCAGCGAGTCTAAACCTTAAGACAGGTTTCTTTTGGAATATAGGTCCCTGATATGGTCTGAATATATTGCCCCCAAATTCATATGTTGAAATCCTAACCCCCAAGGTGATGGGGTTGCTTATATAACAAATATCTAAGACTGAGGAAGTGGCTCTTCACCAGACTCTGGATCTGCTGGGGCCTGAACTTGGACTTCTCACGGGCCACCTCGATGGGAAATGAACTTTGGTTGGTTGTAAGCCACACTACCGAGGACGTTTTTGCCATGGCAGTCCCAACGGACTAAGGCAGCCCCTGACTTCTCTTTACTGAGAGCATTTACTTGAGGAAACTTGCAATTGTAAATTCTTCCTCTGCCCCTTCGAGATGTAAATCTTATCCCAGCGTCTAGACAGGTTTACAACCCGGGAATGTCTTTCTCAAGGACCTGGGAGCCATCCCTGTGAAATATAACCATCGGGAAAGAGAGAGAGCCCATCTCTCACCCTCTGTGGGAAGATAAGAGCCCACTAATCACCAATTAGCAAACACAGATGACCTGGTAACACTGGCTGACCCCCCACCCCCCCGACTTGTCCTCTGCTATTTTTTTCCTCCAGCAGCTCCGTGGTCGGCAAACTGCGGCTCAAGAGCCACATGCGGCTCTTTGGCCCCTTGAGTGTGGCTCTTCCTAAGCCTTAGGAGTACCCTAATTAAGTTAATAGCAATGTACCTACCTATATAGTTTAAGTTTTAAAAAAATGGCTCTCAAAAGAAATTTCAATCATTGCTCTGTTGACTGAGTTTGCCGACCACTGCATCCAGCACTTAAAATTTCTACCACCTTTTGTTGAAGCTGAATTGAGACCCATCTCTGTCTTCCATGTTAATAGTCTTAAATACGACCTTCCTTGCCCTTTTAATTTATCTGTAGCAAGTTTTTCTTTGACAACATGGGGTGATTAATCTGGTTTATTGAAACAGGCTCTGAAGGCTATACCAGTGATTTTTTTTTTAATTGCAACTTTTTAAAAAATACATATTTTTTATTTCAGAAAGGAAGTGATAGAAAGAGATAGAAACATTAATGATGGGAGCCATAATTGATTGCTTGCCTCCTGTACACCCCCTACGGAGGATCGAGCCCCCAAGCTGGGCATGTGCCCTGACTGGGAATCCAACCTTGACCTCCTGGTTCATAGGTCAACACTCAACCACAGAGCCATGCTGGCCGGGCCATCCCCATGATCTTATAGTGGAGAGGTGGAGGGAGATGACATATGGAAGAGGAGGAAGGTGGCCTCAAAGGCAGAGGTTGGAGTGATGGGGTCAGAAGTCAAGAAAGACTGGCAGCAACCGGAGCTGGAAAAAGCAAGGGTATTTTTCTCTCCCCTAGGGCAGTGGTCGGCAAACTCATTAGTCAACAGAGCCAAATATCAACAGTACAACGATTGAAATTTCTTTTGAGAGCCAAATTTTTTAAACTTAAACTATATGGGTAGGTACATTGTTATTAACTTAATTAGGGTACTCCTAAGGCTTAGGAAGAGCCACACTCAAGGGGCCAAAGAGCCGCATGTGGCTCTCGAGCTGCAGTTTGCCGACCACTGCCCTAGAACATCCAGAGAAAGAGGAAGGTCCTGTCGACACCTTGATTTTCTACCTTTCTGGTTGTTTTAAGCCACCAAGTTTGTGGTAATCTGTTACAGCGGCCCGATGCAATTAAGAGAGTGATCAAAAATCAGTTTTATTTATATGTGTCCTTTTATAATTACGATCATTAACCTATTGTAAAAAATGTTAATTCCACTTAAAACAGTTTAGATCGAGACCACTCTCTGAGCAAGGCAAGGCCATGCAAGTACCATATGTTGACAACTGCGTGCTGTTTTCTTAACAAAAAGTAGTAGTAAATGAAAGCAGTCCTATTATTTTGTTTTAGCAGAAAATCTGGAGTGTGTTTTTTTTTCCCTAAGTACTATTGTTAAATGATAGAATTGGGATAAGCCACTTAAGCACCTGTTTTTAAGGAGAATGCTATTTAAGCAGATTCATCCGGCTAGAGTCCTGGAAATACTAATGGAATTCACCAGTTTAGGATAAATGGCTTCAGTATGGATTTTTGATAAGAAAACAGCTGCTCGTCTAGAAGTAGTGGTAGCTCAAGTCGGAAGGGCATGGGATCTGTCTGTTCTGGAAGATATGATATGCAGGGAACAGATGGTTAACATAAATAATTCAAAATAGCTCTCTAGTCGCTTCTCCGGGTAAAAACAATGCGTGGAACTGTGTGTACAAGGTTACTTGGAACTCCTCGGCATGCAAATGATTTCTGTTCCCTTTCCAGGCTCCCTTTCCATATGCAATTTAAAAGCAAAACAAACGTTTTCATGATGTATGTGCGAGTTCTCTAAATTCAACACGGGCAACAACATCACAAACAACATATATAGCAACGCCGTCCTATGAGCAATCACTAAATCCAGATCTCTGATGTAGAACAGCTGAGGCTAAGACGCAGACTATTTGAGGCTCCCTTATCTCACACGTCGGTTCAATGACACCCAGAAATAATATCCAAAATAAATAAGTAAAATCAACTTTTGCATAGTATTTGATAGTTTACAAATATTTTTCTACATGACGTCGTAGAGCCAGCGGTTCTCAACCTGTGGGTCGCGACCCCTTTGGCGGTCGAATGACCCTTTCACAGGGGTCGCCTAAGACCATCCTGCATATCAGATATTTACATTACGATTCATAACAGTAGCAACATTATAGTTATGAAGTAGCAACGAAAATAATTTGATGGTTGGGTCACAACATGAGGAACTGTATTTAAAGGGCCAGAAGGTTGAGAACCACTATTAGATGGTTAGACAGACAGGAGCAGAGCCAGGACGATGGGCCAGGAACAGGAGGTCACCAGGCGGACACGCCCAGGCGCCTAGCAATGGAAGATCAATTGTAGGGTGGGGCCTCGCCCCCGGGCTGACCTCTCCTCCCCTAGTATATGCCGGTCAGGCAGTTTGGCCCCCCTGACCTTTCCTCCCGAGAGATAACATCTAGGCCTCAGTTGTATTTCAGCTCCAGGCCCCAGAGAAGCAAGGAAACCAGCCACAGCTGGACATCAGAACCAGGTGCATGGAGTAATGACCCCTGCCCTCGTGCCCCCCAACCAATCAGTGGAGACCGTAACCCTGAAAGGACACCTGGAAAGCTGCTGAATGTTCTATTGAGACCTTCCCCTGGGGCCCCCCTAAGATCTCACCCTTAAAGCCCTAAAGCCCTTAGCATGGAGGACCCAGTGCCTCTCCCTCCTGGGAGCAGGCCCTGCCTTTTTCTCCCCCTCCCTCTCCCCCCAGGCACAGTACGGAGGTTGCAGAACCCAGGTTTGGTCAGACCCCACCTGGTCCCCTTCCACCACCTCCATCATATACTCCATCTCACCCCGAAGCTTCACGATCCTACTGAATATTTAAATTGTATGCGGAACTTTTTATGTGTCCCTTGTTAATTACTCTGATTTTTCTTCTCTTCCCAAAAAAGATTGAAAAATTGACAGTGGCCCAGAGCGCTGGGCGTCCGGGGTCTGTCTCCTGCTCCAACAGTGTTTGGATGGGACAGACCCAGGGACACCAATGCTCCCAGCCTCCGGCCACTCTCCTGCGTCTCATCCAGTCGCCACCTTCACAGCCACCTCCCAGACCAGCCAACACACGGGTTTCCTTTCTGCCTTAACCCCTTATGCACAACAACCACGCGCTCCCTCCCAAGTTCGTCAGAATTACTCCACCACCGAGGCGGAGGCCCCGTCACCCGCCTGGCCACCTGCCTCTGCGGGCCCCACACCCACCTCTCTCTGGGCTTCTGTTTCCACCGAGGGTGTGGCTCTCAAGGGCGGGGGCCGCGTCTACTGCAAGTTGGCGGAGAAGAAGCTGAGGGCCTGAGCGTCTTAAAGATGCTACACCAGCGCGGTGGCCGCATTCTCTTCCAGGACGTGCGGAGGCCCCCCAAGGTGAGTGGACAAAACTGAGGGCCACGGAAGCCGCCTTGGCCTTGGAGAGGAGCCTGCGCCAGGCCCTTTTGTAGCTACAGGCCCTGTTCTCCCCGTGCAGACCCGCGTCCCCGTGACCTCCTGCAGGTGAGACTCATCAGGAAGATGGGCCGCACCTGCCTCAGCTCCACAGGAGGCCCCCAGGCTGGGCTGGGCGAGTAGCACAACCAGGAGCCTGTGAAGCCCAGAGGCTTTTGGGGGGCCCCTCTGCACCCCCTGGTGTCTTGTTTTTACCCAAGAAGCCGTCTCCCATGCATTGGACCTAATGAAACAATAAAGCTTTTTACAGAAAAAAAAGAGAGAGAAAGAAAAAGAAAAATTGACAGTGTCTTTTCTTTTACTTCCAATTAGCCAATGTACCACATGTGTGAAGAATGTCTTTCTCCTGCCCCATAGAAAGACAGACACATACTCCAATTTCCGCCTTCATCCATGGCCATAGCCCTCATGGCATGCTTCATAGCGCCCCCTCTCCTGCTTAATTAAGTCTCCTCTTCATCATTGCATTCCCTTTGGTGTGACATTAGGCCTTGCGACTTTTCCAATCAAGGAATATTTACCAGAATCTGTTTGTCCTCAATCTACCGCTTTAAGGTTCTCCTTCTTTTCATAACTAAAGTTCTTCAAAACATGGCTTTGCTCTTTCCACTCAGTTATTCTGAAGCTGGTGTTCAGTACATACAACCCATGACTCTGGATCTGTCATATGTTCTCAGTCCCAAGCATTTCATGCCCAGGGACGGTTGTTGGCGGTCGAGATGAGCATCTGCTCTAGGTCCTGGGGGCTCTTCTCCTTCCCCATGACCCCTCTCTGCCGTCCTCTGACCCAGGTGGTTAACTGTGATAGACTCCAACCCCGTAAAGAAGAAATGGCATCTACAACTGAGGCATGACCCCAGCTCTGCCTTCCACCTGCAGTCATGCTTCTCTGGGGCGTAGATTCTGTTCCTTTAGGGCCCAGCGGTTCTCAACCTGTGGGGTCGCGACCCCTTTGGCAGTCGGATGACCCTTTCACAGGGGTCGCCTAAGACCATCCTGCATATCAGATATTTACATGACGATTCATAACAGTAGCAACATGACAGTGATGAAGTAGCAACGAAAATAATGTTATGGTTGGGTCACAACATGAGGAACTGTATTTAAAGGGCCAGAAGGTTGAGAACCACTGTCATAGACACAGACAACAATATAGTGGTTTGGTTCCCAGAGAGAAAAGGGGGGGGGGTGTCGGTGGGGTGGTGGGAAGTAAAAGAAGGTAAAGAGGGGATACATGGTGGTAGAAGGAGACTTGACTTGGGGTGGTGAACATACAATGCAATATTTGCAGATGATGTTTTATAGAACTATACACCTGAAACCTATATAATCTACTAACCAATGTCACCCCAATAAATTCAAAAATAAACAAATCAACATGAGACAGATTAACAACCACAACAAAAGGCCACTGTGATGCCACTGGCCTACCAACAGCGCCCTGTCCTCTGGTGTCACTTGCTATCATTAGTCAGGTATGTCACTAGCTGAAGCATACAGGGTCAGCCTTCTCCTGTGCTATACATCAAATTGCATCAATTGGCTGCCTCCTGTGCGCCCCCTACAGGGATGGAGCCTGCAACACAGGCATGTGCCTTAACCAGGAATTGAACTGTGACCTCCTGGTTCATAGGTTGATGCTCAACCACTGAGCCATCACAGCTGAGCATGGATATAATACTTTTCAATGCAGGGTAATCCATTAAAGAAAACATATGTATTCAAGAATGTTCTGCTTCATTGTAAATCTGTCTTGGATTCTTTCAAGCAACATGGGATAGAGTTAGGATGAAGAGAGAGCAAAGAACATTTTTTAAAAGACACACACGACAAATGTATTTCTCTTTAAGACAAAAAAAAATCGGTTTCTTACAACTTCAACTAACTAGATCCCTCTGCAGCTCTCCACCCTCCAGGGAAGGATTGTCACGTCCTAGAATGTTATCATCAAAGCTGACTCGGAATTTAAAAAAACGCCGAGAAGTTCAAGCATTGTTTTAAAGATTGAGCAGATGTACTTTGTCCTCGGAGACCTTCTTGATGGTAAATACCTTGTATTTCATCCGAGAATTTCCAAGTGTTAGTATGCATTTTAACAGAAAGGAAGATATCAGGACAGAAAAGAATGATCAAGGAGAGAACTCGGGGCATGTTGGTGTTTTATCTGTGGCCGCTCGGTGCACATTTTGGAATAAATTTCAAACTGAAACACCGGCCAGTCGACATTTTGCACAGAAATAAGAATATCCAATCAGAAGTAGCAGAATTTGTTGCAAAGTGGCATTTATCATTCAGACTGGCCTTGAGGGCATTTAAATAGAATTGTTAATTATATTATATGGTAATAACCCTTTTTTGAAAAAAAAATAAAATGTTAAAATGGTTGGGCATACAGATATCATTTCAGTTTGGTATTAATTAGAAATAAAATGGGATCTCATTTTGGGAAGAAGAAGAATGAAGTGGACCAAGCGAATTGCTAGAATCCATATGGAATTTTTCTCCCATTCCAGGGAAACCGTAGTGTGCTTTCGGACTGGGTTCTACTATCGGCCCTCTTCTGCTAAAATCAACACATCAATAAACAACCAAAAGCCGATGAGTAATAAGAAACCAAAAAAGACTTTATTTTTAGTCCATGTTGGAATCAGATTCCAAAAAAGCTCAGAGAGTGCAGCAACGGCAGAAATGTGAAAACAGAGTGAAGGTCAGCAGGTACTTGAGAGAAAAGTGTGTGTGTGTGTGTGTGTGTGCACGTGTGTGTGCGCGCGCGCGCGCGTGTGTGTGAGAAAATAAAAATAAAAAGAGGGGATCTGACTTACCAGCAGACTATGTGAAAAATCTATAAAAAACATTTTTTAATCAAGTTTTATTGTTCTGCTGTGGGAGTATTTGAGTATTCCCTTTATTTTTATTTTATTATTTTATTTTATTTTATTTTTATTTCCGAGAGGAAGGGAGAGGAAGAGAAACATCAATGATGAGAGAGAATCACTGATCTACTGCCTCCTGCACGCTTCCCACTGGGGATTGATCCAGCAATCCGGGCACATTCCCTGACCAAGAATTGAACCAGGACCTCCTGGTTCATGGGTCTACCCTCAACCACTGAGCCACACCAGCTGGGCTATTTAAAAATATTTTTATCACAACTCAATGTGCCTGAACAATATGACATAGTTGCCAAAAAGTTAATGGATTTCTTAGTCTGCGTAATATATAGAATAAAGATAATTGTTTTATGTAACATTAAAGAATCCACATTCATAACACTGTGTTCTGTTTAGTTCTGAATTCCACCAACAAACCGACATTATTCCAAGAGGGTTACAAGGTAGGCCAATGGGTTAGAAATAAAGATCACCTAAGAGAGTAGGAATATGAGATTCCTTAACACACATACAGGGGAGGTGGGAGAATTATGCAAATACCTGAAGGCTGCCCCCTGGAGGAGGGAGTGGACACTGCATGTGTATGGAGAAGAAACCATATTGGACAAAGGTTAGAGCCACAAATATTTTAGCACACGGCACCATTATGCTACTTTTGCAGAAAAGTGAGGAATAAATACAATTTCAAAATAAACAAGAGTCATCTCCCCCCATCTCTCTCTCTCTCTCTCTCTCTCTCTCTCTCTCTCTCTCTCTCTCTCTCTCTCTTGGTTAATCCTCACCCAAGGATATTTTCCCATTGATTTTTAGAGAGAGTGGGAGGGAGAGGGAGAGACAGAGAGAAACATTGATGTGAGAGAGACACATTGACTGGTTGCCTCCTGCACGTGCCCCGACCAGGTCCAGGGAACCTGCAACCAAGGTACTGCCCTTGATCGGAATCGAACCCGGGACCCTTAAGTCCGCAGACCAATGCTCTATCCACTGAGCCAAACCCTCTAAGGCAGTGATGGCGAACCTATGACACGTGTACACATGAACTCATTTTTCTGGTTGATTTTTCTTTGTTAAATGGCATTTAAATATATAAAATAAATATCAAAAATATACATCTTTGTTTTACTATGCTTGCAAATATCAAAGAATTTCTATATGTGACACGGCACCAGAGTTAAGTTAGGGTTTTTCAAAATGCTGACACGCCGACTCAAAAGGTTCGCCATCACTGCTCTAGGGCAAGAGTCATCTTCTAATGACAGGGCTCCAACTCATGCTCCTGGGCTTTGCTTTGTGGTTCAGAGAGCTCCCCACCCCTGGAAACAGGAGTGAAATTATCAACTCGACACTGTGTAGAGCAGAGGATTCCCCACCAGGCAGGAGGCTTGACAGACCGGACTCGAGAGCCAGCCCCGGTTAGTTTTATGAGTTGAGATGCGTCTTTGAGCTCCCGCGGTGCCTGGGGACATTTGTCTTGCTCCTCTGTGTGTGTGTTATCTTGCATAGCCAGGGCGACAAATTTGGCCAACCTTCCCGGGATGATACTTGCTGGGAGTTCACACAACACAGCTACCTGACGATCTGACATAAGGCCACACATTTGTTTAGCTGCCAATTAACTTCCGGATCTTTCCGCTCACACTTTGTCAACTCCTTAAACGAGGTGCTGACTGTTGCCAGCAAAAGGGCCATTTCTTCCTCACCTCACGGCTGGCTGCTAAGTCATACTAGCAAGATAACAAACATTAAACTAGACCCTCCGTGACAGGCCCTGTAGCCACTTGGTGGATGCTCTGTGCGTGCTGTAGGTGTCAGCATAGTGTTGTCTGTGTCTGTGTGTCATGTATGCAACCATGTAAAAATTCTCTGAATATACAGTATGAGTTATTAATCTTCCTTCCCCAATGTCTATGTCTACTTAAAAAAACAAAAACCTGACATTAAAACACAGAAACAAATAAAACACTGAATAAAGTCCCCATTTATGCTAGTTCGGTGATACTGAATCAATGATGAATGATTGGTTTCCACTTAACCTTGATAGTTGACCAAATTATAGGTTCTAGTAACAACGGCCTCTGATAGCATTAAAACAAACATCTCTAGAGAGGTAACTTTTCTCAATAAATAAATTCAAAGTAATGGAAAAAGCACTCTTTGTAATCAATCGCCTGTATTGTTCATGCTCTTCATATCTGAGCGATAGAAAAAAAAGACCCCCCCAAAATCTCTCACAATCCTGAGGTAAAGACAAAACAAAACAATATAACAGGTAAAGTGTTTTTGGTGCTTAGCACTGCTCTTTTGAATATGCCTGTTGAAAAGACCAAGTTCAGCTTTGGTGACATTCCAAGAGGCAGGGAACGAGGCAGATTCAGTCAAAGTCGGGGCAGCGCCTGGCTGCGCATATATTCGATCCTGTTCATCAATCAATCAATCAACATATATTGTGATGTACAACGTGTCTACGAAATAGAGCACAGTTTACCAGTTTTCATCTATACTAATAAAAGGGTAATATGCTGATTAGATCAGATAGACCTGACGTCTTCCAGATGTCCTTCCGGATGTCCTTCTAGACAAAGCCACAGTCACTATGAGGGCCAAGGGCTGGCACCAGTGCGGGAGAGGCAGCGACGCAGGCCAGTCTAACGCTATGGCCCCTTCTGCAGAGGCAGTGGGAGAGGGGGCTGCATGGGCCCGGTCCTGGTGCCACGCCTCTACAGAGGCTGAATGGGGTGCAACCTGCTGTGCCTCAACCTCCCACAGCCCCTCCCTGAGCTGCCCTGGCCCCAGATCGCCCCCCACCCACCAGTGGGCGGGGGAGGGCCAGTGTTAAGAAGTGAGGGCCAAGGGCTGGCAGCTGCAGCAGCCGGCAGTGGCAGCAGCAGTGGGGTGATGGGGGCAGCACCTTCCCCTGATTGGCCGGTTGCCTCCCGCAGAGGGAGGCCAGAGGCAGCAGCAGCTGCAGGGTGATGGGGGTGGCGCCTTCCCCTGATTGCCCAGTCACCTCCTGCAGGCCTAAGCCATCAGTAGGACATCCCCTGAGGGCTCCCAGGCTGTGAGAGGGGGCAGGCCGGGCTGAGAAACCCTCCCCTCCAGTGCACGGATTTTCATGTCCCAGGCCTCTAGTGTAATGATAAAATGAAATATGCTGGCCTGGCCGGTGTGGCCCAGTTGTTGAGCATCAACCTATGAACTAGGAGGTCATGGTTTGATTCCCAGTCAAGGCACATGCCTGGGTTGTGGGCTTCATCCCGTGTGGGGCATTCAGGAGGCAGCTGATCAGTGATTCTCTCTCATCATTGATGTTTCTATCTCTCTCTCCCGCTCCCTTCCTCTCTGAAATCAGTAAAAAAAAATAAAAAAATAAAAATAAATATGTTGTTCTCTGCCCTCAAAAAAACATCGAACCCTGTACAGGCAGTTGAGATGTAGGACCTGATCTAGGAATGGAAATACATCAGGCAAAGAGGAGCAGGTAGATGGCATCTGGCAGAAAGCCCTTGGGAGCTAAATCAGGAATCCTTGCATAAGACACTTGCTTGACACTCTACAGCCATCTTCTTTCAGATGATGTTAGGAAATTAACTGAAGTACAGGATAAAATTTGGTGATGGCAAAGGTGATATTCATAACATATTAAATAGGATACAGCCAGGCATTGATGAATCAGAGCAGACACACTGACCAATGGGAGCAAACAGCAGTGAAAACCAAATTGGTTTTGATATATTAGTATGAAAGCTGAACATTGTCTCCTGCTGGGGATACCTGTAAGTTACAGCAGAGCCAATGAGCAGATTATCACAGTAAATTAAAACTTACATAAATATTTTAAGAATCATCATTAGAGACTTGATTTTATGAAAAGCTTCCATTCTTTCCCTTACTCCTATATTCTAATTACCAATCCCCATAAAACAGTTATGCTATAAATATAAGCATATGATGGCCAAAGATCTTCACCCATGAGGATGCAATATTATATGTGATAGTTAATTTTGAATAATAATTTTATACCTAGTTCCTCTAAGCTAAATAAGGTAACCAAATAACAAATGAGATAGCAGAAGTTTTAAGAGATTAAATGACTTACTAATGATCACATGGCTTGCTACTGATAAAGTTTGTTTATCTGATGCCCAACTACTGAGTTTCGACAAAACGATGGCTACAATGGATTGAATGTGTCAAAGTTCACATAACAAAATAGTCTACATCGCCTTTCCCGGACTATGAAACTCCAGATACCAAGAGTAAACCATATAGTCCCACCTACGATTACGTGGTGAGATGACAGAGAATATGTTTTTAGTTGCCGGTTTCTGAAAAACCAACCCTGGCTGACAGGTTGGCTGTCCACCAACATTCTGGGTCGTCTTCTCTTCCAGGCACATGGCATAATGGCATCTGTCTCCTTTGAAATTAGACTTGGCCATAAAAAGTGATCGTAATCAATTCCTGGCAAGTCACCTAAGAGCCGCAATGATTTACTGCTCTCTTTCTACTGCCTCCATTCCCAAATCATCCCAGATAGGACATTTCTTCAGCCGGACTCGAGGTGAGAACAGGGCAATGCAAAGACTCCCGTTCACCTGTGTGGACTTGTGGTCTGAGCAAGAAATGAATGGAGCCCTGACCGGTTTGGCTCAGTGGATAGAGCGTCGGCCTGCGGACTGAAAGGTCCCAGGTTCGATTCCGGTCAAGGGCATGTACCTCGGTTGTGGGCACATTCCCAGTAGGGGGTGTGCAGGAGGCAGCTGATGGATGTTTCTAACTCTCTATCCCTCTCCCTTCCTCTCTGTAAAAAATCAATAAAATATTTAAAAAAAAAAAAGAAATGAATGGAGTTTCTATCTGAGATGCTAGGGGAGTTTGCTATTCCAGTACCGCCAAGCTGATCTTGACTTAGACAGCAATGGGGCTGCAAATGGAGGGGGAGACTGTGCTGAGGAAAGCCATGACTTTGATGTGGTGGATGGTGGGTGTGTCCAGGACACTCTATAAGAGGCTGGGATGAGGGCAATCCTCCTTGTGTGGAAACGGCTGGTCAAACTGTTGTCTGTGGTCACTGGGGAATGAAGGTCATGTGCCCAGCGAATTCACAGAACCAGGGGAGACGTCAGGAAGCTCAGGGACACTGGAAAAACCCAGCGAGGTATCAGAGATGTCACACAATCCATTCTTGTATTGACGAAAGCAACAGAATGACTGACATGTGAGCTCAAAAGCAGGCAAGGTTCCAATGCCGAAAGCACGCAGAAATACACAAAGCGCCATGTGTGTTTTTGGTGAAATACTGAATAACCATCCATAAAAGCAATCCCATGTCCATTTGAAAGAAGAAGAAGACAAAGCTAGTAAAATCCCTCCCAAGAATGATCTTTTCAACACGGCAATTCCTTGGGCCAAGTCGCAGTGTGGCGTTAAAACCCAGGTCTTACCTGACTCCTCAAAGTCACTATTGTAGGCTTTCCAGGTCTCGGTTATCCGAAGCAGATTCTCTTCCATGGCTTGGATGTCCATGGAGGGGCAGTTGCATTCTGGGAATCTGGGGCCACACTGACACCAGCAGTCATTGTCCTTGCAGATGAATTCTCCCTCGGAGTTGCAGGCGATGTAGCTCAGAGCTGCCTGCACAAAACGCTCCTGAAGATAGTCGGGGAGGAGAGCCTGCAGGCCTTAAAGAGCAAACACAGCAAACAAGTTTGCTTTGATAAAGAAAAAAAAGCTTAATACATATTTACAACTAGAGACCCCATGCACATAGGGTCCATAGGCCTGGCTAGCAGTAAGGGCCGATTGGGGCCTTCCGGCTGCCGGCTGGGGCCTTCCTTCATTCCACGCTGCCCCCTGGCGGTCAGCACACGTCATAGCGAGTGACTGCACTCCCAAGGGGGCACTTTGCATATTAGCCTTTTATATATATAGATAGCCAAAAAGGTCAAAGACTCAGTGTATTGAGATATGGATTGATGCATGTTGAACATGATCCCTGGAAAATTATCCAACTCCACAAAATTGCAAATATTTATAACTCTTTGCACCATATGCTGACTCCATGCACTGTGCAAGAAGCCCAGTAAATATAGACGTGCTCAACCCCTCAGACTATCTGATTTTGTTTTTTGAACTTACTTGATTGGCTCTCTGACTTATTTGATCAGAATGTTTGGTTATTTTTCCCTCATGTAGAATCATCTACATTGTAGGTAGAGACTGTCTACCCTTGAAAAGGGAGGCAGGTGTTTATTCTGCATCACTTGATTTCTAACAGTTTTCAGTATTTTCTTTTGTTGTTGTTTTTCTTTGTTAATTCTCCCCCGAGGATATTTTCCATTGATTTTTAGAGACAGTGGAAAGGAGGAAGAGAGGCAGAGAGAGAGAGAGAAGCATCAATATGAGAGAGACACATCGATTGGTTGCCTCTCGCTAGCACCCAACAGGGCCAGGGATCCAGCCTGCAACCTACATGTCCTTGACCGGAATCGAACTTGGGACCCTTCTGTCCCAGGACTGATGCTCTATCCACTGAGCAACACTGGCTAGGGCAAGCCCCAGTGGGGGAGCATGCAGGAGGCAGCCTATCAATGATTCTCTCTCATCACTGATGTTTCAACCTCTCTCGCCCTCTCCCTTTCTCTCTGAAATTAATAAATATATTTTTTAAGAATGTTGTTTCAATTTCAGCATTTATTGCTACACAGGAAAATTTAATAAGAAGGCTAAACATTCAAACTAATCAGTAGATGAAAATAAACATAACAGTAAGGGGAAATTTGACCAACACATAGTTGTTATTTACTCTAAAACTGGATTTTTACACTTACATTTCCTTTATTTAAAAAAAGCCAATGTTTGACCCTTCATCATTATCTATGAGGTACATTTAATAAAAACAAAGAATTAGTATTGAGAGAAAAATGTATGTTGGTGTAAAACTGAATATGTAAATACAGTTCGCGCTTACGCAATTGAAGAAGGCAGACCAGAAAAGAACAACTCAGAATTACTCCTTTGATCAGTCGGCAGGATTTAGACAACGTGCCAACACCAACACTTTCCTGAACTTATTCAAACTAGTGCATGTTTATTCATAACCTTTCACTGTCCGAATGAATGAGCAATATGCATACACACGAGCATTTCAGAAACAATCTAGGCTTGTTAAAAGTTATTATTTTTTAGAACCCCCTATTAAATTATTTCAAATAGAAAAAGATGGTAATTTACTAGCATTATCACATAATCTATCTTTATAGTGGAAAATATAAATAGCAGAATGTATGTATTCTCAAGTACATTTCTAGTTGTCAGAAGACAAATGCAGCCATAACAGCCATATGTATTTATTTGTAAAATGTCAACAGTTCATGTTACACCATGAATAAGTATGTTTACAACTTTTACCAGAATCTATAAGAAAAAAATATAAAGCTGCCTGGTCAGCATGGCTCCGAGGTTGAGCGTTGAGCTATGAACCAGGAGGTCACGGTTTGATTCCCAGTCAGGGCACATGCCCGGGTTTCAGGCTCGATACCCAGTAGTGGGTGTGCAGAAGGCAGTCGATCAATGATTCTCTCTCATCATTGATGTTTCTCTCTCTCTCTCTCCCTTCCTCTCTGAAATTAATAAAAATATTTTTTTAAAAAAAGAAAAAATGCAAAACTCAGGCAGACCTATGAAAACACTGCTCCTTGTTGAGCCAGTGAGAACCGTAAGGAAGTAAAATACTATCATGAAAAATTTTCAATCGCTAGAGATAATTTAAGGAGTACAGTGAATTTTGACATTTCCGTCATCTTCTCTAGAATGCTCGTATCAGCTCAAAATTTGGGAAATTGGCCTTTTATGAGAATTTTAAAAGCCCAGCACTGCACACGGGGCTGGTAACTAAAGAAGAAAGTCATCACAGTGGGAGAGTTGCCATCGAGGCCCATGGAGAATGAGTGTTACTTACATACCTTGCAACTGAATCTTATTCTCAGGACTCTGGACCAGAACAGAGCTGACAGAATCTAGGTTGTCATAGTTACTGCAGCCCAGGGGACCCGTCCGTGTTTCTGTTACCTGCCCAAAAAAACACACCAACTTTATTATGTAACTCAGGCTTGACCATGCTCTCTGGGTTCAATGGAGTTGTCACACAGGGACAGCATACATTGGACAGGAAACATCACGGAATGGTCCAGGATCTGATCCACAGCAGCCATCCACACCTCCAGACACAAAGCAGGCAGGTGACTCTCTTTGTCATTCTACTTTCTTCCCTTGGGCCAGGCATACATCTCCTAGGGAATCGTGGATGCCCTCTTTGGTCAAAAGCATCACTCACAAAAGGTCAACAATTTTACCCGAGCTATGACAAGGGCATGCTCCTTTATGTAGAGAGCAAGTTTTGACTCATATAAGAATTGTTTTTTGTTGGTTCATTTTTCCTCAGTGAATCAGAACTATCTACCAGGCTACTGTCTAAAAACTGACTTAAGTGTTTTATTCTTCTGCTTAAAAATCTACAAATATCCCCTCTTTTATGGTGACAACAAAGTCTAAACTCTTCTGTGCGGCTTCCACTTACCCAGTTACCCGCACGACAATCATGAACTATTTTAAACTTCCCTTAAATGGTTGGAGCAGGTTCAAGAAACATTGACAATGTCAACTATATTTTAAATCATGATATTAATTGTGTATAATGCACCAAGTACGATGCTTATTATTGTGTGGAGATGCAAGGAAATTGAGCATTGATATGCTCTTGAATTTTTCACTTGAGGACTCACAGCATTTGTGGTATTTGAATACCTTACTCACTTATCTTACCATAAAGTCTCCTTTATGTTTCATTATGGCAATGATTAAATGACTTTGCAATCCTCTCTTTACATTAACTTTACTTATTTAACTGTAAACTCCCTATTCAGAATTACACACGGTAGGAATTCAAGAATGGTGAACTAAATCGATGAGTAAATATTTTATTTTTAGTTAGAAATCTTTATTACAAAACAATACTGACATTTATTTATTAAACTTTTTGGGGGGAAACCTCTAAGAAAATGCAGCAGGGCCAGCCTATGTAAATTTCTAAAACTCATCTGGCCTCACCATTCATATGCAAATGAGGTCCCTGGAGCCCAGGGAGGTTGGCCAGCGGGTATCATGTAAGGAAATGACAGCTGGACCTGGGACCTGAACCTCCGACTCATGAATCAAATGCCCATTCAGAAATCAGCCTGGCTTTCTAACCTCCATACGTAAGTGTTTGAAACTTTACTTGCCTTGATCAATCTAATGCATCCCCATTCATCCTGTCTCTATCTCTCTCTCCCTGTCTCGCAATAAAGTTACAGTAAAGCACAATTTAATTGGTCTAGATTGCTGTGCAAGTCTCTTAGAATGGGGGTCTATCTTGGGTCATTGTCATGAACAATAAATATTGCTATAAATGTGCTTGTGCCTATACTTCGAAGACCAAATGCACTGGCTTTTATTCCGAGTATCAATTTACTAGTGCTTTCAAGTAGAAATTCCCACCCATTCTTATATTACTCTACACTAGACTTCTAAAAAAGTAAAATATGTGTTGATTAGGTTCTGTTATATCCTAAAGCAGTATGCTTGTTGATCTTTTACAATTACATATGCTTAAAGCTATCAAACTAATAAAAGCTTTAGAAAATGTTGATGCTACAATATATATGTAACTTATACACGACTATATAAATCGTATATATGATATAATATGTATGTTAAATTAATTATATATGATTATCTCACTAGATGATACTAAAACAATTTATATATATAACTATATAAATTTTAGATATGTTTTAATTAAATATATATGATAACTATATCACATGTTATCAATCTATAATAATAAAAACATAATATGCTAATTAGACCAGACGTCCTTCCAGATGTCCTTCTGGATGACCTTCTGGACAAAGTTGGGGCTGCAAGGGAAGCCTGGGTCCGGGGTGCCAGAGGGAAGCCGATGCCGGCAGCTGGGGGAAGGAAGGCCTACTCTTGCACGAATTTCGTGCATCAGGCCTCTAGTTTATATATAATTATATATATGATTATAAATTACATTGAATAATTAGAAATTATATAACTATATAATCTGTTTCTTCAAATGGGAATATTAAGTTTGAAGATATTCTTACCATTTCTTTTTCTGTCAGTCATTCTTATTTCATCATTTTACTAAGCACTTAATGTCAAACTGCAATTTTAATGTATTCCTAGTTCTATATCCTGCAACATTCCTGGGATTTAAAATTGAATTTAGAAATCAATTTGCAAACACATTGTTAATAAAAGAGGCATTTAAAAATAAAACGGTCATATTGATATAAACCTACTTCAGTAACAAAGACTTTAATTTTTAAAATTGTCTTATTTGTGAGAGAAGTGCAAATTCACCTATAAAACTCTATGTCCTCAAGTGAAAAGTACAAGAGCATATCAATGCTAAATTTCTATGCATCTCCACAAAATAATAAGCATTGTACTTGGTGCATTACACACAATTAATATCGTGATTTAAAATATAGTTGACATTGTCAATGTTTCTTGAACTTGCTCCAACCATTTAATGGAAGTTTAAAATAGTTCATGATAAATAACCAATGCCAAGATGACTCATATTTTCACATCAAAAGTACAAAAACAAATCAAATACTAACTCAATGGAAAGAAGAATTGTTGAATTATTTATCTATGCAAATGACTTTATGCTGAAAACTATTTTCTCTAGCTCCACTCCCCATAATTTAACTATTAGAATCATTTATCCTAGGATTGCATTTTTAAAACTCTCTAGAGGTTCTACTTCAGGAGGAACGGTGATCCTAGAAACAGGAGGATAAAGAGGATGATGATAAACAATATTAAGTTAGGTATATCCATGAAACGTGCACAAGATCAACAATATAACTGTGAAGTGTAAACTAGAAGAAAGGAGAAACATGGCTGATAAAGTATGTGAAGCCCGGCTGGTGTGGCTCAGTGGTTGAGCTTTGACCTCTGAACCAGGAGGTCATGGCACCTGCCCTGGTTTGCAGGCTCGAACCCCAGTAGGGGGCGAGCAGGAGGCAGCCGATCCATGATTCTCTCTCATCATTGATGTTTTCTATCTCTCTGTCCCTCTCCCTGCCTCTCTGCAATCAATCAAAATGTATTTTTAAAAAATAGAGTATGTGAAATAAGCTATTAAGGTTGGAGGAGAGTGGCACAAAAGACAGAGTCACATTTGATTCGGGGACAAAACAGACCGCGCGTTCCTGGAGAGCAATTGCTTTGGTGCAATTTGCACTTGTACTTGCCACCATGAGTCCAGGCCTGTGACAATGATCGACCTATTTCTTTCCATGCCCCATAAATTATCCACCATCAAAACAATACACATGCCCCCCCACCCACCGACAGCCCCAGGTAACTCTATTGAGACAGAATCTGTATGCTCTTTGAACACCCATTAAGACATGAAAGTACATTTGGACCTAGAAGAGAGAGGCTTTTTTAGATGATTAAAGCGTCTATTCAGTGTGATATGGAATAAGGTAAACTGGACACGATTTTGTCACAACAAGGTTGCTGAATAACATCAGGACTCCTTTGTGCCTAAATCGTGGTTGCCATGGCATTTAAATGCACGGTTGTTGGCTGGTGTTGGAGAGGCCAAATCTATAAGCTCACTCCTACAGATTGCTATTTTGATTTCTGTTGTAAGTAGCATAGCTTCAAATCACAGCAATTGCAAGAAACTCGGTGGCCAAGAACCCCAAATATATATATTAAAAAACCCACATTTTTATAAAAGCTTCGTTTGTGAAGTCTGTAACTGATGATGGTACATAAATGGTAACCGTAGACTTCATTATGCAAAACCTGTAGGATCTTGTTACTACACTGGAGTTGGCTAAGAGTTTTCTGATGCATTTAATGTTAGCAATGACAACAGGAAAACTTCACTGCCACAGGGCACCACAAACAACAATACAGCTTTCAACCGGGTCTGGGCCGTGGCTGGCTGTCTGCATCCTGGTGACAATGTCAGAGGGCACTTCCCCGGCTGCTGCCACCGCCTGGACCGGACGCATGACATTTTCGGGAACTAGGGAGCCACAGGTTCTTTTCTGTTGCTTCGCATAAAAAATTAATGCTATGTGGGGGCAGCATTTCCTACATTTATCTTAGAAATGAAAGCAAACAGGAGAAGTAAAACATGGAGAGTGCTTTTATTTTCTTTATTGTTTATTCTATGAATTGCAATCGCATTGCCTTTTACTTATTGAATCTGCTTAAGAGGACCACAGACTTTAAAATGCTTCTAGGTCCATGTCCAAAATACAAATACTTTTTTTAGAGCTCATGTAAATCATGTTAAAACTAACAGTATTTTGCCCTGCCAGCGTTGCTCAGTGGTTGAGCATCGGCCTATGAACCAGGGGGTCACACAGTTCAAATTCCAGTCAGGACACATGCCAGACAGAGTGCTTGGTCCCCAGTGTGGGGCGTGCAGGAGGCAGCCAGTCTATGAGTCTCACCACTGAGGTTTCTATCTCTTTCTCCCTCTCCCTTCCTCTCTGAAATCAATGAAAATATATTTAAAAAGTAAAAAAGAAATAAGAAAAGGAAGCTTCGAAGCATGGAACAGACTGTGGAGTCTCAGAGGGAAGGCAGGGGAGGGTGGGTGGGTGGGAACAGATCAATCGGAGACCTTGTATGTGTATAAGCATGACCCATGGACACAGACAGTGGAGTGGTGGAGGCCCGGGCGGGGGGGGGGGAGGCATCGGGGGGCTATCAGGGGTCAATGGGAGAATAAAGGGGGCATAGGCAATACTTTCAACAATAATTTTTTTTAAAAAAAGGGAAGCAAAATAGGTCATTCAGTTGATAGCATCATCAGCTCACAGTGAACTGCTTGACTGAGACGCCAGGTGAGTACCAATTGGGCAGTATGGGTGGATCTAGAAACACATGGATAAAAGAAATTATAAAGCGGCCATTAATGCAACCGGGAATCCAACCATGACCTCCTGGTTCATAGGTTGACGCTCAACCACTGAGCCACTGCAGCGGGGCTCTGCTTCCTTCTGACAAAGTGACTAAAAATGTGCAGATGGGCCCTGGCTGGTTTGGCTCAGTGGATAGAGCATCGGCCTGCGGACTGAAAGGTCCCAGGTTTGATTCTGGTCAAAGGCATGCACCTTGGTTGCGGGCACATCCCCAGTAGGGGGTGTGCAGGAGGCAGCTGATCGACTGAAAGGTCCCAGGTTCGATTCTGGTCAAAGGCATGCACCTTGGTTGCAGGCACATTCCCAGTAGGGGGTGTGCAGGAGGCAGCTGATCGATGTTTCTCTCTCATCGATGTTTCTAACTCTCTATCTCTCTCTTCTTCTCTGTGAAAAATCAATAAAATATATTATTTAAAAAATGTGAGGATGGGAATGTCAAGAGCTGGAGGAAAAGCACCCAGCACCGCGTTCCCTGTCCAAATGCCAGCCGCACGTGCCCTGCGCACTAGGACATGCAAGACGGCACCTGGTTAGACAGAACTTCTTTCCTGTTGAAAATTTAATAAAACTATGTCATGGTTAATATTCTGAAATGTCTCCTTTCATTTAGGAATCAGCCTAATGTATTGTGACATTCCCCACAATGCCCACTATTCCATTTCCCCCAAAAAAAACTTTTACCAAGATCTTGGATTACTCCTCTGAAACTTTCTATTTCCCATGCCTATTCTGAGCGAACTATTAAAACATTTCTTATTGCTTCTGATTAAAAATGTAGAACTTTTTACTCGCGCCTTTTGAAGTGCCCTAAGTGTTGAATATTTCTGGATTCCATAAGCACATCAAAAGCTTCTGATGTCAGTTATCTTTTTTATAATAAGACAGCTCATGCCTGTGCACTGACTAGCTAAAGTGTCGTATCGAGACTGTCATATTCTTCCATTTGTCACCCGATAAGACAAGCGCCCGAGAGAACGGATAATCACACCACACTAAAACTCAACAGACTCAGGCATAATTAGAAAGACAGAGTTCATTTCTTATTTCAATTAGCCATTACAGAAACACTTGAACTGTCATTTCTTTTTTTTTCACTCAAAAAAAAAATCGGCTTTACTCACACACAAAAAGTTAGGATAAATCCGCATTCTTTAATAATCATTAAAGTCAGCACCAAGATGACTTCAAATGAGCAAAGTAATAATATAAGAGAAAGAGGAACCTTACGGTCTGCATGAATTACATAGGCACTAATAAAATTCTAAGAGCCAAGAAAAAAAGCAATAAGTTGGGCAAATCGCTCAGCAATACTGTAATCAAAGTATGCATTGCTGCCCTCCCCCAATTTTTTTAGTTAATATAGAGCCTGAGAATTATAACAGAAAATACTTTATAATAAACTAGAGGCCCAGTGCACGAAATTCATGCATTTGGGGAGGGGGGTCCCTTAGCCCGGCCTGTGCCCTCTTGCAGTCCAGGAGCCCTCAAGGGATGTCCAACTGACACCCTTAGTGCTGCTGTGGAGGCAGGAGAGGCTCCTGCCACCGCCGCTGCACTGGCTAACCATGAGGCCAGCTTCTGGGAGTGCACTGACCACTAAGGGGCAGCTCCTGTGTCAAGTGTCTGCCCCCGGTGGTCAGTGCACATCACAGCGACTGGTCGTTCCACCGTTTGGTCGATTTGCATATTAGCCTTTTATTATATAGGGTAATTAATGGAGGCATAACAAAATGGAAATGAGAAAAAGTTTGGTAATAGTTAAAGTAGGCATTTGTGTCTTTTCTGGAATATTTAACCTAGAATTTTAAAACTTAGCAACAAAATCACAAAACTCCAATGTGGACTCTCATTGCATTCCTTGTCTTCCTCTTCTATTTCCTTTCCCCCAAATCCCCTCTCTGTTGTGTTATTTCTTCCCATTTATTTCAGTTGTATTATGTGGAGGTGTTATGTCAGCTGTTTTAGGTTCGTTGTCCCTTCCCCTACATTAATATAAATTTCATTTCATTTTTTGTTATACAATTGCACCATCCAGTAGTACAACAGTCTCTCTGGAAGTCTAGTACTATCTAGGAAGCTGGATGAGTAAACTGGGTAGATTTGTTACTAAATAATCTCATAGCAATATAAACTCTAGGTTGAAATGGTATTCCTTCTGTAGATTATAAATTTTATCCCTGTTGTTTTTAGTGAGTGCGTTTTTTTTTTGATAAAATTTCTGTATGTCCAGATGCAATATCTGTTGGCTATATCATCTATATTCAATCCTAACTTCAGTTTTCAAAACTATCCTTTCTTCCCATTCGTGTAGTTTTGAGTTATACTTTCTATTAATGTTCTATTTGTAACAATTCTCCATTAATTGTTACACTTTTTCTCACCAGCATGGCATTTTGAACTATATTTTTTTAAGTTTTCGAGGAATTATCTCCCTCACCCGGATTTCTTTAGAAGTTTAGAAGGAGTGTTCTCTCTGTGCTCCCTTCCCCTGTTCTGGCTTCACTTAGATGTGCTGGTATTTTTTCATGGTTACTCTTCGGGATTCCAGTTCAGCTGTGCCCATACTTCATTGGCAGCAAGGCTGAGAGTAGCTGAAGACTGTGCCAGGCACGTGTAAGCTTAAAAGGGACTGCAGTAGCTTATCAGTCCTCCGCGAAGCTATTAAGATTTAGCTTCACCCCGAGGTGCTTTCGTGCCTTGAATAGGAGAACTCTGCCCATTTATTCAGCTACCCTTCAGCTCCTGAGGGTCAGGGAAACAAAGCTAGACTCATGTGGGCCAGCCACCTCTGCCTGCTCCGAGCTCCCCGGGATCAATTGCTTTCTGATTCAAAATTAAGACTTTCAGCTGTGGGGCCAGACTTGACAATCATCTCAGACGGAAAAAAAAATGCCTTAAAAGTTCTTATACTATTTACGACCTATTTCCTGTGGGCACCTAAACCTCGGGAGAGATGAATGAGTGGATGGAAGAAAGTCAGTTCTCTCTTTAAATGGTCATTTTCCCAGAATGCCCCTCTTCTCTGTGGACCAACAAGCTCTCTGTGATTGATCGAATTCACTTCCATCTTTCACACTTATTTTTTAAAAAATATATTCTTATTTTATTGATTTTAGAGAGAGAGATCAATTTGTTGTTCCACTTAGTTATGCATTCATTGGTTGAGTCTTGTATGTGCCCTGACCAGGGATCGAACCCACAACCTTGGCGTATCAGGACGATGCTCTAACCAACTGAGATACCTGGCCAGGGCCATCTTTCACTTATTACCCATCTATTGGTAATACTCACATATTTTCTCATTAGATTCTCTCTTGAACTTCATGACCCCCCCAAGTAAGCACCTCTCTTTGACATTACTGTTTGGGTTTTCACAAACCCCACATACATTTCATGTCACATATGGACTTTATTAGCTTTGTATATATAAAACCAGTGTCCTGTCATGCTCTATAAATTAATGGAAGCACCATGTCTACCATATCTCTCAGGTCTAAATGCACTTTCATTTTCTCTGGCTACTTCCCCTACACCTTACACTGGTTGTCACGCAGTAAATTCTACATTCCCAAACCTACTGGTATATGTTTCTCTACTGGCATTGCATTAGTTGCTTTTTAAAAATATATATATTTTATTGGTTTTTTACAGAGAGGGAGGGAGAGGGATAGAGAGTTAGAAACATTGATGAGAGAGAAACATCGATCAGCTGCCTCCTGCACACCTCCTACTGGGGATGTGCCCGCAACCAAGGTACATACCCTTGACTGGAATCGAACCTGGGACCCTTCAGTCCGCAGGCCGACGCTCTATCCACTGAGCCAAACCGGTTAGGGCTAGTTAAGGCTTTTAAGGATGTTATTTACTGCAACAACATCCTAACTTATTTCTATGCCATTAGACTTTTTTAATCCAATAATGTTTCTGAGTTATAATGTTGATACATTTCCCATTCCAACAAGATCCCCCACAAAATTATGGACATGACAAAGACTGTTACAGATCCCCAGTTGGCTTCTTGCTTTCTTCAGCTATTTTTGTAACTACTGTGTCGTAGTCCCATAATCAGCTACCTGGTGCTCAAAAGGGCTTGGTTTTGGTTAATTCTTGGTGGTCTGTGTGTCTGCTGAAGCACAGGATCTGGGCTGTGTACTGGGCGCAGGTCTGACCCACAGGTGTTCATTGTGGGAACGGCCCAGGCCACAGAGGCAATGACTTTCTCACATGACAATGACAGAAGCACCACAAAGTACATTGCGAGCCCATGTGTCATATCCATTAACATTCCATGGACCAAGTCACATGACCAAGGCCAACGTGAAAGGGACCAAAAAATGTTCCCTAAATGCCAGAGAAACCACAAACTCATTTGGCCAAGGATACATTGAAGGCACGGGTAGAAAATTGGGCAAAGCTAAAGGACTGGGAAAAATAACTCAATTTATGTCATGATAACTTCGATAAATACTTCACAAATCAGTCACAGAGTTCTTCAGACTCTGACATTCTATGCATTTTCTTAGCATAGCTCTTCCTTTCCCATTTCAAAGCCTGGATTTTTCTTTCCATGCGTGAAATAAATACTCTGCTATTTATCCTTTAAGACCCAGATCTGATATTTCTGAGAATTATTATCAACTAGAGGCCCGATGCACAAAGATTCGTGCAAGAATAGGCCTTACTTCCCCTGGCTGCTGGCACCGGCTTCCCTTGGGCACCCGGGACCCGGGCCTTCACTCTGGGCCCGGAGCCGCCATCTTTGTCTCGTCAATTTGCATACCCCCTCCTTATTGGCTGTGGGTGCCACCATCTTTGTCACAAAATGATGGTCAATTTGCATATTCTGTCTTTATTAGATAGGATTGCCTTAGACAAGAATCAGTGAGTGTCCTTGACCTGGTTATTTTTGCCATATTGCCTTTTTTGTAGGTATCTGGCTGCCTCACCAGACTAAATACTGCAAGGCTACAACACACAGCATTTTCATTTCTAAAAGCCTAACAACAATTAGTGGTGCTGGGTACATCACAGATACAGAATAAACATCCCCCAAGTAAGCAAATTAATTGGGTAATTCATAAACGTTTAGACAACTTTGCATTGACATAGGGCACCGAACATTTGATTATATCTAACGATTGCAGGATCACATATTATGCGTACATTTTGCTTTAATTGACCATTTTATTACTTCAACTGAGAGTCATTAAATGGCTCCACTCATCTTACCAAAATAGAAATCTAATTTAAGTAATAGATGCTTCATAGTTAAACACTAGCAATGGACTTCCATCAAGATAAATATCAAGAAAAGTAAAATGGCCCTAGCTGGTTCAGCTCAGTGGATAGAGTATCGGCCCCAAACTGAAGGGTCCAGAGTTCGATTCTGGTCAAGGGCATATACCTCGATTGCAGGCTGGATCCCAGGCCCGGATCGGGGCATGTGCGAGAGGCAACCAATCAATGTGTCTCTCTCACATCGATGTTTTTCTCTCTCTCTCTCAAAATCAATGGAAAAATATCCTCAGGGGAGGAGTAACAACGGCAACAAGAAGAGTAAAATAAAAAAGGAACAACTGTAAAAAAAAGAAAAATGAAATGTTTTCAATGAAGTAACAAGAGTATGTACTCAGTGGGGGGACCGCAGCCACCAGACTCCAAGGCTGTGGCTCCAGATCGCCACATAAATCAACCTGGGCTTTATGATGCTAATACACCCACATCCAAAACTTGGTGTGGCTCAGGGGAAGCAGGGTGATTTAATTTGCTTTGTCCTTAAGCAAAAGGAAACATACCTGGAGAAGGGTAAGTACAGTTGTTTTAATTGAGTTGTCGGCAGGGGGGCAGCTCCAGGGAGGCCCTGCACCACCTGGGCTGGTCGAATCTTCTCTTCAGGTCACATTTTTCTCTTGGCCATGATCCATTTTGCGGGAGATTTTTCAAACTTTAACTCTGACCAAAGGTGAACTTGTCGGAGAGTTTGAGCTAAATTGCTTTCGCCATTTCTGAGTTATGGGAAGGTGAGAGTAGATTCGCAGGCACCTAACTTAAAACAGGCTCGGCCTTTCTGCTTACATAAGTCACACATGACTAATGCTATGTATTTTAAACCTGACAGGATTATTATAGTTCTCAGAGAAACCTCTACATTTTAAAAGAAAATATCCAATCGTTTTTAAAATGCCGAAATTCCCCATTTATGCGTCCACAAATTGCCTAAGAGGACTGCCGCTTCAAAGTCAAGAAATACAATTAAGGTCAGGTCAGATTTCCGCCTAGGTGAGACAGAGAAAGGTTATAGGACCGATATTAAATTAGGGTAGCATTTCAGGGCAGACATGTTAGCAAGTTAATGCACTTCAAAGTGCACTTTAAAATGTAAAAGTAATTGAACCTCTACCTTTTACGATCCAGCCAGAGAGAAAAACAGCAATCTGAAAGACAAATTCTATGCCCGGCACACCCTGTCGTCAGCGTTGAGCTCCTCTGAAACAGCGTGATGGGGAAAAGGATCCCTCAACAGGTGGCAGGAGATGAATTCAGGGTTATATATCACATCACAAATTACTTTTTAAACCGAGCTCAGTCTTCTTTAATCCCCTGGCCAGAAAGTGTTCAAGTTTTAAGATGCAGGAATAATATATTAAAGGCTTAGAGTGTTCAAGAATGCAATATCTTTTTTGTTGTTGTTGTTAATCCTCACCCTCGGATATTGTTCATTGATTTTTAGAGAGTGGAAGGGAGGGGGAGAGACAGAGAAAGAAACATTGAGGTGAGAGAGACACATGGATTGGTTGCCTCCCACACTCGCTCAGACTGGAGCCGGGGATCAAGCTTGCAACCCAGGTATGTGGCCTTGACCGGAATTGAACCCGGAACCCTTTAGTCTGTGGGCCAATGCTCTATCCACTGAGCCAAACCGGCTAGGGTGCGATATCTTTTTTTTCAACTTTACGTAAATATTAACAACATATCATATCTTTACATTCATGTATATTCCGGCTTACTGAGCTGGTTTTGTGTCTCTGTTTACTATCTTTCCAGTTTCCTAACATTTGATAAACCTTTCCTTTACTCCATCGCTCAAGTCAGTGTTGAAATGGTTGAGCAGGAAATGATCGGAGACATTGCCTCATTCAATTCCAGGGACTGTTATCTACGGAGCATTAGACAGAACAGGAAATAAGAATCCTTCCAAGTGTTGAGCAGCTTGGATCCAGAAAGGATTGCAGAGGATGTTTCTTGGGACAGTATGCAGGCTGCATTTGCAAGGTGATACAATGAGGTCAAGAACAGCTGGGCAGCTCTATACTGAGAAGGGCCTAACTAGATGCCCATGAGGAACAGAGAGGAAGGGGCAAGAACCAGAGAAATCGACAGAACCCATTGGCTGACTAGGTATGGAGAAGAAATGTAGAGAATAGCATACAAAGAGGTTACTTCTAACCAGTTAGAATTTGACAGCAATATGATAAACAGAGGAAAACATTTTAGGCTATTGGAGAAATTAGAGGGGAGCGTGAGTTTGAGGATGGGAATGGAAGTACATAGTTAGGAGTCGTCAAGATAGTGTTGATGATTGATAATTTATGATATGTCATTATTTCTATTGATGGGTGATAACTAACATAATTTTTGATGTGTCGATATTCCTATTGGTAAAATTGATCTCAGATGCACAGTTATTTGTCACCAATGTCCTCCCTTTACTGAGTTAAAACTGATAGAGGTCATTTCTTTCCTTATATCACACTTCAGGCCTTTTTTTTTTTTCAAAACTGCAAACTCAATGAAAAGTTTATTTTGAAAATGACCTTTCCCAGGTTTTTCCTCATTCTTCCAATGAGTTAAAAATTACTATACTTTTAAGAGAGGAGAGATCAAACTGTCTCTTATCTCCTTGACTCATGAAAAATGAGTCCTTTGTTAAAAAGATCAAAGGGAAGCTAAGAACACGCGACCTAATCATCTCAGTATCATAATTAATGATAACAATCTGGGCAAAAATCGAAACTGGCCACTCAGACAGAAAAGGTTAAGTTTGAGATTCCCCCAAATTTACTGAAATTTGGAAAGAGGAATTTTGGAATGTGATGCAAACCACTTTCCCCAACTGCCTTCCAGTGATGATGGGCAGAAATACATAAATTCACCAGAAAGTGAGCCTTCGTCTCAGGTTCAGTGAATTTTCATAAATTCCAATAAATGGATTACTGTATTGTAGTTTAGTTCTAACAAGCAGTCTGCCCTTTTGTACCCCCTCTTTGATTCCCTTTGTAATAAACAATTCTTTTTTAAAAAATATATTTTATTGATTTTTTTACAGAGAGGAAAGGAGAGAGATAGAGAGTTAGAAACATCGATAAGAGAGAAACATGGATCAGCTGCCTCCTGCACGCCCCCTACTGGGGATGTGCCCACAACCAAGGTACATGCCCTTGACCGGAATCGAACCTGGGACCCTTCAGTCCATAGGCCAACGCTCTATCCACTGAGCCAAACCACCCAGGGCAATAACCAATTCTTTAGAAAAGGGTAAGGGGACCCTGACTGGCTGCTACTCTCAAATTGTTTTTCCGTATTAGAGCTTGCTGCTGAGTCCTCTGTCTATAGGCCTCATCTTGTACTTGTCATTGTAGGCTAATTAATAAAGTTAACATCTGTATAGCACTTAATATGGGCGAGGCACTGTTCTCAGCACCTTAAATATACTAAATCTTTTAACATTCATGACGCCCATATAACATACGGGATATTATTATCTCCCTTTTACGGACAATTAAACGGATAGAGAATGTAAGTTAATTCAAGTGAGATCATGCAATCAACAGGTGGAGAACTGGGATGCTGACCCTGGGTCATGTGACTCCGGAATCAGGGCTCTTCATTGCTGGGCTCTCCTGCCTTTTTTCAGACATCATGTGACATCATCATGTGACACGATGAAACAGGAAGTAGGTACAGAGATGTAGAGCAAAGGGAACTAGGAGGCTGTTTCTCCATCAGGTATTGAACTCTATCCCTGGGAATGCAGTAGGAAATTGAGAAAAACCCGCGGCAGCCAATATGGCTGATTATTATCCATTGACAGGTAGATGGACCAATTTTAGAGCACTCTGGGGGAGGTACCTTATAACTTTTATTTCTTTCATTGAACTTAATCTAATATTTAGCAGCATTCATGCAAAAAATATGGTTGTAGGGCAGTGATGGCGAACCTTTTGAGCTCGGCGTGTCAGCATTTTGAAAAACCCTAACTTAACTCTGGTGCCGTGTCACATATGGAAATTTTTTAATTTTTGCAACCATAGTAAAACAAAGACTTATATTTTTGATATTTATTTTATATATTTAAATGCCACTTAACAAAGAAAAATCAACCAAAAAAATGAGTTCTCGTGTCACCTCTGACACGCGTGTCATAGGTTCGCCATCACTGTTGTAGGGGGAGGAGGACAAGAAGAGGGATGAATATTCAGAGCACAAAGTACTCTGAATGGTACCACAATAATGAATACACGCCAGTATGCTTTTGTCCAAACCCACATCATGTACAACACCAGGAGTGATCATATGTAAACCATGGGCTTTGGGTCATTGTAATGTTTCAACATAGGTTCATCGATTGTAACAAAGGTACCATTCTGATGGGAGATACCAATGATGGGGGAGGCGATGCATGTGTAGAAGGAGGAGGTATAGGGGGAATCTCTGCATTTTCCTGTCAATTTCATTGTAAACCTGAAACTGTTCTAAAAAAAAAATAGACTCTTCATTCAAAATGAAACAGAAAACTCCAGGTAGCTTATAAACCATGCACGCATTCCAATCCCAACTAAAAGTTCCTCACTTTACTTCCCAGAGCTGTTATGAAATGTGAGATAACCAATCCAGCCTTTCTTTCAGTTCAGACACTGATGAGGATGAAAAAGATAATTTTGAAAGAAAATGAATTCCTATTCGCTCCATCAAGGGAGAACACATTTTCTCCACAGAGGCTGTCAGATACACTGGGAAATGCATTCAACACAGAGCCAATCTGTACCTACTTCAGTAAGAAATGTTTCCCGTCTAAGCACCTTGATTACAGGCAGCTGATATTTCTCAAATGCACCAAAATCCATTCAACAAATACGTGTGGAGTGTCGCCAGGCACAGGACCGCAAGCTCAGTGCTGCAGGCGTTTCGAAGGCGAGTTTCTGCCAAAGAGCTTCACCTATCAGCTTCGCTGAAGGAATTTCCTAGCTCTGCTGTGTTGCAATCATGGATGTTTGGAGAACAGTTACGTGCAATAGACAGAATAATTATACAAGAAAAGAGCCACCGTGAGTCCTTATGAGAAAGCAAGCTGCTTCCAAAAGAGGGTTTTGTGACTTCTCCCCGCTTCTTTGAAGAGCTGTTATTCTGCTACCAAGAGGCAGAAGGAAGATGAGGCTATGGAAAGATAAAAGCCTGTCGGGGATTCCTGGGAAACTTCTCAGAGCCGATTCGGCATCTAGGCCGTGGTCGCCAGCGCTCACCTAATTTTAGAAATCGGAAGCTCTGGGTAGCTGCAGTGTCTGATGGCTACAACCCCATCAATCCTGCTCACGCTGGGTGAGGTTCATTTATTTTCAATTAGCATTTATTGAGTTCCTATCTTGTACTGAGCTCCGGATGGAGAGAATGGGAGATAAATAAGCTACTTTTTTGGGGATACAATAAGCACTTGATAACCATACATCAAATATGTATAGCTAACCCAGGTTGGGGGCTCGATCTCCAGTGGGGGGCATGCAGGAGGCAGCTGATCAATGATTCTCTCTCATCATGGATGTTTCTCTCTCTCTCCCTTCCTCTCTGAAATCGATAAACAAAATATTTTTTTTCTTTTTTATTTTTTTAATCCTCACCAGAGAATATTTTTTCCATTGGTTTTTAGAGAGAGTGGAAGGGAGAGGGAGGGACAGAGAAAAACACCAATGTGAGAGAGACGCATCAATTGGTTGCCTCCCATATGCCCCGGACCAGGGCTGGGAGCCTGCAACCCAGGTACATGCCCTTGACCGCAATCGAACCCGGGACCCTTCAGTCCACAGGCCAATGCTCTATCCATTGAGCCCAACTGGCTAGGGCTAAAATTATCTTTTTAAAAATAGTGTGCATACAATCCAAGCGACCTCCTCGGATGCACATGGACCACACAGGTGCGAGCCCCGAACCCTCCCCTGGAGCTGCCACCACCGTCGAGGCTGCAGCTGACCCTGGACCAGAGAATCACCAGGCCTTTAACCTTACAGCTAACCCAGAAGAGAACTCCATTCAGTCCTAAATTAAACCCTGAAAGGCCACGTGCCCTCCTCTCTCTCCCATCCCCACCACCTCTTTCTTGGGCTCCCTATGTACTTCTGGGACTATATTCTGAGCCATGTTCTTGCCAGAGGAACAACCTCATTTCCTCTTTTTCTTAGTTCCAGCACAAGGTATGTGTACATCCTTGCTCCACTTAACTATGGGGCCATATCCTGAGAAACGCATCAGTAGGCGGTTTTGTGCCGCCATCATGGAGTGCACATGCACACAACTAGATGCATCACCTACTCCCAGAATGGCACGTGCTATCCTCTCATCTGATTGGCAGCTTGGTAGGTTTGTTTACACCCGCATCACCGCAAACACATGAGCAATGTCTTGTACTAAGACTTTTCGATGACTACAACATCACTAGGCATGGGAAATTTTGCTCCCTTATAATCTCACGGTCCCATGGCCGTAAACACTGTCCGTCTTTGACTGAAACATGGTTATACGTGGCTGTGCTTGTGTTTACGATCCACCCAGGTATCATTCCCATGCTCTTCTCCGTTTCCTTTCCCTGGTCTATAACCTCACTTTTCCCATCCCCAGCCACTAGACACACACTTTCATCCCTTTTTAAAAAAAAAAATATATATATATATATATATATATATATATATATATATTTATTTATTGATTTCAGAGTGGGAGGGAGAGGGAGGGAGGGAAGGAAGGAGGGAGGGAGAGAGAGAGAGAGAGAGAGAGAGAGAGAGAGAGAGAGAAACATCAATGATGAACAGAATAATTGATCCACTGCCTCCTTCACGCCCCCTACTGGGGGATGGAGCCTGCAACCCGGGCATGTGCCCTGAAGGGGAATTGAACCATGACCTCCTGGTTCATAGGTTGAAGCTCAACCACTGAGCCACGCTGGTCTGGTTCGACACATATTTTCTTTTTTAAAAAATATATTTTATTGATTTTTTTTACAGAGAGGAAGGGAGAGGGATAGAGAGTTAGAAACATCAATGAGAGAGAAACATCGATCAGCTGCCTCCTGCACACCCCCTACTGGGGATGTGCCCGCAACCAAGGTATATGCCCTTGACCACAATCAAACCTGGGACCCTTCAGTCCACAGGCCGACGCTCTATCCACTGAGCCAAATCCGTTAGGGCTCGACACACATTTTCAAACATTTCCGTTATGTGCTCTGAGACTCCTTCCCCTGGCTAATGGACAGCGAGCATTGCCTGCAGCCCTCGCAAGGTGAGATCCAGGCTACTCCTTTCTCTCCCCCAGAGCTGCCCTCCCATCACTCAGAAAAGCCACTTTCCTTGGGGTCTCACGTTCACAGCTAGATCAAAGCTTCCTAAAGCCCGATCATCCCTCGTAATAGCACCAGAGCCTAAGAAAAATGCCTGCACACTGTGGTTTCCACCATTAAAACACGTGCCTGCGCGATCCAAGTTCTCTCGTGGGAGAAGAGCGTAGTACGAGTATCCATTAAGCTTCACATGAACTGTGAATGGATATTTCTCTCTCTCAGTATGCGTACAAGAAGCTCTACTGTATAATTCTACTTGATAGCCATATAATAAACACACTTACAACAATGATGTCTTCTATTAGAAAATACACTTTAAGTTCTTGTTTATATCATTGAAATTGATTTCTGAAAAAAAAAATCCATTTCTCCTCAGCAACCTCAAGCTAAGTATCTGTAACAATACCCTACCTTACAATACTTTTAAATTAACTAAAACATCTTTCATGCCAGCTACATTTTAATCTGTCCAGCATAACTGCTATTTATACATTTACTTACTCTTTATAATTTAAGTCCTACAGTCAGAAGTAAACTAACTATAAATGTGTGATTTACATGTACAGAACTCTTTTTCCCAACCTCATCCACTAGCAATATGGAAGATGGGTAGTATTATTTGAGTAACCCTTAAGCTAAAGATATTTCTATGTCACCTCTATTCTCTCCTGTACATCATCACAAAAGATATTTCTTGGGCTAGTTTTATCTAGCATTCCCAGATAGTGAAGGCCTAGCTTTTAAATTAGCCGACCAAAAAAATCTACACAGGTTAATTTTAAACTCATAAAGAAAATACATTTAAAGACTGTTTTTTACAATAATAATGAATTGTCACAGTTGAAACAAAAAGAAATGTTCTCTGTATTTTATTTTATTCTTGTGAACTTAACCCAGGATCACACCAGCACACTATGCCAACTCTCTGGTCTGTTAGCTTTGCAGTGGCTCTTGGCCAAAACAATACGTGTTGACCTAAATTGCCAACGAAATATGGCCAAAAGTCTATTGTTTTGGAAACCACAATCACTTTCTCTCTCTCTTTTGAAAAAAAATAAAATATTAAAAAAGAAAGAGACTCATCCTCCCTTTCTCTCAGCTTTGGTAAAGTTAACCTAAATATAGTCACAAGCAAAGGACTTCAGTGAACACATGAGGTTCATCCACGAATTCTAGATTATGCTGTATCGTGACTTCTAGAAAGTTATAACCAAACATCTGTACCTCATTTTAATAGCATTGGGGAAAATACTGCTTAAAGCAGACTTCTTAATGACTGTTGTGTCATTGCCCACTTTGAGTCATCCCCGTCTAAGGACAACGTTTTTAAAATGCATAAAATAAAATATGAAGATTAACCCAAAAAATCAATGTTATTAAAACAATATTTTTATCTATGCACAGTCTGTGAGGAGCCTGTGTATCCCAGGTTCAACTGACATAATTCAAGGACACTCCAGTTAATATTTTGCCATGAAGAACCTTGACCCAATTATCAAGTTAAAAAAATTACATCAAGACACACACTCCATTTCATTTTCAATGTATTACATACCTCACGACAAGAGGGCATGTTGACATAATTCTAGAACACAATTATTTAATTCAGTGGGACATGCCAATAATCAGAGGTGGATTTTGTTATTGTTGATAATCCTCACCCCACGATATTTTTCCATTGATTTTTAGAGAGCGGGAGGGAGGGGTAGAGACGCAGAGAGAGAAACAGCCATGTGAGAGAGACACATCGATTGGTTGCCTCCTGCACAGGCCCCAACCGGGTGGGAGATCCAGCCTGCAACGGAGGTACGTGGCCTTGATGGGAATCGAACCCTGGACCCTTCAATCCTCAGGCCGATGCTCTATCCACTGAGCCAAACCAGCTAGGGCTCGAGATGGATTCTAGAGATAGGAGAGAGAATGGCATGGCGGACATGAGGGCGAACTCCCTCCTACCTTTATGGCAGTGGATGCAATCTGGATGTGGTGCAGCCTCCTCAGGGTGCTGTCCCTGTCGATGAAGTAGGAGGCAGCAAGCTGATGCAGCGTCTCCAGGGTGACCGAGGAGCTGTTGGTGCCGGAATCAGCTCCTTCCGATCCTCTGCTCAGCTTCCGCTTGTCCACAAAAATGGTGAGCGACTCCTCTCCTGCATTAAACGTATGGGACATTATTCCATTTCCCACTTAAAATCCAATTTTTCAATTACCTGCAAGGGAGGACATATCAGACACGGTGAAACGAAAGAGTGATCAACAGCAAAAGGGCAAATCTTATATTTATTTTTAAAAATATATTTATTGATTTCAGAGAGAGGAAGGGAGAGGGAGAGAGAGAAACAGAAACATCAATGATGAGAGAGAGTCATTGATCGGCCACCTCCTGCACGCCCCCACTGGGCATGTGCCCTGATCTGGAATCGAGCCCAGAACCCTTCAGTAGGCAGGCCGACACTCTATCTACTGAGCCAAACCAGCAAGGGCCAGACTGGATTACTGTTTGCAGTTACTGCTTGTGCCATGGATGCAAATGTGAGTAAAGGTCCAGTGTTGAGAAGAACCATGTGCTGTTCATGAATGACTTCCGTTAGCCTGGGTATTGCAGAGGAAAGTGCTTAGCTCAGTGGGAGACAGGCAAACCGGATATGCCATGATCTAGGACACGTCTGGAGAGTCATGGCAACGCTACAACCATTGTTTTGCTTTTCTCCTTTAACAGGAAGACAGCATGGTCCAAAGAGGAGGCACCAGAAAGGATCATAGGGGACCCAGGTCAACATAGATGACACCAGGAATACACAGTTCCTGTTCCAGTTACAATCCACAGATTTTTAAAATATATATATTTTTATTGATTTCAGAGAGGAAGGGAGAGGGAGGGGCATAGAAACTGCAATGATGAGAGAGAATCATTAATCTGCTGCCTTCTGGGCATGTGCCCTTGACTGGAATCGAACCGTGACCTCCTGGTTCATAGGTCGACGCTCAACGACTGAGCCAGTGGCTCAGTCACTGGGGCCACAGAGATTTTTAAAATTGCAACCAAGCTAACCCTTCTAGGTGGGTTTGTCTACTGACCTGTAATGTTTACCATTCCACCCAGAATGAAAAGAAAGAAGTGTGTTTAGGGCCGATGTCTTCCTGGTCATTCTATTTCCTTCCACTCAAAGATCTCCCTGTGAATATCTGTTTTACTCAAAGATCTCCCTGTGAATATCTGTTTTGCTTTTGTGCGAGTTTTACTTCTAAAGTACGGCTATTTGAGTAGAAATCCTTCTTCCAGAAATAACCATTGCAAAAGTAGCTTAAATCTAATTGTAGGCTTTCCTTTCGATGTGTCCTTTTAGTTTAAAAATGTTATTCTATTTTCGGTAAAGACAGATCTGATTATCCCGTGAACTAAAATCCGTGGGTTATTTTGGGGATTGCTGTCCTTTTAGAAATTATATTTCAGTTCCCACCGTGTTTGCTTTGCTTTTGCTACCGATGACCATCCTTCTTTGGCCTAATATGTTAAAAGGCACTCGTTCCGATAATATCTATCTTTCTACTAAGATAATGTTATAGAAAATAAGCGATTTGAAAAGCAAACAGACATAATGGGGGGAAAAACAATCTTAGAAAAATAGGCTTCTGACAAGAAGCAGAACCAAATATATAAAGACGGTAAAAAACAGACATGTTGGCTTAACACCAATTGGCATCTGCGAAGTATTACAGGAAGGGAACGGCAAGCCTTATGCAGCTTTGAGAAAGAAACATCGTATGTTTTATAAAACACTCTGAAGGAAAACTGACCTTATGACTATTAACAGGAACCTCCCAAATACATCTGAAATGTTTCTAAACAAAATTGCCCACCGTACCGTATTCCTCTCTATGGAACAATAAAATGTGGGGTGGCGGGGGAGAGGAATTGGAAATAAATAGTTCCAAGGTTAGATGAAATGAATCCGCCCTGAGTGAAATATAAAATATAATTAAGTTACTTCTATTTTGGAGCTGTTTACTAACAATGCTATAGTGAACATTTCTGTTGTGTATGGTTAGCAGATTCCTGCTATTCTTCTGGTGAGACGAATTCTCAGAAGGGAGATTTCTGGGACACTCAGGAGCACTCTACATTTATAGAGAAGCTCTAAACAGTGCTCTTCAAACGTAATGTGCATATAAATCACCTGGAGACCTTGTTAACGTGTGGATTCTGATTCATTAACCTGAGATGGAATCAGAGATTCTGCATTTGTAACAAGCTCCAAGGTGATGCTGGTACTGTGGGAGCGTGGACCACGCTCAGGTAATGAGGCTCTAAATCACAGCACAATTTATTACCAGTTTCAAAGTCTGTCTTTATCAGTGACCTGTGTGTTCCTCTAAGGAAGGTCTTGGGTGTTTGAACTGTTATAGGTAACTCAGCACAGACTTGTCAAATGAGTGGGCAGGAGATTTATCTACCTTAGCAAAGGGCCATGAAGAAGAATAAAAAAATATATAATCAACTTTCTACGACTCTAAACTGAACATTTATCTTTGACTTAGTGTCAAGGAATCTTATGACCAAGATCAACTGACATAACAATTTTAACCTCATTTCCTTCATTATCTTATTATTATATCTTATTATTGTTTACATAAGTAGTTTGAAGTCCTTTTAGTCAATAACTGCTTACAATGAAAATTTAATGCACAGTATTGCTTTAATTTCAAACTTTTTATTTTGTTTACCAGAGAAACATGAGAGATAAGATGAGAGACTGAACAAGAGAGCAAGACAGAGAGAGAGAGAGAGAGAGAGAGAGAGAGAGAGAGAGAGAGAGAGAAACCAATATAATTAATCTTAAGTAGTATGAGTAAAAAAATATATATTTTTATTGATTACAGAGAGGAAGAGAGAGGGAGAGAGAGATAGAAACATCAATGATGAAAGAGAATCATTAATCGGCTGCCTCCTGCATGCCCCCTACTGGGGATGGAGCTCCCAACCCAGGCATATGCTCTGACTGGGAATTGAACCTTGACCTCCTGGTTCATAGGTCAACACTCAACCACTGAGCCACACAGGTCAAGCTAAATAGTTAGTTTTAAACACCAGCATTCCAGTATTTTTGCTCCTTTAGTGCCATTATTTTAACGATTCCATGGGATAAGAAGCTTCAGAAATTATTTCTTTTCCTTTCAGTTCTTTTTCTTAAAACAGAATATGCATCCTCATAGAGGAAATAGTGCCATGCATTTTCAATAAGTCTTCATATTTGCTTAAGAAATAAATTACATATATTTTTGACAGATTTGCTTCCTTAATTAGGTTAAACCTAAACTAAAATAAATGTGTACTTCCTAACAAGAGACCAAGTGAAAAGGAGAAAGACAGCCATTAGTCAATGTGGGAAGAAGGTAGAATATGACATGGAATGAAAATCTGTGGATATTTTATGCAGAATGTAATTCACACAGAGATAAGTGAGAATTGGGTATTTCTGAAATTAAATGAGGATATTTACATTTCTTATACTTCTTTGTAATGTAAGAAAATAGAAAAACATCTAATTGATATTCAATCCATATGGCATCTTATGGGGAGAGATAGAGAGAGAGAAACACTGATGTGAGAGACACATTGGTTGGATTGGTTGTCTTCAGCATGAGCCCCACCCAGGGCCAGGTATCCCGTCCCCAATCTGGGCATGTGCCCTTGACCAGAATCAAACCCTTTTTCTTTGTTGTATGTCTATATTCAGCACACAGATACACTTTTATTTCCATATGTGTCATATGTTTATCATAAAGAAATTTATTATAACAACAGTCATGAAATATAGTTCTTGGCTAGGAATCAATATATCCCGAGAGTGCAATCTTTTTCAAGATTGATTCTGCAAATTGAGGAGCTTATTTTAGATATTTAAGCAGTGATGGAGTTTAGATATCATTATAAGAAGAGAAACAGCTGAGTTTCTATATTGATAAATAGCCTGGAAGCTATAAGATGAAATAAATGGAGAAAATGACATATATATTGAAGAAGGCTTCTTATAATTTATTTACCCCTATAGGAAGGTAATTCAATCGCTGGCTTTATCTATCATAAAATACTCCATCGAAGGCTTCAGATTTGCTATCCAAAGTTTTATGTCTAAGTTAATAATATGATGTCCTAAATTACTCTTTTTATTTATTCATATTTTTATTTCTTTCCTTTTCATCACTCTAATACTGATAGTGACTATTCTACACTCAACTTGTTTTAAAACATGTTTGAATTTAGTTGAAAATCTTGTTACTCATGCAGTCCCTAGTGACAAAATAAATGGCAATGTGTTTAAAATGTTTGCTCTACACATGGCATTCGTGGTGTGTTAGCATTGGAGTTGTTTCCTAGTATGAGTTAGTTAAGGACAGTGAGAGAGAATTAACTGAAGTTATATACCAACAATCTGAATTTTTTAAAAAAATGGAGTAATACAATTTCATGCCCAGTCAGGTAAAACGTACGAAGATAAAAATATTCTTGCAGCAACAAGAAAGCTTTCGTGTAATTACAACAGCAATCATTCTAAAATTGCCTAAAATCAACCTGGTACACATGTTAATTGCAAATAGCTTATATCCATAAGCCACTCTAATAATTTCATATATTTTAGCTAAATTATTAACATCACACAACAGACACCTGAGGAGAAATCTAAATAACAGTGAGAGGAGAGAAAGAACTCCAACAGAAAATACCAGGAACACTAAGTCACTGGAGACTCAGAGATTAGAAGGTGAGTGAGGGTGGCAATTCCAACAACCCTTGTATAAAAGGACTGAGCAAGACTTTGTAAATAACTGAAGCACAGAATTTTGAGATCGCCTATTGCGATCCTGGGAAGAGTCAACCTGAAGAAGTGATTTAATCTCACACAAAACCTACAAAACCAAAACTAATCTTAAGCCCCAAATGTGGCATCCATAATGCCAACGCAATGCAACAAATCAAAAAGTCACCATCATTTTGCAACTAAACAAATAAATGTCCATGAGAATCCTCTACTATCTGACCTCTCTGTGTTCTCTCTGTCCCTTCTTTTCTTATTTGGAGGATATATTTTATGCCCTGAAATTCTTCTGAGTCCCTATACTGCTGAGAGTGGCAGGGAAGACTTATATGTGATTTGTTTTGTTAATCCTCACCCTAGGATATTTTCCCATTGATTTTTAGAGAAAGTAGAAAAGAGAGAGAAAGACAGAGAGAAATATTCATGTGAGAGAAACACATTGATTGGTTTCCTCTTTCATGCACCCTGCCCGGCCAGGGCCTGAGCTGGGGAAAAGCCTGCAACCGAGGTACGTGCCCTTGACCAGAATTGAACCCAGGACCCTTCAGTCCACAGGCCGACGCTCTCTCTACTGATCCAAACCAGCCAGGGCTATATGTGTTTTGAAACCACTGGATTTTTTAAATGAGACCCTATGGAAATAATATTCTACTGTTACTTCAGCTTTTATTGCATCAATAATAACTGGCATTATTAAGCCCAACAGACAGAGCTTTCTCAGAATCTGTTTTCATAATCATTAGGATATTTTGTAAGTTTCTGCTGTCCACACTTTTATAACATCACTAACATAAACTAAGTGATACTCATCTACCACACATGGTACCATTGTCAACACCACACAAGGCCTTTAGGAAGAACTCAATGAATGTGTTGAATAAGTTCATGAGGGGATTCTAGAATTATTCAAACTGCAGCTCTCTGGATTAATCGACACTTTTCCTTCATTTATACAGTTTTACACACAAGCACACACAGGCACAAGTATTTGCAAAGAGTCGTACCTCCCAGAGTAGCAGAGAGCAAGAAATGGGTCCCATATTTCTTGATAAGGTTTTCTGTGATTTGCTGGAGGGTAGGCCGACGTCCCAAAAGTCTGATGTTACGGAAGAATTCGGGGGCAAGAGGCAGAGGGGAGCCGAGGAAATTTCTTCTCTCAACTGCCAGGTTATTTACTTTCCAGCGGCCAAACTCCCTGAAAAGCAAATTTATTTTTTATTCAGAAATACATAATCTAGCTGAAGGTTTTCATTTGTCAAGTTCACTTGGTAGTTTAGCTGGGGTCACTAGGTTCCTTACAGCACTCCTTACTTATAATACTATGTCACGTGTTCGGAGTAGGAAAAGCAATATTTATCCATTTATTTAATTGGAGTACATATTCTAAAACCAGGTCATGTCGAGGAAAAATAAAGCCACCTAAACAGTTCACACTGATTCCCCACAGCCCCAAGAAGCAATGCACTCTTAAAAAAAAGTCATTTCATTATGCATAGAATTTGAATGTAAAGTTGTTAAAAAGGAAAAACTAAAGTCATATTTTTTCATTTCTAAGGGAAGTTGAAAAAAAAGAGAATGAATTTATTTTCATTCACTCTAATGATTCTATTCACTTTAGAGGGAAAATGTAAAAACTCAAGGACATTCTGAAGCTGTAGAAGAATTTTAAAAGCCTGGTCAAATGAGAAACTGTTTTCTGTTTGGTTGGGTTTTTTTTTTTTTTACAATAATTATTGTGGACAACATACTTTGAAACCCAAACTCAACCTGAGTAGCAATTTCTCAAACTGCAGAATGACTTTTAATGGATGTGCCAAATTTAAAAAATGGCAGGCATGGTTATAAAACGGTTTTAACAAATTTGTCATTTTCTGAAATCAGTTAATAAAACCAACCCCCCCCCCAAAAAAAAGCATTTCATTAATAGTTTACTCTTTACTGTCTATTATTATCAAAAATCTTGCTAATAATATAGACGAGTGTAGGAAAACCTCTGACCTCAAGGGCTCAATGATAATAAGCAAGATAAAATGGGGGTGAATTCCTTGCAATTCAGAGACTTTAAAATATTTGTATGTGAGCCCGGCCAGTGTGGCTCAGTGGTTGAGCATCGACCTATGAACCAGGAGGTCACTGTTCTATTCCCGGTCAGGGCACATGCCCGGGGTTTTGGGCTCGATCTCCAGTAGGGGGCGTGCAGGAGGCAGTTGATCAATGATTCTCTCTCATCATTGATACTTCAATATCTCTCTCCCTCTCTCTTCTTCTCTGAAATCAATAAAAATATATTTTTAAAAAGTAAAAAAAAAATTAAACACAGTTCTTTTTATGTCAAGCTACCAAGATTAAGGGATTATTAGTTCGTTTTATTTGCTTACTTTCTAACAAGATCATCTAGCACAGTGGTTCTCAACCTTCCTAATGCCGCGACCCTTTAATACAGTTCCTCATGTTGTGGTGCCCCCCAATTTCATTGTTACAAATTGAACATAATTAAAGCATAGTGATTAATCACAAAAACAATATGTAATTATATATGTGTTTTCCGACGGTCTTAGGTGACTCCTGTGAAAGGGTGGTTCGACCCCCAAAGGGGTCGCGACCCACAGGTTGAGAACCGCTGATCTAGCACATCATGACGGACTCAGAGCACTTTGACCTTGGGGTAACGTGAGAAACAAGAAGGACCCAATGACTGTGCAGACGTTGCAGTCTTGGGGTGCAGTGTGTTTTTCTTTCCTGAAGATTGAGGTTCACCTGAGTTGCAGCTAGACCAGGCATTCATTACATTTTGGAAAAAAGAAAGCCACGGGGTGCCGGATGGAAAACACGCTGAAGGGTATGGTTATCACAAGAAGAGCATTTTCCTGAGGCTTCTGGGGGATCCATCCCAGCAGACGCGTTATGCTGATATTAACTAAGAGCACTGTTGTATGGAAATAATGCCGCCTGTTACCTGAAGCCTTCCCACCATAACGCTGGGCATCTCGGATGAAATAGGCCCAATCATTAGAGTTTAATGTAACTTGGCCCTTTTAGAGGTGCCGCTGTTCTGTAGAGCACACAAATGGGCCATCACCAGCGCAGCCAGAACATTACTTTGAAAATGTTTTTGTTGGCACGAAGGAGCCTCTATTAGTTGATTAGAGTTGCATGTTTGCTGCTCAAAATGCTGACCTGCGGGCGTCCATTATTCCGTGTGTCCACGTAATGTGTACTTTTCTGCCACAATAGGTATTGTCATTTATCCTGACCCTTCTCCTAACAAAGCCGGGGAAACAAGAATGGTATCAACACATTCTACTTCAATAATGCTTACGTCATTGCCACATTGCTGTTAACCTTTTTTTAAAATTAGTATTTAAGTTCTATGTAAATACATAAATATACTCATTGTATTTAAAATATACTCTCTACTGTGATTTCTTTAAAATGACACATGTATAATTGGTCCCCCCAACTACAGGAGCTACGACTGTTGATATTAGATATTTTGGACTCAATATCAAAGGGGAAAGCAGCATAAAGATTAGATGATGCAGCCCAGCCAGTGTGGCTCAGTGGTTGAGCGTCAACCTATGAACCAGGAGGTCACGGTTCAATTCCCGGTCAGGGCACATGCCTAGGTTGCAGGTTCGATCCCCAGTGTGGGGCGTGCAGGAGGCAGCCAATCAATGATTCTCTCTCATCAATGATGTTTCTATCTCTATCTCTCTCTCTTCCTGCCTCTCTGAAATCAATACAAATATATTTTTTAAAAAATTCAATAATGCAGTTGCTCAAATATCTTTATCTGTTCATTTACACCAAATAAAGTGGCTTGTTTAAGCCCTAAAGAAGATTATTACATTACCTTTCACAGTACTACACTGGTTGGCTTATAATTTTAATTCTATCAATATTCATTGAAATTTGCAGGCACTACAGCATATTAAAACCAAATGTAACACCTAGCACTAATCCACTGCGAACAAACCTACTAAAAATCATAAACGGACTCGCCAATCTTCAGTAGCAGTAGCCTTCTAATTATATCTGTAAAATCATACCCATCTTAAGAAATCACTGAGCCACACCGGCCAGGCACTATGTTCTCTCGACTACAGCATGAAATCAAGTACAATGGCGGTGGGATTATAGAGAATTTTTTAAAGAATGGTCTGGTGTGGCTATTGATATGTACTTCTAGTTCCTAAAATATTAGCATAAAAATCATAAACGGACTCGCCAATCTTCAGTAGCAGTAGCCTTCTAATTATATCTGTAAAATCATACCGATCTTAAGAAATGCCACTAATAACCAATATTCAGGTTCCCTGATTGCATTATGTGCAACGACTAGATATAAAATTAGCTCCTTTGACATCCTTTCGGTGTAGCTCCCGCATCTCACAAGCGATGCCGTCTTCCATTTGGCCTGGAAAAGGGAAAAGTTCCCAGTGGCCTGGAGGACAGGGGCCCTGAAGCCAGCGCTGTTGAAGCAGCTGAATGCTAACCAGTTGGCAGGCGACACCAGCCACTTTCTTTGGTCGCCTGACTGGAGACACCGAGGCCACATTTTTTATCACTTCCCAGTCCTGGGGGGCTTTAAAGCTTGGAAGGTATTTTTGGAGGAGGCTGGGGATTTCGCAGCATAAATCGATGCACATAAAAGCACATGGCAACCATGAGTTATGTACGGTATTTACATGCAGGGTTTCTGAGAAGCTCCATTAATGACTAGGGTCTTTGGAAGGAGCTGCCAAATTCTGAGTAGATTAGAGGACACAGATTAGCATGATTGCACAAAACAGCGCCCCTCCCTGGAAAACAGCAAGAATGCCTTGTAGCTATGGCATCTTTAAAAAAAGAATTTTTTTAAATTGATTTCAGAGCGGTAGGGAGAGGGAGAAAGAGCGAGAATCATTGATCGGCTGCCTCCTACTGGGGGTCGAGCCCGCATGCAACCCGGGCATGTGCCCTGACCAGCAATTGAACCCTGATCTCCTGGCTCTAAGTTGATGCTCAATCACTGAGCCACACCGGCCAGGCACTATGTTCTCTCGACTACAGCATGAAATCAAGTACAATGGCGGTGGGATTATAGAGAATTTTTTAAAGAATGGTCTGGTGTGGCTATTGATATGTACTTCTAGTTCCTAAAATATTTTTAGGGCTATGGAATGACTGAAAGTTATTTAATTTTATCTTATATCATTTTAAATCATATTCTGTAGTATAACAGATAGGGTCTTATTTAAATTTTTATGAAAATAATGCAGAATTCAGTTATCATGGTCACTGCCATTATTCCCAAAGGTAATTAATTTAATGGGATATCAAGGTGCCACATGTTTGTATGATCACAGATATAAGTAATATAGTAATTTATATTATCCATGTTTGAATTAAACCACTTGTTTGAACAGAGGCTAGCAAAAGTGTTAATGTAAAAAATATACATGCAGCCCTGACTGGTTTGGCTCAGTGGGTAGAGCGTTGGCCTGCGGACTGAAAGGTCCCAGGTTTGATTCCAGTCAAGGGCATGTACCTTGGTTGCGGGCACATCCCCAGTAGGGGGTGTGCAGGAGGCAGCTGATCGATGTTTCTCTCTCATCGATGTTTGTAACTCTCTATCTCTCTCCCTTCCTCTCTGTAAAAAATCAATAAAATATATATATACATGCATGCTATCAATGAATGACCTTGTATGTTGAAGAGAGAGGGGTTATGTAACAAGCAACTCATTTCCTTCTAAATTTTGGAAGTACATTTTAACATCTGTTAGCACTTATCACAATTGCTCATCAATCACATACATATAATTATACAGATTTGGTAATTATTGATCAGCATAGAGAAGCCAAGGACAGACACACTGAGCTAAAATAAAACACCCACTCTGGTTCTCTCTATAAAAGAAATAAACAAATATAAGGTCTCCATTTTTCACACTTCCAACTTAAAAAATAATTCCTTATCTTGGTTAATAAGTGGAAAATATTTAAATATGCTGGGGGAGGTAATGCTAGTTTTTCAAAAGACAATGGATTTAGGAGACAGATAGCTGAAGTCTCAACTCCCATCCTCACCAATTCAATTCACAAAATTCAGAGCTCTATGAATGTTAGCAAGTTGTTAACATATGTAAAAACACTTCCGGATGTATACACTATTTAGCTGTGTTTTATAATGCATGGATTTGAAAGACATATAAATTCAAAATTTCAACATCCAAAATTAATCATCATATCACCATCCAATGAGGGGAGGCGATTCCCAGGCATAATCTTATGGAGGAGGCAACAATACTCTCATAATTAGACACCATATTTTAATTTTCCAAGTTTGAGCATTAGAAGCAGATGGAAGTTAACTTTTTGTTAAATTTAATAGTGAGATCATGCCAAGAAGATCCCCAGAGAATAATTAAATTAATTGTTTGGCTTTAAAAAAACTGAATTTATTGGCAACATGGGTTAATGAAATTATATAGATTTCAGGTGCACAATTCTATAACATATCTGTATATTGTACTGTGTGCTCACCCAGCCCAAGTCAAGTCTCCTTCCATCACCATTTATCCCCTCTGCCCTTTTAACCCTCCCTCCAACCCCCCTTTCTCTTCTGGAATCACCATGCTTGTTGTCTTTGTCTATGAATTGTTTTTATTTATTTAATTTTTTTACTTAATTCCATTACCCACCAAGTCCTGCACCACCCACCCGATAACTGTCAGTCTGTTCTCTGTATCTATGAGTCTATTTCTATTTTGTTAGTTAATTTTGTTTGTTAGATCCCACACGAGTGAAATCATATGGTACTTGTAGAAATGTTAGTATTTGGGTGTCCACATAAACATAAATTAAATGCTGTAATGACTCTTCTGATGAGATTTTAATTACAAGGTTTGATAAGACAGACAAATTTTGCGTGGGGTTAGGGTGCTGTGGAATTAAAGGTGACCATGCTTTTCATAAAGCTGATATATTCTACTTAGAAGGCTGTAACTGGACGAAACAGAAAAAATAATCAATAAATACCAAAAAGGAAGGAGTAAGAAAATATAAGTCAAATGTGAAAAAATCAGGTTGCTTTTTAATGGAATTATTAAATGGACACTGAAAAAAGATGAGCTTTTAATATCAAAAGCCAGCCATTTTTTTCATTTATTCATTTTAGACTAAAAGAGCAATGAAGACTTCTAACAAGCGGCCTCACTCACTCTGGTCTGAGCTTGAGTCACTATTTTATTAATTAGGTGCTAGGACTCTTCTGAAACAATGAGGTCAATGAAAAGTTAGTAAAGCCAGAAGCCCAGATGGTGCTGAATTCACCCAACTAAAGAGGACTCCCTGGATGTGGCTCATTCCCATTGCTCAGTCACTCATGTGATGCGTGTGAATATCTGACAAGCTGGAGAATTGCCGGTCATTGGCCCAGTCGATGGACGATGACTCAGTTCTTCTAATTATAGGCCCAGACACAATAAGTACCTTTTTGTTCCCTCAGGTATTTTTAAAAGTAACTAACTCTATAATAATAATAAAAAACTAACAATCAAAAGAAAATCACAGGTAGTTTAATTTTTCCCGATGAGTTACTAATTCAAGTAATCATTCACATAAAAGTTGGTAAGTACATAGTCATCTAATAGAGAAGTAATGCTGTGTATACAATAAACTGATAAAAGAAGTTTAAAACACGGAAATCTGTACAGGAAAGGTTCTATATTCACACATTTTGCACTAAATTATTTAGCACTAAATAACTGAATAAATCCTTTATCACATAGATCCTTATTCTTCTATGCTATAAAATCAAGCATATGGACTTAAAAAATTCAATGTCTTATGTTTTCCTTTTCCTTCTGATTTCCTCATTTAAATTTATATGACTGTGTAGAAAATAATTACACCCTTAAACTTCTCAAGATTAAATAAATCTCAAGATATCTCATGCGACTGGTAATACTTGGCAAGGACTTAATATGGAAAATTCTCCTGTAGCATCGTGTCATACTCAGACGCTCTAACAATAAAATGTTATCATTTGCTTTGCAATATTCAACTGATGCTCTGTGAAAACAAAGATCGCTGCAATCAATCCTACCTTTGCATCGATTTTCTTGCTGAGGACTCACAATAATGCTGGAGGGCACTTGTAATTATTATCAGTATTTTATAGATGATGCAATAAGGTGCAGGAGAGATACTTGCGGGCTCTGAAAGAGTTTATAAATCAGCACTACCCAAGGGAAATATATTGTGGACCAGGAACACTACTGATAGTGGGAGGTTGACATTATCGAGAGGAAAGCGAAGAGAAGGTGGTTAGCCATTGTGGAGGCCAAGGGCGCATTCTGGTTGAGAATAAAGTGTGGCCAAGGATAAACATTACGGCTTTGAGAGAAAACAAAGGGATATGATTTACTTGTAATATGACCTTGTGAACAGCATATCTTACCTCTTCAAGGTAACAGATTCTTTTGGAATGAAAGCTAAAAGAGGGGATAAAGGCAGGTGTCCTATTTTAGGGAAAATGGTCATGACCTTGATCTACTGGTTCAAGTTTGCAACGTAGCAAATGTCTCTGTAGTCTGTCTGGGTAGAGCAGGGTTTTTTGGGTGGTTTTTGGGGGTTTTTGTTGTTGTTGTTGTTGTTTTTTTGCTAGAGCTCACTTATCTTTGCACAGATAATCAAGATTCATTGTACAATAGCTACAGTCACAGTCAGAATGAGGTAAAGGGACCCGATCAGGATAAATGGTTGACATAAATGTTGCATCTCAAAGTAGACGGGTAATTCCTATGCATAAAATTCATAAAATATTTTTAGGACATTCAATTAAAAAGCACTATTATAAGATAATATATTACCTCAATCTTTATCATTGCTCGATTTTTATAGCCTTGCTTAACAGGGAAAATTGCAATTGACAGTACTAATTTCTCAAATAATAAATCATTCCCATGAAAAATATATGGTACTGAGGAGAAACGGGTTCTTTGAGTCCTTGAGTCTCTACTGAATGCAAAATACTCTGTCTTGTGTAGTCTGTTTTGTCACTTTTCAGATCTGACAACCAAGGCCTAGTTAGACTTGATTAAATTATATGCAAAACTGGAATAGAACTTAAAAGTTAAAACATATAATTTATATTAAAACATTTTTAGTGTTTTGTTTAATTGAAAGTATTGTGAGGAACTGAATGTCCTATTATAGACATCTTTAAATAGATCCTAAAAATGAGAACAATGTTATTAGTCAAATCTAGAAGAAAAAGTCTGTTCTGTCTAAATATTATTGTTACACTCCCATTTCCCTGTGTCTACGCAAATAGGCTTATACATAGAGGCACTTAATAAATTTTAATAGACAAAAAGAAATGCCATTTACTAGTATTTATTTAAGCTAGTTATTATCATAGTATGATGACATTTTCTCCTTTAATTCAAGTTTTTCTTTTTGTAATGAAAATGTTTTTCAAGTGTAGATTATACTCATCAGTAATGCTAAGCATGGCTTATTTCTAAAGAAAAGCTTCTGTATTTAGAAATAGTTTCCTTTTTTTCCTCTTTTCTTACATCTGTGCATTGAAATGGTAACAAAAAGACGATGAAAACAATGAACAAAGTTTCCTTTTACAGCAAAATGGTGGAATGTCTCTGCCATGGAAATAATTAAATCCACTGGACTAAAATGAATCTTTTAAAATATGCTAAACTGGCAAGAAAATTAAAGTTCCTCAGAAGCAAGCGTGAAAAAGCTAGACCAGAAACATCAGCAAATAAAAAATAAGAAAATATTTAGACTGGACAAGGCTATGTGTCCAACTCCTGGATAATCTGAAGTCATTCCAAGCATGAAATTTGTAATCTCAGATGCTTACATCAGAAACCAAAACAAGACTGAAAAGGAGTTAGATCTAGACTGTAATAGAAAAATAAAACAAAAGCAAGAAAGAAAAGATAGAGAAAAAGTAATAACACCGAAAAATATAAGAGAATCAATAAAGACAAAAGTTGATTCTTGGATGTAGACAACAAAAGTAAAAACAGACAAACTGGACTACATCAAAATTAAAAGGAATCTAGCATCAAAGTACAAAAGCAACCAAATGAGTGATGATATCTGAGAATCATATATGGGATAAGAGGTTAATATCCAGCATACATCAAGTCGTCCTGTAACACAACAGAAACCAGCAAATGAAAAGAACCTGATTATAAAATAGTCAAGGCACTTGAATGGATATTTCTCCTTCGAAGATACACAAATGTCCCACACACATAGGGAAAGATGTTCAATATCACTAAACATTATAAAAATGATACCAGTCTAGTGAATGCTCAAATGCCTAGGGCAGCGATTTTCAACCTTTTCAATCTCACAGCACACATAAACTAATTACTAAAATTCTGTGGCACACCAAAAAATAGATTATATTTTTGCCTATTTGGCAAAAAAAAAAAAAGATACGTTTTATTCATTCACACCATACGGCTACTGTTGTATTAGCTGTTGCCATTTTTTTATTTGACAATCTAAGGGAAAAGAGGTCTGTACCCTGGACTAAATAGTCAGGTACTGCATGTTTGAAAAATTCTTGAGGCACGCTGTTTGAAAATCTCTGGCCCAGCAGCACGGCGATTCTGTTTTATGAATATAAATTCAAAGCGTAAGGTCTCTTAATCGCACAGAATATTTAAAAATCAAGCCTGCTATGTGATAACTATCTCTAAGGTCACCTTGTGGATGAAAACACTTAATAATAAGAGCATTTTTATGTTTAAGTAACCAACCACATTTGAATTGGTGCCAAGAATTAATAGAAAATGATGATCTTATATAAATTGTGTTATTGCAAAGGTCAATATAATAATTAGTCCAAAGAATTCCTACAGAGTTGAAAATGGGCTATAATGTAAAGATGTTGTAAAAGGGAATACATATATGTGTGTGTGTGTGTGTGTGTGTGTGTGTATGTGTGTGTGTGTGTGTGTGTGTGTATATATATATATTTGTATATATATATATATATATATATATATATATATTTCAAAGAGCTCAAATAAATCTTGGAATAACATCAAAATGAAGAGAAGTCAAAATACCGAATTTATATGTTCCCAAGAGGTATTTGAAATCAAGTCAATTTAGGTTTCTCAGTGATCTCATAAACACATCTACGTTACTCATACAGCAGAGGCTGAGATGAATAGAGTTGCCTTTCCTTGTTGTAACAAACACCTTAGCTGTGGGCCCAGTTAGATCATAAGCTGTCCTTCCATCTCCAAATAGGAAATGAAATAGACCTGAAGATGCGTGTTCAATATGCTCAGGTTTCCTTTTGAAAAGATTTTCCCCAAAGTAACGGAGAGCTTTCAGCTGTGAGAGGCACAGAGATTTTGAAATGTAGAGCAAGATAACATTTCTTAAATTAAAGCTCTGAAATACTGACCCCAAATCTTAAATTAAATCTCATTTTGCATCCTCAGATAATGAGATAGCTGAGAATGTGGGTGATATTTGGGGGAGAAATGTCACATCACATGCTAAGGGTTATTTCGTTCATCGTCTCTAACACTTAATTGGAAATCTTTGCCAACTTGTGGATATAATACCCTATTCTGGGACTATGTAATTTCTCATTCGATTCAATGTGAGTTTAAAACATTTATTTCAAATTCGCCAATGGACCCTTGCAACAATTCCTATTATTATTAGCCACAAACTTTACTTTGCAATTTCATTTTACTTTACAAATTACCTTTGACATATACATTGGCATTAAAATGCGGGCCACAGAGTACAAGGAATTTACAATAATTTGAAAATAAAAAAGGAGGAAAAGAATAACTGGTTGGACCTATTTGAGTGCAGTGTAATTAAATATGATGGATAAAACTGAATGTCTCCTTAATTAAGGAGGGCAAATTGGTATCATCCAAGGTTTTCTGTCTTCTTCAAGGGAAGCTGGTGAGATGCCTTAGAAAATCAGACCCACAAAATCTAGAAGTGTCTTATTTCTTTTTTTATATATATTTTATTGATTTTTTACAGAGGAAGGGAGAGAGATAGAGAGTTAGAAACATTGATGAGAGAGAAACATCGATCAGTCACCTCCTGCACATCTCCCACTGGGGATGTGCCCGCAACCCAGGTACATGCCCTTGACCGGAATCGAACCTGGGACCTTTCAGTCCGCAGGCCGACGCTCTATCCACTGAGCCAAACCAGTTTCGGTGGAAGTGTCTTATTTCGATGCATGTAGATCAAGCCAATGAGTAAAATGAAAGTGAAAGATAGAGGTACCAGGTAGCATAGATGAATCAGGAGTCGAGGTGTGGGGTGGTGAGGAAGGCAATGTGAATGGTAAAAATGGTGAAATATGATGCACCAAAAACAATAATGTGAATTCAATACTTTTTATGAAACAGGGAAGGCTCTCTGAGGGCAAAAAAGAACTACAAATAAAACTCTGCACACCGGGGGATATATATTTGAACAGTAATCACACACAACGTCAAGTATATCCATTCAGCTTTACATGTGCAACTTACTCGTATAATAACATCATCAACAATGATCTTAGTGAGATCTATGCCCCAGGTACTCTGAGAAGCGCTTTCTAGGTATCAGCTTATTTTATCCTCATAACAACCCTGAGGTAGCCTGTGGTGTTCTCCCTCTATGAGGAAGGAGGAAACTGAGATTTAAGGAAGTAAATTACAGACACACATAAGGAAAGGCCAGATTCTAGTCCAGATTCGCCCAACCTTAACGGCTGCTTGCTGCTTAAGCTTTATACTGGTCATGTGGGTACTCTGTGCACTAAATACATATCACACTTTTTCAGTCTTACTATGGAATTTAGAAAATACACAGCGAAGTGCTTTAATGCCTTGGCTGATCTTTCTCTGTTACAGGCGATTTTTTTAAAGTAAAATATAGCTGAAATAGATGTTAAGAGTCACCTAGCCCACTTACTAAAAACTTGGTGTTTTTCGCTTAAATTATCCAACTATTTTCAAATACCGAGCACGGTGTTAGACATTTTGATGCTTCAAAAAGAGGATTTTAAAACCTGGAACTCTATCTGGGTTAAAACTACATCCAAAAGTATACTTCATCATGAAGAATAAAATATCTGAAAAATATACACACTAATAATACTAGTATGTTGTGGGAATGAGGAAATAAAATTTTAAGAAAGTAGGTTATATTTGAAACAGTGAAAGGAGTATTCATGTATCAGTAAAGAAAAATTGACAAAAGAGAATTCTGGAAGGAGGGAACACTGAAAACCTCATCACCATCATTATCATCATGTCCTGAGAGCTCACTATGTTTCAAGCAGCAATTAATTGCTTCATATTAATCATTTTATTTCATCAGAACAATTCCTTTAAATTAACATCTTTTAATATATATATTAAATCATACACACACACACACATCGTCTATTGATTTTAGAGAGGAAGGGAGAGGGAGAGAGAGAAACATCAATGATGAGAGAGAATCATTAGTCAGCTGCCTCCTGCACGCCCCACACTGGGGATCAAACTCACAACCCAGGCAAGTGCCCTGACCAGGAATCGAACCGTGACCTCCTGCTTCATAGGTCAACACTCAACCACTGAGCCATGCCGACTGGGCTAACTAACATCTTTATACATATAGAGATCAGAAATATGATCATACTTTGGGGATCCAAGATCCTAAGTAGGATTGTATCAATTGAAAGCATTAAAAGTTTCTTATTTAAAATATTCATTAGTTCTGGATATCAAATCAGCTACCAAGAGAAATACACAGATACATGGATAGGCTGCAATAGGATGGTGACACCTTTACATCTGCCCAAGTGAATGAGAATGTAATAACGAGCAATAATAATTTAATAAAGGTAAGTAGAAAATCTATTTTCTAGTTATATTTTTAATTTTTTTCTGGTTAGCATAACAATTGGATAGACAAAGAAAGACTATTAGGCCCATTTTTTTCTGTGTCACAGTCTCAAAGAATGTTAAGCGTCGAAATGATGACTTGATTTTAAAATGCAGATGACACATTTAGTGCTCAAATGCCAGCAATGGTGCTGCTCATTCAGAGCCAGAACATTTGCAAAAGGCAGTAAAAAAAACACAAAAAAACCCCTCTAGCCATTGCAAGTCTTCCCTTGAGGAATGGAATGTGCGGTAGTAGTTTATTTTTTATTAATCTGGTCAAATTTACCCAACTGAGTGGATAAAATAATAATAAATGAATTAATACTGAAAAGATAAAATTGTATGTACTTGAGAGATATGCTTAGAGGAATAGGGCAAGTTTACACATGAATTTTTTTCTCATCTGCATCGACTGGTTATTTAACTGTCCTGTGTGGCCAGATATTACAACTCCTGTCACTGAGATTATACAAGAAAGCAAGACAAACATGACAAGCAGGACGGAATCATGAGACAGCTGCATAAGTACTGCAAATGAAAAGCCTTCAGTTACATGCAAGAAACTGTAAGAGAAAATCCCTTTGCAGCCAGAATGTGTAAAAGGCCTGAGTGACAGATTCTTAGCCTTTTTGAAAGAAATATCCACACTTTTACCACCTGAATCCTAAGTACAGAAAGGTGCAAACATGTTCTTACAGGAAGGTGAAACTTCTAGAAGAACATGGCATTGAAGATCAGAACTCTAGATCAATAATCTATACTAATAAAAAGGTAATATGCTAATTAGACCGGATGTCTTCCAGATGTCATTCCTTCTTGAGGAAGCTGGGGGCCAGGCGAAGCCAGCCCGGGTCCCGGGTGCCTGTGGGTGGCGGGAGGAGGGAAGCCTGGGTCCTGGGTGCCAGAGGGCAGCCCGGTGCCAGCAGCCGGAAGAAGGAAGGCCTACTCTTGCACGAATTTTCATGCATCGGGCCTCTAGTACATAAATAAAGCCCAGCTGGTGTGGCTCAATGGTTGAGCATCAATCTATGAAGCAGGAGGTCACAGTTAGATTCCCAGTCAGGGCACATGCCTGGGTTGTTGGCTAGATTCCCCAATAGGGGGCATACAGAAGGCAGCCAATCAATGATTCTCTCTCATCAATAATGTTTCTATTTCTCTCTCCCTCTCCCTTCCTCTCTAAAATCAATAAAAAAAACACATTAAAAAATAAATACAAATGACTGCTCCATGACAATTGATAGTTTAAGAGCAATTAAAATTATTTTCAACCTCCAATGCTTAGTGAAGCTATATTTCAGAACCAATTTCACCACAAGCCACTGAACACAAACATATTTTCTTCCTAAACAATGTGTGAAAGCAATCAGTAATAAATGATAAGTTACTTGGAGGAAACACTTAGCTTTGATAAATCTCCAGAAAGTGTAATATTTCATTCTGTTTCCACAATGATATAAAAGACTGCTCTTAATGCATTTGCCGAAGTTCTGTAAGTGTTCCTCTTGACTTAAAACTTGTTTAAGCCCTAACCGGTTTGGCTCAGTGGATAGAGCTTCGGCCTGCGGACTGAAGGGTCCCAGGTTCGATTCTGGTCAAGGGCAAGTACCTTGGTTGCGGTCACATCCCCAGTGGGGAGTGTGCAGGAGGCAGCTGATCGATGTTTCTCTCTCATCGATGTTTCTAACTCTCTATCCCTCTCCCTTCCTCTCTGTAAAAAATCAATAAAATATATATTTTTTAAAAAGTACAGATTGATAGTTACAAAAAAACTTGTTTAATTTGCTTCATCAATGATTTGATAATTGCCACCACAAATTATCAAATATTTCCAAAATACCATTTCTATATTTGAAATAATTGTCATCAGTGTTTATATAATTAGCTATAAAAATCCTTTGCAACCACAAAGCAGTTATTCTTTTGATGATATTTTTGTCATAAGTTTAGTGAAATAAATCACCTCTAAATAATTGGGGCTAAAAGAGAATCAAGGAAGCAGAAAAAAGGTAGCAACGTTGATGGCTTTTTAACAATTGCTGTGCTTATAGTCACCAGGTTATAACATAAATATATTTATTTTGTTTTTCACTGTGCTTAGATTTTAAAATAAAATGATCAGAAATTAAATAAAAGGCACCTCAGGAGAACAAATACAAGCAAGTCACAAACTTCTAGCATTGATGTGTGAAAGCCTGATACCTAGAAAGAAGCTTATGTAAAATGTTGAAGGAAACAAAAATAAATTTTAGAAGAGATAAAGAAAAAAACTTATAGACACAGACAGTATGATGATTACCAGAAGGAAGGGGGTGGGGGAGGTGGAAGAGGGTAGAGGACAGATAAATGGCGATGGAAGGAGACTTGAGTTGGAGTGGTGAACTCACAATACAATATGCAGACGATGGATTATAGATATGTACACCCGAAACCTATATGATTGTATTAACCAATGTCACCCCAATAAAGTCAATTAAAAATAAATCTTAAAGTTGTTTTGGATAATAAATGGCTAGAAAAATTTTTGATTTTCTTACAACTTCCTTAAAAAACAATATGTAAGCAAATGATTTGGAAGCATAATGCCATCTCTTATTTTATCTCTTTGTTATTTTACGAGTGGAAGATAAAAATATGTAGCAGTCAACAGGAGCCAAAGAGCAAATTGTCCCAACTAAAAACCCCATCATTAAGATGGGATATTTACTGATCATTATATCAATTATCACAAAATAATAGCTATTACCAAAATGTTATTACCAACATTGTTGGGTGCTTCTTATAAACCTGACCCAATGCTAATCGATTTGTACCATTTCATTTAATTCTTAGCAATAGTTAAGGTAGTTTTCTTCTCCTATAATTTATAGGCGAGAAAATCAAAGTACACATTTTTTTAAATTATCCTCCAGGACACAGCTATTTAGTGGTGAAGCGATGATTCAAGGACACATAGTTTTCTGAATTCTTTCTTCAGAAGCAAATGCCTGGACAGTGTAGGTTTGCTATTCACACTGTTAACGGCCCTAAGCTGAGTGGAACAGCTGTGCAGAGCGTAGCCAAATCTTAAGTTTTTACGACATCAAAAGACTGAATGAACGAAAATAAAGATAAAGTGAATGCGATAAATGCAACACAGACACATTTCAATAAAATTGAACCAAATTTGCATTTCTAATGATCAAATGATGGCATCACCATTTAGGGCTAAATTCTTCACTATTTTCACTGCTCAGTTTCTGAAATGATGGAAGGCTCGAAAATGGAGTTAAAGTTCCATCTTCAAAAATATTTTCTAATGTCGGAGTCACCTGAACCATCCCCATAGCAATTGATCACCAATGTCTATTTAAACATTTCCTGGGAAAAGGAGATCAATTCTTCATAACAGAGCCCAATCTATAGTATGTGATCTTTCTGAAATCTATTCCACTTCTTTCTGACTTCAACTCATTGATCCCAGTTCTGTCCTCGGAGGAACACGTAATTAATTTACTTTCCGTTCTACCTGGCAGCCTTCAAATATTTATAGGTCCCCATAGTGACCCCACTGAGTGTCTCCTTTCCAGGCATGTCCCTGGTTTCGATGCATTGTATCCTAAGCAGCACGCTATTATAGGAAAACACCATTCTCTCCCTCTGCCTCCCAGGCACGCCCACATTAGGGCACCTAGGTGTTTAACTAAACCAAAAATTAAAATGGAAATTTAAACAAAAATAAAAATTTAAAAATCCTAGGAACTTCAGGTTAGGTTCAGATAAGGCCATTGGACAAATGGGATCGTGTGGCTAAGAAATAGCCTGATTTTGTCCTTGGATTTCACTTTTTCTTTGACGTGTCTTGTTTTCAAAGGCCCCTGCCCAAGCTGTTTTCAAGAACGAATTCTTGCCCTGACCGGTTTGGCTCAGTGGATAGAGCATCGGCCTGCGGACTGAAGGGTCCCGGGTTCGATTCCAGTCAAGGGCATGTACCTTGGTTGTGGGCACATCCCCAGTGTAGGGTGTATAGGAGGCAGCTGATTGATGTTTCTCTCTCATCGATGTTTCTAATTCTTTGTCCCTCTCCCTTCCTCTCTGTAAAAAACCAATAATATATATATATATATATATATATATATATATATATATATATATTTTTTTTTTTTTTTAAAGAACGAATCCTTTACCATTGAAACCTATGGTCAAAGGTATTTGAAAGATTATTGGGGGGTTGGGAGGGGGAGGGTCCCCTATCACCATTGAAATAAAATGTAGATCTTTTGAAGTATTTTCTAAGAGCTGCCACATGAAAGTTTCTAATCCCACCATAGTTTGTGGGTTTCGTTGTATTTTACCTTTGAGTTTTAGGGTGAGAATAGGGCTAAGGTGTATTTCCCACTTTTTACTGAAGACAGGCGACTCTTTAACCCTTGGATAAAGTGAGATTCTTCCTGCTACAAATAGAGTTGAACGAAAAATGCTCTGAAAATGGACCATGGTCAGTTCTATAGTTTATCTTGGGGCTAAATTGATATCTAAGGTAAACTGTATTGTATTTAGGTGGTGATTTTTTCCCCCGGGTCTTCAAATGACATATAATTAGGTTTCCCGAAGCAAATGTAAAAAGGGAAGTATGACATAAAGGTCGCAAAATTCCCATAGCTTTTAAAAAATTCTATGTGGCCACGGAGAGAAAAGTACACTTTGTGTACATACAGTGGACTGAATGACGGAGGAGGCATTCTTTAAGTCTACGGAAAGCGAATACCTACTGATCCTTTCAACGTCCAGGAGAGAGAAGAATGTATTAACGCCAGCACTGTGACCGGTTGCGATATTAGGCACATATATCTTATTAACACAAAGTGTCAGGACCAGAATATGTGAAAGATGCATATCAAAAGGCAAGACCTATTTAATTGAAAGCTGCTGAGCCACTTTGAATCGCAGGCTTATTTTTATCTTTCTGTTTAGAGCGCGTTTGCAGGAGTGTTATTTCAACCTGGTGAGCTGCGTCTTGCTTACTTGTCTTATTTCATAGATATTCCCTGAGAACTCCATGGACATAATGACAGTGCATCAATTTCGAATGCGAGGTAATGCAATCTTAGACTTAGAAATGGATGGCGAGGAGCTCTAACTAAGAAGAACGACATCGTAGAGCCACCTGCATTTCACCAAGGGCTCAGGCATAGTTAGCAACATATTCTTGCCCAGGGAAGGAATGGTTCTCGCTCATCGTTCCCAGGTGTGACAGCCGATTAAAGCAAGCACATTTTTTTGTGTTTGTGGAAGCAAGGAGACATGAGGATGCATGATATTATCCCCATCTATGTTCATTTTTTAAAGTATATTTTTATTGATTTCACAGAGGAAGGGAGAGGGAGAAGGAGAGATAGAAACATCAATGGTGTGAGGGAATCATTGACGGGCTGCCTCCTATACACCCCGTACTGGGGGGTCGAGCCCACAACCCAGGCATGTGCCCTGACCGGGAATCTAACTGTGACCTCCTGGTTCATAGGTCGACGCTCAACCACTGAGCCACGCCGGCGGGCTATGTTCATTTTATAAGGCAGAGGAGAACTGATCTTGAATGAAAAAAAAAATAATAATAAAAAAGGAGAAGAAAAAAAGAAGGAAGATTTTTCTTCAGCTGTCAGTACAGAAAGTAGGCGGCAGGAGTAGAATTTAGAATGCATGCTCAGCAGCCAACCAATCGGCCTCACCCTCTTTGGGTCAGTGGCCCATCCAAAATATGACAAAAATGGTGAATCTGCTTGTGTCCACATTTCTCTTAAATCTTTTTTTAAAATATATTTTATTGTTTTTTTACAGAGAGGAAGGGGGAGAAATAGAGAGTTAGAAACATCGATGAGAGAGAAACATTGATCAGCTGCCTCCTGCACACTCCCCACTGGGGATGTGCCCGCAAGCAAGGTACATGCCCTTGACCAGAATCGAACCTGGGACCCTTCAGTCCGCAGGCTGACGCTCTATCCACTGAGCCAAACCGGTTATGGCAAATCTTTTTTTTTTTTATGTGATGGTATTGGGAGGTGGGGCCTTTAGGAGGTGATGAGGTCATAGGGGATGAGCCCTCATGAATGAGATTCATGTCCTTATACAAAAATGACTCAGAAACATCCTCACCCCTCCTGCAGTGTGACACACAATGAGAAGTCTACGAGCCTGAAGAAGTCTACAAGTCTCATCCACCATCCTGCCCCCTGATCTCAGACTTCCAGTCTCCAGAACCCTTAGCAATTGATCTCTGCTGTTCACAAGCCCTTCAATCTGAAGTATTCTGTTACAGCAGCCCAAACTAAGACAACTGCTACCTTCACTTCATGGTGTGTGTGTGTTTTTATACTCAGTAGTTTTTTTTTTACTCATTAGTAAAAAGTGAAATTCAGCAAGCACACTCCTTGCCACTTACTCAGAGGAGTTGAAAACATATGTCCACACAAATACCTGCACACAGATGTTTACCGCGGCTGTATTCATAAGTGCCAAACCCTGGAAGCAACCAAGATATCATTCAGTAGGTGAATAAGTAAATAAACTGTAACGTCCCAACAATGAAATATTATTCAGGGCTGAGGAGAAATGAGCTCCCAAGCAATGAAAAGACACAGAGGAGTCTTAAAGGCATATGACTAAATGAAGGAAGCCAACCTAAAAAGGCTACACACTCTATGATCCTGACCATAGGAACATGCTGGAAAAGGCAAGACTGTGGAGACAATAAAAAGGTCAGATGTTGCCAGGAATGGGGATTGGAAGAGATAAACAGGCAGATCCCAGAGAATTTGAGAGCAGTGAAAATTCGCTGTATGACATTGCAATGATGGATGTATATCGTCATACATTTGTCCAAACCCATAGAATAAACAACACTGATAGTTTACATTTGTCCAAATCCATAGAATAAGCAACACCGATAGTTACCTAAGGTCAACTCTGGAATTTAGGTGATTATGATTTGTCAATGTAGGTTCATCCTTACCAATAAAAAATAAAATTGTACCATTCCGGTGAGTGATGTTGATAATGGGGGACATTGTGCATGTGTGGGGGCAGAAGGTAGATGGGAAATCTCTGCACTTTCCTCTTAATTTTACTGCGAAAACTGCTGTAAAAAATATAAAGTCTTAAAAAATGAATATAATCATCATGGAATTCTTAGAGAACACTGAGAACATTTGTTTAAAAAATAATACTGATTTTCTCTCCCATTCATCTTGAAAAATTTGATGAGAATCAGACCACAAATGAAGGGCTATGTACAATAAAGAATGTCGACTGGTGATCAATCTTATATGAGCCTTTTGGCTATGAAGTAGTTGAACAGTTTAACATAATAAATAGTCTAGCTCCATAATGATAGTAATTGGCATTGTATTAAATTATTACTAGTCAGAGGATAAAGTTCAAATATTTGAACAATTTAGTATTATTTTAACCTATATGTCATCATCAATGACCTTATGGGAGTAGAAATTCAAGAGACTATTATGACAGGGTGATAAAGGATACTAATTTAAAACAGAAGCAATGAGCACTGTGAGTTATATAATTTGTTTTAATATAATTGTATTGAATATACACTACACACATGGTCGTAAAAATTGTCACAGATGATTAATGATTTTCTAAATCATGGTATGAATTTTAGATCATTTTACTAAGTCCATTAACCCACAGTATTTTAGTCATAATCTTTGTTCATTAAATGAACATTCATTGTCAGATTTGCTTTGAAAGTTGGAAGCACTTGGACTCACAGATCTGAAGGTCCCTCAGTTAGGTCTCCTTGTCTTTCCACCACTCACCCACCCACCAGGAGTGCCCTTCAACCATTCCAGAAAAGACACTTAGATTTTCTCTGGAGAAGGGACTAAAGAAATCTAAATCCAGACTGTCTAAACTTTAAAAATTGTAAAAATGCTAGGTCACTCATGAAAATGAAGCAGTGGTCCACAGCTCACAATGGGAGTACAACCAAGAATCGGAGTTAAGAAGATGGATTTAGGGACAGCTAGTTATTTCTCCCTTTGTCCGCCCTTCCTTACTTTTCTTTCTTTCTTCCTTCCTTTCTTTCTTTTTTTTTTTTTTTTTTGGTTAATCCTCACCTGAGAATATTTTTCCATTGATTTTTAGAGAGAGTGGAATGGAGGGGGAGAGACCGAGAGAAAGAAAATATCCAGGGCCTGGATTGAGCTTGCAACCAGGGCACATGCCCTTGATGGGAATCGAACCCAGAATCCTTCAGTCCACTGGCCAACGCTTTATCCACTGAGCCAAACCTGTGAGGACCTTAATTTTTCTCTTTTAAACCATTTTGGTTTGGCAATACAATATTATTAGTTGTGATATATTCTATAATAATAAAAGGGTAATATGCTAATTAGACCAGACAGCTGAACGACCTTCCGGACATCCTTCTGGATGACCTTCCAGACGAAGCCGTGGCTTGTGAGGGCCGAGGCAAGCCGCCACAGCTGCGAGGGCTGAGTCCCTTGCATGAATTTCGTGCATCGGGCCTCTAGTGTGTGTGTGTGTGTGTGTGTGTGTGTGTGTGTGTGTGTACTGTAATATGGATTAAAACAGAAAGTGCTCCTTTATAATTAGAAAACATGAAAAAACATGCAAAATTGGCAAGTAGAATGGTTTAGAAATTATCGATAAAACAAGGTAGCCTAATTTGAAAAATCTGTCATGAATTTACTCTCAGGCAAAACACTGACCCTCAGAAAATCAATAACCTTTAAACTATGTGGAACTCTTTTTTATCATCTGTCTCCTCAAAGCGTTAAACAGTGAAAGGATAATCTATTAAGATAAATGAACTTTTTTTTCCCTTTAAAACATTCATTGGAAATCATTCCCAAGTGTCTTCGAGCTCTAAAATTGATACTAAATATGGAAATATGTGTCTTCGCTAGAAATGACTAACATCAAAAACAGCGGGAATAGCCAGTTTACTTGAAAGAATGTCCATACTTAAATAACCGTCATGACCATGACCTAAGTAAAAGATTACATAAAGTGGGAATGTTCAGCAAAGATTACATCAAATGGAAATAATATTTCAGAGAATCAGACATTAAGACTGTACAACTGTTTTTACATGCGTTCAAGAGGAAAGACAGATATTCATAGATTGGTGAGAATACCCGTCAACTTGTACTGAAAGGATTAGACATAAAATAATTTCTGTCTAGGCCACCTAAAGGAACATCCTAGGAAAAAGTCACAAGCGCAATATTTAAAAATATATATATATATTTATTTTTTAAATTCATTTTAAAAATATATTTAATCAATGATGAGAAAGTATCATTGATTGGCTGCCATCTGCATGCCCCCTATTGGGGATCAAGCCCTCAACCCAGGCATGTGCCCTGACCTGCAATCTTACCTGGTTCATGGGTCAACACTCAACCACTGAACCACACCAGCTGGATACAAAGACAGTATTTTGATTGAAGGAGAATAATGCCAAAATACAGGGTATCTCCCCAAAATGTATACACGTTTTAACAGCTGCTAGCTCAATTCTGTAAATGAAATGCTTTGTAACAATAAACACTGCCTTTATAATTATTCAAAATGTGTATATACATTTAGGGGGACACCCTATATGTAATGGAACCATACCTTCAATCAGAAGCATTGTGTTCAGTAAACATCGGAACATACAAGGCCATTGGAACATAAAACTAAAATGGAAGAGGAGGTAGATCAACATGATCAATTTTTACTCCACACTGCAAAACTCCTTCGACAGGTTCGGGTGGCAAAATGTCCAACAAAAACACCCATTTCTTAGCTACGGTCACGGATGGACTCAATGTTGTGGCGTTGGCCTCCCAGAAGGGCCCCTAAAAGGACAACCTGCTGGCAGTGCCCTGTGTGGCCTCACATCTTTCTTCCTAACACCCGGAATAATGTCACAGCCACCGGAAGTCCAGGAGCCCAAAGGACGAGGATGGCAGAGTCAAAAGACGAAAGGAACTAAGTCACTAGTGACCACCTACAGCAGGGGTGGGGAATGTGCTGGGCTGCATATCTGGCGCTTTGGCCAGATGGGTCGCGCTGTGCTGTCTGTTCCTAAAACACATAGATAGGAAGGTACTGACATCAGGCCAGGCCTTGAGATATGGTCTCAAGGCCCCTTCCCAGCATGCTGTACTCTCTGTTCCTAGAACACATAGATAGGAAGGTAGTCACTGTAATGATGCTGTACTGTGTCGGGAACTAAGGTTTTGTAACTTTGTGGTTTTTGCAAATAAAAACGCTGTAACGCCTGTAGTCTGCACTGCAGTTCAGCCTCTGCTTCAGCAGGGTGCTGTAACTGTAGTCAGCTGGCCAGCTTAACAAAGGCTCTTAAATTTAAATTCTGAGTTGGTGGTCTATCTCGCTGAGTGAACCCGTAACAGGGAACACCCGGCCCGGGGGCTGTGGAAGGCCCATGAAATCATTGGGTCCTGCCCTCCAAGGCAAAAGCAGGTGGGACTCAAAAATGCAATAAATCTAGGAGCATTTTTCATAGCAACATACATTTCTATTGCGGGGATTATGGGAAGCAAATGATGTTATAGATATCCCAATGCCCTTGGCAAGAAAAAAGGTTTCCCCACCCCCTGATGTTTCCCCCAAGGATCCCCCTGGCTCTCCTGAGAGAGAGGGAAAGATGGCCCTTCCCATTGATTTCAAACCCCCCGTGAAATTGGGTTTTTCTTTGACGTGTAGCTGTGCCTCATGCAAATGAGTCCCTGGCCTGTCTTGGTAGTTGGGAAGATATGGCAGCATTTGGATCCAAATCTGCAAATGGCGGGCAGGCACTGGGTGGTTCCCCACCACCAGTAAGAGGACAGCTCCAGCCAAAATCGATCAGGTTCAAGGCCTGCCTCTGGCAGCCAGGCCTTAGAGCAGCCACATGGGCGGCTGATACTCAAAAAAGATGCATTGCCTTTGCTGTCCATGAACAAGCAAACTAAAAAAAAAATCTGCAGTTACAAAACATTTTAACTAAAATGATATATGCAGCCTCTCCCCTGAGATCGTGTTTTGTTCTGGATCCATTCCACACTTCACATATTGCTGGGCTTTTCGTAATAAGGTGCATTATTTATCAGGCTCGGGGAGACGTATAGCAACGCAAGCAGAAAACCTGCTATAATTAGTAACACAAAATACACCGAAGGAAGAGGCAAAGGTGGCTGCCTTTCAGCATTCCTCAGCCTGATAGAACGCATGGCCACAATCATGCTGTGAGCCAGGAAAGCGCGTCACTAATGCCACCCGAGTGGTGGCGAAGGAAACCTGCGGTTTTCGTAGTAAAGCTGTGGTTTTTGCAAGCGAGATGGTACTGGAAGTGAGTGTGTCCGCAGCATCACTTCACATGAACAGATACTGTCTGGTTGGTTAAAATCTGACCCCGTACCGGGCATCTGCAGCCACATAATAAGCTTGGTGCCTTCCTTCCCAAGACCCCGTCCTGCAGGTGGAAATGCCACTGGTTGCAGCCTGGGCTCCCTCTCCAGTTGCTGCTGTTCTCCACACGACTTGGACCAGGGATGCTAAAGAGCCACCTGCAGCACCAGCAGCCGCTTGTCCGAGGCCCAGGGGAGAGAGGGGAAGGGATGCGGTCCTGGGCGGCTAAGAGAGGACACCCAGGGGTCCAGACCCAGAGATCACTGCACGGGAGGGGAGGGAGCGGCCACGGGGACTCAGATGCCTTCCCAGCTGGTGTGTGGCGTTCTTCCCGCACTACCTCTGCCGCCTCTCTGACCACCTTCTGGCTGGTGGGTACAGAAAGGGCAGCTTGGTGATACTGAAGCCATTGCCTGGTACAGTTCGGGGAGGGTCTGGTTGTCTCAAGATCAAGGCCTGCACCAGCTAGAAGGCAAACAAGACAGCACCTCGGGATCACGGGGGCCTGCGGGCATCTGTGTGCATGTACTCATCTGTGTGCATGTGAAAGTTTTACACCCGAGATGTGCAGAAAAGATTGTGGCGAGCGCATGACACTGTCATAATCTCCCCGTCTACTAATTGTTTATGAGGTGATTTCAGGCCCTGGATCATGAATTACACTAGGAAACAGACTGTTGTAAAGAGCAAATAATTTTGCATGTCATTGAAATGCCTCCAGAGAATAGATTTCCATCCAAATATGTTTTTCTGAAGCAGGTGTAAATCAATAAAAACAAAGCAAATATTGCACAAATATTTCACATACTAAATAAACTCTGTTGTAATATCAATGACAAAAATCTAAATAAAATGTTAGAAAATAAACTCCAGGACTCCATTTAAAACTTTTTTAAAAAACCACACAATATAATTTAGTAACAGATAAAAGTCAATTTACTTCTAATTAATATGTAAACATTTCAATGCTACTATTACTTTCGAAGATAAGTGAGATTTTTCAGATTGTTAAAACTTATGTAAAGGTTCCTATAATGCCTGGCTGGTGTGGTTCAAGGGTTGAGCATTGACCTGTGAACCAAGAAGTCTAGGTTTGAGTCCTGGTCAGGGCACATGCCTGGGTTGCGAGCTCCTCGATCCCCAATAGGGGGTGTGCAGGAGGCAGCCAATCCATGATTCTCTCTCATCATTGATGTTTCTCTTTCTCCTTCTCCCTTCCTCAATTAAAAAGAAAAAAGTTTATTCTAATGCTTTTCGGACAAAGTGGCATTCAATGCTGACTTGAAAGTGAAGAATGAGAAAAGCCAGAGAAGGGTGCTGGGGATGAAATAAAAGAACGAAGCGGCCTGGAGAAAGTGCTGGGAGAGCGAGGTGGCATGACAGTGAGGAGGAGGAGAAGGTATAAGACAAGCACAGAGAGACGGAAGGAGCCAGCTCATCAAGAAAAGTGTGGGTGATGGGAAGGGATTTAGAATTTGTTCCAAGAGCAACAGAAAAAAATCCCTCAACATTTTTATTCAAAGGATTGATGTGGCCTAATTGACATTCCTGAGAAGTCACTCTGGCTACTCGGAGGGAATTTACTTAGTCCTGTTGGATTCCTACAACAATAGTCCAGCCCAACTAAGATGTTTCAGATTAAGGCTGGAGTATAGGATAGAGGAAAATGGATGGACCGGAGATTTCAGAATGTTCATGAATGGACTGAATGTGGATAATTATTATACTGGGAATAATCCACAGGTTTTAAAGTTAAGCAAGGAGCTGAGTGATGCTGAGGACATGTGAGGAGGCCTAATTTTTGGAAGGATATCAAGAGCTCCATTTCCAACATCTTAATTGTGAGATAGCCATTTAATATCCAAAAGAAGATGTCATAAATGTAGATGGATATGAGCATCAGGATGGCCTTTGGAGAGAGATCTGGACTAAAATAATACATTTTATATGTCTACATCAGTAAATACTTGTCTTTAATGCTTGGGTGAGATGATGTGATAGAGAGACACCTCCGTTTCAGAGGAGAAGGTGTACCAGGACTGAGACTCGAGTGAAGGAAGCATTTAAATAAGAAGCATTAGGTCAGTTACGATCAATAAAAATATCTCCAACTCAAACTAAATTAAGAAGGAAACTTATTAAGTAACATACAAGTAAATCTAGAGGTAGGGTGGCGTACATAGGTTTTGGTTTTACCACTTCCATATTGATAACCCTTAAAGGTAGTTGTTATGATTTACCTCTTTTACACATAACACAGCTTATCAACATAGACAAAGCCAACTTGCTCAAGTTTACAAAATTTCAGTAAAGAGAAGAGCCAGGAATTCAAGACTAGGCTTATTTTTCTCACACCACCCTGTCTCTCAGAAAAATAATTGTACTGTATCTCATTATGATACTAGTGGCCCAGTGCACGAAATTTGTGCACAGGGGGGTGGGGGCCTCCCTCAGCCCGGCCTGCACCCTCTTCAATCTGGGACCCCTTGGACATCCCTCTCGCAATCTGAGACCGCTGGCTCGTAACTGCTCACACGCCTGCCTGCCTGATCACCCCTAACCACTCTGCCTGCTGGCCTGCTTGCCCCCAACTCTCCCCCTGCCACACTGGCCTGATCGCCCCCAACTGCCCCCTCCTGCTGGCCTGCTCACCCGCAACTGCCCCCCTGCCAGCCTAATCTTGCCCCCAACTGCCCTCCCCTCATGGCCTGATCACCCCTAATCACCTCTGCCTCGGCCCTGCCACCATGTCTTTGTCCGGAAGGACATCTGGAAGGTCTCCTGGAAGATCTCCCAGTCTAATTATGCATATTACCCTTTTATTAGTATAGATTGCAAACCTAAGAAGATAGGATGGTGAGTCCAGTTTCCGCCCTCCCCCTCTTTTTTTTACCAACAAAAAATGTGAGTCTCAAAAACATTGGATCATTTGTTCAGCATCACAGGGATACCTGGTAGAATCATGGCTAGAAGTCAAGTCTCAACTCCTACACGAATCCTCCCTTCTACCCACCCCATGATGACAGCTTGCCTAGCCATGCTCCCATTACAAAAGAAATTTGGCATTTCCTTGTTTACCTGTTTTCTTACATTTATTCTTTAAAATGCATTGGTCCTGGCGTCACACGTTGCCAATTCTTTGCTTCTTTGACCTTTTCCTCCACCAAGAAAGCACTGGTAACATACAGAGTTCTCAGTGTCTGTGAAACACATGCTTTCAGGGACCACCAACCACAGGGAAGGCTGCATATGGTTATGTGCTGAGCTGGCCTTGAGGTTCAGGAGTGGTACCCATATTGCTTTTATTATGGGGTAGGACTCTCACTTACTATTTTAAAAGGAAATCAAGGTGAAAGACATATAAGCATGGATTTATGTCTTATTTCTATTTTTAGAGATTGATACCTCTAACTTTAATGGATCTGTAAAAGTTTAATTGGTCGCCTGCATAGATACCAATGACCTTGAGTTTTCCTCTTAGCCCGAATCATATGAAAATATTCATAAACTTCTGCCAGAGATTCATTAAGTGTCAAATAATAATCATGTAAATGAATGGCAGTGAATAGCACATTTTTCATTAAATCCATCAGCTAATTCTCATTTCTGTCCCAACCCAATTTCATTCAACACACACTGAAATCTTGCAGATCCTAGGTACTTATTTCCAAGAATATTTCAATGTTCTTTTCCTTTTCATACAGATAATTTGTGAAAATTAACTTCTTCAGATTTTAAATGGCAATTTCCACTTTAGAAAGTTTTCTATTAAGCTGAAATCCTCTGAGTAAAGCTTATGATGCATAAATTTTAAAGTACAAAG